>NW_004797277.1:2812299-2827600 GCF_000002075.1 Aplysia californica | reverse complement strand
TGTGTGTGTGTGTGTGTGTGTGTCTGGAGAAAGGTCCCAGTAGTCGGGAAAGTTTGGATATTGAAATAAGAGCATACTCTTTAATTTTTTCCCCAATATCTTGAGAAGTTTTATAGATGTGCTACTTTCTGTAACACAGAGTGTCAAAACCAAGATTGGCGAAAACCCCAATTTCTATCACATTTTTAACCTTTGGTGAAGTACAACATGTTGCAAAAATAACTAATAAAAACATTTACACTAAAAAAAATATTATAAAACCCCTTCAATATGTTATCGAGAAATGGTTAAACGTGCGTTTTCTGATGGAACTAAATAAGTAAATTGTTGACCAGGTACGACTTTTTGCCCTTTCACACCGTTGCTCAAAAAAGCATTCCCGACAAGTATGACCTATCTCCAGGCACACACGAATACTTACCCGAGATTCGAATCAGGACATAATATTTTGTCTCCCCACATTGCATGTTTGTACTGTAGGAGCAGCATTGGCGTATGCTTTGTAAAGGTTATAGTGCGGTCAAAAATTCGTGGCGCGACTTATTGGCAAGTATCTCCTCAACTATCGAGCATAGGTTCTCTAACTTTTGCACAGTGACTTGTATCAATTTGTCTTGACAGACCAACATTTTTGTAAACACCTGCAAGCTGTATTCCAGAAAATTCCTTAATGAATACTAATAAAAAATCAGAGTGGGTGGTTTCTACAGATTTTAAAATACTACAGCTGTGGCAATATTGCTTCTAATAGCAAGTCCCTCATGTTTTTCTAATCGAGACATTATGCTTATTGAACGCATGTTTTACAAGCCTTTAGTGCAAAAAATGTGTTCACTATAAAAATAATTTATTGTTACAGGTTTTGCAAGTAAAAATTGTCATTGATGAGCTTTGACGTAGGCTATATGCGCAGTCAAAATGTATGTGAGAAGCGGGAAGTGCTGTGAACAATACCATTTTACGCGTGACAGAGATTTCAAGTATTTTATATAAATTTATGAAGAAATGTTTTTTAACCTAGCCCCAATTGTTCTGGAAAATATGATTAGGTTAAGGCAAATTGATACAAACAGCTATGCGAAGTATGGAAGACTTTGATTCACCCGTCAAAGAGATTTTTGAGGATAAGTTGCGCCACGAATTTTCGACCGTACTATTTTAAGTGAAGCCTTTTCCGTGATCGTTCAACACGTCAGGTCGGTTCCCAAGGCGGTTTGCCCTGGTATCCAAGACGGTCCAATTTGGCGAAGGAGCCCACCTTTAAAGATTCTAAATTGTGTCAATAGGAAACGGGAGGGGGGGGGGGGGGAGGAGAGTAGAATCAGCTTTGTGCATTAAGAGTATTTTAAACAGATATTAGATAATTGAAAAAAAAAAGCTAAAACTCTTTAGTGGTATCATAAACGCTCCTTTTTATGTAATTTTCTTGGTTTGTTTGTCATAGTTAAGTTTTCTTAAACACGCCATTATCAAAATGCTTTCGGAAATCCTCTGTTTGAATCTACTATTGACCTTGATTCATACAAATATCCCCGGCCCCTCCCTTTCAAATCAAGACATCTTTTCACATAAGAAAAGATAAGATAAGATAATACATGTACTTTATTATCCCAGAGGGAAATTTTTCAGAACCGTAAAAACACATGCAAGTATACATAAAATATCTAAATTGTATATTACTCCCATTAAAATTCAACATGAAAAGAAAAGTGAAGGTGACAAAATGTACATATCACACCAGATGCATCATTCAACCACGTACTGGAACTTGATTACAAGACCTCTGGAGTTATATACTTGTAGATACATACTCTAAAGAGCAATACACAATATGCTTATTCTGACAACAGCCGTATGCTAGATGGCAAAAGACTTCTTTTATATTTCTTTCTTTGTTTTTGGAGGTACATATCTGCCCCTGCGTGATCTTACAATTTGCGTGGAAAATGGGTGTTATGGGTCGTTTATGATGCTTTTTATCTTTTTAATAACGTGGTGTTTTAAATTTCATCAGTTCTAGTAAAATAATATCCAGAGATCTTGCTGGCTTTCTGAATGGTTCTGTCAAATTTTTCTTTATCTTTCACCTTACAATTCCCAGCCCAGCAGCAAATACAAAATAATAGCACACTTTCAATCATAGAATGGTACAAAAGGGACATAATCCAATTACCAACACGGAAATATTTTAATTTCCTTACTGTTACACGTTACCGATACTAGCTCTTACTAATACTAATATTCTACAGTACATATACGTATGACCTCTATATGAAAAACCAACCTACATACTGTAATGAGAGGATAACTGCTATCTAATCCTAGATTCTACTCGTTAGTCTATTTACGTTGGTTTCAATACTCACTGTTTCGAGCGGGGAACGATGAGTGTGGGTCGTACAGGTCCAGAGCTCCATCCACTGTGTCGACCCACCAGTAGCGTCGATCCCTGCTCAGACTAGGTTTTAGTCGTGGCCCGGAAGGCCAGTTTAACCTTCGCCGTCTGTTTATATACCCCCCTTGCTCCCTTTTTCTCCTACACTCACTAGGCTATACTGAGTTTGTTCACTTATTTCACGTGATCCTGGCTTGTCTGGTGATCACAGCGAATTATAAACCACACATACCTTTGCCCAAAACTTCCTAGAGGTGGTCAGTTTTCTATTTTAGCTGCACGTGCTATATCATTATCCTTTCCAAGGGCCAGGCAGCTGAAGGAGTCAATCCGGGTGACAATGACGCGCTTCTTCAGCAACAACCAAGTGATGGAGAACCGTCAGACACCTCCATGATCCTGAATGGTGAAGCGACCGTATCCGTGTCCTCGTCACAACTAACTGCCGTCACCGCTCTTGATATTGATTCTGATGTCTGATGCCCTCCTGTCCCCCCAATGCCCTCTGCCCCCCCCACCCCCTGTTTCCCCTCGCCCCATGCCCCTTCCCCATCCCCCGCACCCCCCTCTCCAACCCAGTCTGTCCCCTGGCGAATGTGCACTAACTAAACGAGTTGATAGCTTATGACGTCACGGTTGTTCAAGGGACGGAGAATCATTCTCGCCAATAGTGGTTACAGTTTGTAAAGTATTTGTGCCACGACGTGATGGAATCAGGCGCTCGTCAATTTTTGGGCATGTGGAGTTATTGATAGCTTCTGAAAGCTTAATCAGTTGCCTAGCTTTCAATGTACAAAATATCCATGAAGCTTGAATTGAAGTCGAGATATTTGCAATTGAAGGGGGGTGGGTTTCACTCGTAAAATTAATGGGGAAGATGGTCGCCAAAGTTTGGTAACTTCAATAGCTTAAGAGTCGTTGAAATTTGAAAATTACATATTTTGTGCCTTTACTTTAAACAATGATTTTCATTAAAATTCACATAGAAAATGTGTTTTCAGGTATGAATATAAAAGGTGTTTAGCCCCAAATCAAAATTTCGATAAAAATGGCCAAACTGGTTGGAAAATGCCTTTTTCTTCTATTTCATTATTTGGACAAGCGCCTGATTTCACCATGATGCCTCACATTTTTCATTAGTAATACAGTTTGGTGTCATCACAATCGTACTTGATTATTTGTTCTCTGAGTTTGTGTATAAGAGAAAAAAGAAAGCTACTATTTCACACTCACACACACACGTGTGTGTGTGTGTGTGTGTGTGTGTGTGTGTGTGTGCGTATGTGTTTGTGTCTGTGTTTGTGTGCGTGTGCGTGCGTGTGTGTGTGTGTGTGTGTGTGTGTGTGTGTGTGTGTGTGTGTGTGTGTATCCGAAAGCGATAGATGTAGACTTCAGCCGTCACCCAGGAAAAATTCAAAATCAATTCCTAACAAACTAAAAAATATACAATGTGCTCCGCGCGCGTATGACCTTATGCCGTTGCGAGCGCCGTAAAACACTTGCCAAAAAAAAAAAAGAATACTTGAACAATCTCAGCCTCCACCCTGCTCCCTACGAGCTCTATAGCTTGTTGTCTTTCGTCAAACCACGGTTAAAACAAGATATAATGGAATCGTTCTGTTTAGTCTGCTCGGATTTTTTTGCATCCCGGTCTTAAATGTTTTTTGTAAAGTAAGGTTTTACACCGCTCACAACTGCATAAGGCCATATGAGCGCCAAGGGATGGATGTCAACAGAGAAGTCCAAACGGGAAATCAGGCTTACTCTGCTCACCTCTCTAGCCTCAACAGCACAAAGTCTGCTTCGACTATCAAGACACCCCGGAAATAGCAGTTCACAAGAGAGTGACAAACATACAAAAGAAGTAGAGGAAAAATGACGATAGTAAAGATGAGGGAAGAAAAAGCAGCAGTCCCCCCTATGTTGTTCCACACAGTGTGAGCATGCCATTTATAAATCAGCCTATTTACATAAGAACATGTTAATATCATCCCTTTGGGAATGGCCTAAAGGCAACTTTAGTCAGTTGCACTAAAATTTGGATGACCAACATAATCTGAAAGCCTGTTCTTAGAGGTCACTGCAAACTATGGCCCCGACAAGTTTTCTTTGATGCCAGGATGTAAATTGTATTAACTAATGTCTTGTCTTGTTGTGAGTGTATGCGTGAGTGCACCTAACCTTTGTAACGTCTATTGCTATTGTTAACGACCGAGACAAATTTCTCCCTGCGAGATGAATAAAGATTGAATGAATAAAGATTGTCATTGTCATTGTCATTGTCATTGATTTACAGCATACACCTAAAACATTAAGAAGTTGACATATTTTCCTCAACATCGCACTTTAAGGCCCCTTAAGACGGGCAGTTCATTCATCAACAAACTAACAGTTTAGCCGACAGACACCAGATCTGGGTTATTGCTGAACTGACAGTTTGTCGACGAGGGAAGTTCTATTCAGACGTACAGTTTAAAAAAATTATCCTTAAAGTGGATTGTTGTAGTAAGGTCCAACATCAACGAAATGGCTGAAGCAAGTTACCTGAATGATTTGGCAGCATTTTTATTGTTCTCAAATAAAAAAAAAGGGATCATCTTGGCTAAAGAACGGCTTTTAAAAAAAGAATCTATACACGCACAACTATTCTAGAAGAATTACGAGCCTACTCAACGGACTTTAATAATTTGTTACGAATGGATGAGCCAGCATACCTCTATATTCTACAGTTGGTCAGACCCATGATTGAGCAACAATCAACAGCGACGAGAGAAGAAATCTCTCCGCATAAAGATTAACAGCAACAATTTCTTTCTTGCTACAGTTATATATAATCTATCAAGACATCGCATTCACATCTAGAGCTAGTATTTTTGCGCCATCACTAGATTTAGGTCGAATTATTCCACAGACATGCTCAGCTATCTATGGTACTCTTTTATGAAAGTATGTCTTTCAATATCTGGAACATATTAATATTTAGCATTATTTTTGTTGTTGTTTACGTTATTGAAGACTTTGGAGATTTTGTTATTAATAATTCTGTTTCTTGCCCTGGCCTACTTAAAACGTATTCGAATGAATAATAATTATGGTTTCTCAAAACATACAAAACACACAAAAAATATTAATTTTGTAATCCGGCATTAAATTGTGTTTCTCGCGTAATTTTGACTAATTTTGGGTCGCTGATCACGAAGTGTACTCATTTTTAAGATTTGGCCAGTAGTAAGGGAGCTTTTGGAAAGCATTTTAAGTCACCCTGGTGCAACATCAAAGAAGCCGCTCCCTCATCGCCAAGTTTCCAGTTCGCCGGCTGGAAAATATCTGGCTTCCCCAGATATCTGGTGGCTGGAATGAGAATCCTTCGATATCGAGATGATTGCTCCTTTCCACGCTCAGTTTTACAGGGAAGTTGACAGGATCCCCGCCATTCTTTCGATATCCAACAGTCAGTTTGTCGATCAATGAACTGCACTTGTAAAGGGGCCTTTAACGTTGATCGACACCTAAGAAACACGAGTCAAGAGACCAGGTGAGTTTTTCTCTAACATCACGTGGAGCATGTGGAGACATCTAAACTACCGTAGGACGAAAATATACCAACTTGCACTAAAATGTGTGAAAAGGGTGGTGTCGCTGTCTCCAAAAGAGCATTTTGGAGCTAGGTTACTGTAAGTCATTATCTTAGTGATCCTGTGTATGCAACGAAAGAGCGCTTTTAAAATAGGGCCCAAAGAGTTATTACTGGATCAAGATTTTTTGAAAAAAATATTTTTGTTTGCTCGCTGGACTGAAGAAGGCCATGCAAATTTTTCCTGGGCATAGGTAAATTAATAAATGAGCAAGTTTTTTTTCGATTCCCACAGACGAAAGTGAACAAGCTACAGTCTAATATATTAAACACCGCCCAGCCCTCACATTTCAATACAAGCTCATATATTTCCTCCGGAAGCCTTCGAGACGTCTTCACGCGAGTCTCGAAATGTGCTCACCGTTTGTTGTACTTTTCCTCGATGCTCAGCGTGTCATAGTGGGCATCAGGCAGCCCTCGTTCCTTTATGTGGGTAACGTCACTGCCACGAGTCTTAATACTATAACATGGTCGCTGCTAGATCTATCCCGAAAAATGCTGTTTTGAGAAAATTGAAGTTTAAGTTTTTGTCCCTTGTTTAGTTTCTTTAAAAGACAAGGAGAAGTTTTCTCTACAACCAAACAAATATACACACCAATGAAACCAAACTTCTCCTATAGGTAGTGCAATGCCCACTTTTGGTGTAGGTCACGATCTCTGGAAACCCCCGAAATCTGGGTTAGCCCGCTAGTCCTTAAAAGCGACTATATATATTAATCTCTTTTGCATAGATTTACATATTGGAGGTAATATTATATTGATTATCCTGATATTCCGTCTGCCCAACATCCAGTACCACACAGCGGAGATTTATCACCCAGTTCCTGTCGAGCAAGAGACAATGACAGACTTGAATGAAAGGGAAGAAGATACCTCTGAAGAACAAACTGAAGTTTCAACCCCAAAAGAACCCGATCTTTCACTGAATGTATCAAGCAAGAGTACCTCATAAAATCACGCAAAATGGATGGAATAACCTATTTAGAGATTTACAGCGGCCAAATCGCAAAGCTGAACTGTTTTGTCCAAGGCTCCTGTAATGGAATTTGCTTGCTGACTGTATGAGAAAGAACACATTTAGAGATCTTGATAAGGATTTTCGACTGCTTTTACAAAACAGAGTAACTTGGTTGCACCTAACACTATGGACAGTCAAATAAATGTGGTGCTGTGTACGATAAACGTGTGGAAAATGTATTTCACCAAGGCATTGTAGCCATGGAAAATGATATCAGGGCAAATGGAGTGATAGTGTATTGGCATATTACGATTTGTTATTTCTAAGAACTATACCAAACCTTGAAGACAAGGGCCAAGCCAAGAAACAAAGATTCCAGTAAGATGATGTAACCGTCTTTTTTAGCCTTTATTTATTATTAATTTGTTAAAATTGTGGAAACCTGAATATTTTGAAACTGAACCTTTTACAATAATTTTCGTGTTCAGCGCCCAAAAAATCCACAAAAGTGATGTTTGAGCCCCGAAGCAGAAACGTTGTGAAAGTTTGTAGACCCGTGTATTGGGCTTTTATATTCTGTAGGTCATCCAATTTTTAGACCCCCTTTCAAAGACCTGATACGTTTAAACAAAGCGATTTTTTGTTATCCCGTTTTAATCCTATAGCTAAACTATACTACTACTTCTACTACTAGAACGACGAAGGCGAAGAAAAGGACTCTACTACTCACTACTTCTACTACAAATGATAACATCACTCCTTGGTGATTAAGGCATGTAACTGGAAAAAATGTTGGGTTGATTTTAAGATCACCGTGTTTTTATCAATATCAAAGCGATTTTAAGTAGTTTTGCAATACTTTATCCAAAGTGTAATCAATGTGGAGTGTATTTACATAACAATAGCTCAGCAGAAACATTTTTTTCGGACATGGGGCTTGTTTTTAAGATGGCTATCGTCTGCATTTGAAATCGACTTATACAAAATTCCTTTAAACTTTGGTGAGTACCTCCCAATCTAATTCTTTTTTTTTTTGGTAAGTGTTTTACGGCGCTCGCAACTGCATAAGATCATAATATGAGCGCGCGGGAGACACCAAGCATTTTCACTTGCTCTGGGCCTGCCCCTGCCTCGCTTGTTTTCAATTTTGCCAGTGACAGCTTATGTCTATTCAGTTGTCCCAAAAACTGCATATGCCGTTTCCTGATTGTTTTTAACAGTGAGCATCCCACATGGGCTTCATCAAGCACTACCATTATAACTTTACAATTACCAACTAAATACGATCGAGACGAACCTCTTGTTGGTTATAAACAACGATTTGGAGGCACTCATAATTACACGCATAAACAACCAAATATCTAAAAAAGAGCCACGTATTGATAGGTGGGGGTTGACAGGTGCTCTAGTGTAGTTAACTCGTTTCCTATCAAACATCTATCGACCATATCTCTCCTCATTTTTTAGTTTGTTACTTGCTTGTAACACCTCTAATCTTCTGTACTTAGGACGTAAATACGTTGCAGGTGCTGTAAAATTCTCATTAAAACAAATTTTTTAAAAGCAGTGATGGAAACATTTCATCACGTGAAGAGTTTATTGAAATGGCAATCGCTTCTTAAGCTCCATGGAAACCGCAGAATGTAGTATACGGCATTTACCCCCTTCTTTCCCATTTAACATCTGTCGTCCTTATCTCAGCTCCTCCCTTGTTGCGTGTGTTACTCTTTTGTAACACATATTCTTTTCTTCGGCACTTATATGACCTTATTGTGTTGCAAGAGCCGTAAACTTTTACTAAAGCTAAAACTAAAGCTTACTTTCTCGTCTTACTTATCTTTTTTTGAAATCCCGATTACCTTAGAATCTAAATGAACGCATCTTTTCCCTCTGATAGTCGACATACTTCCGGTAAAAGCGGATAGAATAATAGACAGCATTTACGCCGGTTCTCTTCTTTCCCCAGAGATATAATATCAGAGACTCAAGTTCAGGATATTGTACAACATTATAAACATTGAAGAATGCCTTCGGTGAAGGGTGGGTTATTTTGAAATTTCTCCCATTTTAGAAATGGCTGTCTAAATCTGAAAAGTTACCCTTGTTTTCCGTTTTGCAATACCTTCCGTACTTATTGGAATGATTCGATTTGTACCAGATGAATGCATCGTTTTCAGCCTGAGTTCAAACTGTCGGACTTCTACCCTGGGCAGCCGTTGGGGATGTGTGCAACCGTGGCTCAAACTCTGCCTAAAACAGCACTTTTGCAACCACTGTGGCCTTGTTGCACTGGTCAATGGGCTGCTTTGGCAGCAAGAACAAATGGGATATAAAACTCCCGCCTCCCAGAATCCCTGACCTGACAGACGACGATCTGGTGAATGTGCGGGAATTGTGGGATTTGTTTTGTAAACTGGAACGCTACGACGACATCGCCCTACAACTATTTATAAGGTGAAAACTAACTGTTAGTGTTGGCCCTTACCATGTGTTTGGTATGTTGTTACCTTAAAATTACAAATTTCTGTCTAACAATTTTGGCCGTTTAGAGTTACATATACCAGGAGGTCAGACACAATATGCTTTATCTGCGCTTTCAAAATCGTAAGATTGTTTGGAGTCGTTATCAAGATATTCAAAGAATTGCATTTGAAAAAGCTTGACATGCTGTGAAACTCATAATAATTTTTAAACGTCAAATTTCTAAAAACTAGGTATAGTGAGCAGATAGAACTTTGTCATTCTTAGGAGGTAGCGATGTGCTTGTGAGTTGAATAATGTTGATCCTTACCATGTGTGGTAGGTGTTCCGGGGGCGAAGACTTACTGTTGGGAAGATTTCAGTAACGAGCGACCGCTATGTAACCTCTAGATTATACTCATTGGCCATCAAAATCATTACAGCTAGCCCTAACTATGTGTGGTATGTGTTTGTGAGGTGAGCACCAGAATTCAAATTGGTCGCTTTTAAGGACAAGCAGGCTAACCCAGATTTAGGGGGTTTCCAGAAATCTTGACCTACACCAAAAGAGGGCATTGCCCTATCTATAGGAGAAGTTTGATTTCATTGGTGTGTATTTTTTTGGTTACTGAGAAAACTCTCCTTGACTTTTAAAAAACGGAACAAGGGACAAAAACTTTACCTCTGATTTTCTCAAAACAGCATTTTTCAGGATAGCCCCCTTGTGCTTAAAAGCGACGAATTGAATTTACAAAACATTTCACGCTGAGTTGAAGTTAACATTTGAAAATGGGTACTGCTCGTATTAACCTATTTCCTATTCGTTGTCTGAGTACAATCATGATCCTCGGTGGAGGACATTGCTAATTCATTGTTCCACAAACAACATGCACAACTACCCATGGGGAGGGGAGCCACTCGTGTGCAATAACGTCTCGGTTATAATATACTAGAGGTAATATCTTTTGTTTGTACTATTTGTCTTCTGTTCTAGTCCTCTTTAGTACCAGTCTGTTCGCTGAGTGCATGGTCTAGTACACATCATACATGTACCCGGTACTTCCTCCTTAACGTCTGCTAGGGATGCTGCTTGAGTTCTGTAGATGCCCCCCCCCCCGACTGCCCTGCTAGATTCGGCGAAGCTGGGGCCTGTCCACTCGTAGAGCTCACGTTTAGTATTATCACGGCTGGGATTAAGAATGACAAAATAATCCAATGTTCCATGAACAACAGCTTGGAGCAACTGCCCTGGTAAAGGGTGCCTTTCACAAGTCACAAGATTTTGTAGTTCGTACTGATAGCAGATCTTTCCGCTCTTTTTTGGACCTACCTGTAGATGGATGGTCTGGGCAAGAAAAGCTGATCCCCTAAAAAACCCTAATTGGGGGGGGGGGGATTGCTCTTTCCCTGTATAATCCCTGTCTGTTTGTCTTAGGATTTAGGATTTCAGACTTATACACTCCACACACCCGCCCCCCCCCAATCCCGCCCCTCCTCTTAAAACTAAAACTAAACGATGGAGAAGTCAAAACAAACGACCAAATAACAGTCCCCGCCCCATTTTCCGTTTCTTTTCAAACCAAAATAAATAAATTAATAAATAAATAGCTGTATAACTACATAAATAAAACCCCAACAAAATCATCTGATATACCGGTGGAAGCACAGTGTATTGACAGCTGTTTGTATTTTTCAGTTTATTCCACCATCACCCTGAAGCTGTGGACTACTTCCAATCCGGCAAGTCAGCGAAAAAGAAATCCACGGACGCTGACTGGATCATCTGGCACGCTCGGTTGTCCATGATGGTGGTCAACTCGGCCGTTATGCAACTGGACAGTCCGGAAGACGTGAGGCACATGCTACTCGACATGAGAGACCGCCATAGGCTAGCAAACGGACCCCAACTTGTCCATTTCGAGGTTCTTCTTGGGATTTTAAATTTGTATTCCTTTTTATTTTTGCTTTCCGCCTTAAGTACAAGTATGAGCTCACTTAAGCGTCTGTTGTACAAAATTTATGCTCTAATATGGTCGCTTTTAAGGACAAGCAGGCTAACCCAGATTTCGGCGGTTTCCAGAAATCTTGACCTACACCAAAAGTGGGCATTGCCCTACCTATAGGAGAAGTTTGGTTTCATTGATGTGTATATTTGTTTGGTTGTAGAGAAAAATCTCCTTGTCGTTTAAAGAAAATGAACAAGGGGCTAAAACTTTACCATCGATTTTCTCAAAACAGCATTTTTCGGGATAGCCCCCTTGTGCTTAAAAGCGACCATATGTCGCTGGCAGAAGATGTGATACAGATTCCCATACGTATGGGAAGTCTATTCATCTAGTACTTCCGTCTGTCTGCGGGGGTGTTGAATTCCATTGTCATCAGAACCGAAACAGCCCACCTCCTATATATTAATGATCAATTATTTGTTTAATCGATATCCACCATCTTTGTATCAGCAGCGTCCGTTATCATTCTACGCGGCTTCTTCCAATGGTAGTGAATCGTGGACATCAGGGTCACTTTGGGGTTACATTGGGGTCATCGCGGGAATCACCTTGAGGGAGTCACAATGAGGGAGTTACTTTGTGGACATCTTAGGGGTCACAGTGGGTTTACTGAGGGGTTCAGAGCGGGGTCACCACATAGGGTCACAGTTTTTTTTTCCGGTAAGTGTTTTACTGCGCTTGCAACTGCATTAAGGTCATTGGGCGCCCGGGACACATTAAACATAATTTTTAGTTGGTAGGAAATTTTGAATTTTGCCCGAATGACGGCCAAAGCCTACTTTTATCGATTTTAGACAACCAAGGGATCTTTAGTGTGCGCTACTTGCACACAGGACCTCCTAGATTTTTCGCCCTTGTCCGAGAAGGCTATTTGTAGATCTTTCGTACCATAAGATCAGGGGGTTGGCTTAAAGAAAGCAGTAAGAAGGAGCCAAGGAGTAGCAGTAGAAAGGCTGCAGAAAGAGTCAGGAACCCAGAGGATCGGGCAAAGGAGGAGAGGGGGTAGGGGCAGAAAGAGGAGGCGAAAGCAGACGACAGAACATTGACGGCAGAACATAACTAAAGAGCAGGAAAGGGGTGAAAGGAGACACTTTTAGAGCAGAAAAATGTCCGTCGCTATCCGGATTTCAACCCGGAACCTATTAAATGAAAAGTGAACCTCGTAACCTCTATGCCATGAGAAGCCCCGGGGGTTACAGTGGGGCTGCACCTGTGCTTTACAGGAATACGATTGTACGGGTGGAGATGGTTGTGAAGTACGAAAATTTTGGGACGTTTACTTTACTTTTACTTACATAATAATTATGTTTGTCCAAAGATACAGTGGGTATTTTAGTGCAAATTGTGCTTTTAATTTTCTAAAACATTCTTTAGAGGCTGGAGGGCGCTATTGGTAGGTAGTTCTCCTTAATGTTTTCCCTGTCTGTCTATCTGTCTGTCTGTCTTCATGTCTGCCTGTCTGTCTGCCTGTCTGTCTGTCTGTCTGTCTGTCCGTCTGTCTGTCTGTCTGTCTGTCTGTCTGTCTGTCCGACTTCTTCCAAGAACTAAACAGCCATTTTTGTTTCAATGTGAATTCTCTTTATTCAAACAAACAAACACATTCTCCACAGCAACTAATGAAGGACATGGACAAAATGATGCAGGACCGTGTCAACAAACGCATCTTGTCCCCAGAGGCCAAAGAGTCGTGGAGAAGGTTCCTCCTAGTTTTCTTCGGTTTCATCACAAAAGACGGACTGCTCCAGCCCGCAGGGCAAAGCGTAATTAAACGTAAAAAGAAAGAAAAAGAACCCCAACCCGAACAGACAGAACTGGAAGAACAAGAAGAGACCATGTCTGTGATTCTAGAAGAAGAAGATTAATTTCAATTGACGTTACCGGTAAAGAAAGCCAGATAATTATGGTTTTGCTATGATAATATTATGAGGAACTCTGTTGTGTGGGTGAAAAAATCTTAACCCTATCCGTCATTTTGTACCCCCGGGGTTGTATTCCTCACATTTTACAATACTTCTAGTGCGAAGATCTCTTTGAAACTTTCAGTATTTCTCTAAGAATCATTTTGACAGACTGCTATGCAAAGCTTACGGATCGGATTAACAAGTAAATTTCCTCTTTGGAAAGTGGTGGCACAGAATTTCTCACGTCGTATGGATACGACAGTAAAACACGACGTACGGACAGGGTTAATGAGAGTGGACACTGGTTATATCTTTAATTTATCTTCTCTGACCGACACACTGAACGACTGCGCGCTCCGTGAGCTCAGTTGGTGTCGTGCTGGACGACGGAGTGAGAAGATGGTCCTGATTCGAATTCTAAACTAAGTGTTCTTGATGAAGTCAGGAACCCAGAGGATAGGGCAAAAGAGGAGAGGGGGTAGGGGTAGAAAGAGGAGCCGAGGGCAGGCGACAGAACATTGACGGCAGAACATAACTAAAGAGCAGGAAAGGAGACAATTTTAGAGAAGAAAAATTTCCGTCATCATCCGAATTTGAACCCGGAACCTATTAAATGAGAGGCGAACCCCTTAACCTCTATGCCAAGCTCTCAATCCATTTGGCTCCTTCCTGTTGGAGACAGACGTAAAATTTGGAGACTTCGCTTCTTAGAGAACCTTTTTTGGCGCTGTTCCTGCGGCGACAAGGTCGTGTTTACTAGCCACCCACTGACATCGGAATTTCAACTATCGACCCGCAGTAAACGATACATTTCCAAAAAAAGAAAGAACAGACAGATATAGAAATTCATTCGTACCAACTGCAGTGAGGTTACTGAACACACAGTGCTACAAATGAAACACACACAGAGAGAGAGAGAGAGAATGAATGTGTTACGGAGCGGGTTGTCCCAGCCCGTGAGACATGTATTTACTTGGTGCACCTTTAAGTCTAACTTTTGTAACGTCTACTGCCATTGTTAACGACCAAGGCAAATTTCTCCCTGCGAGATGAATAAAGATTATCATTGTCATTGTCATTATCATGGTCATTGTCATTGTCATAGTGTTGCTATGAGAAGGGTCAGCCACAAACACGAGCTACTGTTTTTCTTCTTTTGAACGACTTGCCAAATGGAAACGACGTTTTAGCACTTGGCATTTAAGTTTCATTCCGGCCTTTTAAGCTTTCAAAGACGTAACAAAACTACGTCACTTCATGGCCAGGTATCTGGTGTGTGACGGTTAGACATTTTAAGGCTTTTGCTCGCCTGGCACGAGTTCGATTCCAGAGTGGGGAAGTTTAGTTTATCAACCTCTCCGTCTTTCTGCTGGGATATTGTATACTATTATAGCTATGATATTGTAACTCACTCCACGCGGTTTGAAGTGACCTCAATGGTCTAAATAAACGGTGTAGATCATCATCATCATCATCATCATCATCATCATCATCATCATCATCATCATCATCATCATCATCATCATCATCATCATCATCATGGTATTATAACATACATTAAACTGACTATGTTGGTGACTAATGCCACAAATGGAGACGAATAAAGCCGAGAGTGGGAAAAAAAGGGAGAGATGAGAAAAATGACTTGGGAGCAATGTGAGAATGTCACGGCATGACGTTTGGAATGCCTTGTTTAAAAAAAAATATTAATAAAATGTACCGTAGTGGACGTTGTTTCAGAAAGTGAACACGAGTTTTTTTTTCTTCTTTTAATTTCTTTATCTAGATTTCTGAAGAATGAACAAGATTTTCTTCGCCCCGAAAGAACACTGATTATTCTTTTTCTGTTCCTTTCTCAAAGTCAACTACAAATATAATGTCTTATTCGCATACAGACACATACATACATCCAAACACTCACACACACACACACACACACACACACAT
>NW_004797277.1:2806386-2812054 GCF_000002075.1 Aplysia californica | reverse complement strand
TATCTATCTATCTATCTATCTATCTATCTATCTATCTATCTATCTATCTATCTATCTATCTATCTATCTATCTATCTATCTATCTATCTATCTACAAAGGTTCTTGATCATGGATTACTTGACGCTGCTCTTTTGGAGAATGATGTTACATTCAAGAGTCACCTTACAGTGTTGAGAGGAGAATCTAACATACACTGTCATACCGCAGAGACCTGTGATCAGAAAAGTAAAGGTAATGTCCCACCCCCGGGGCGGTATTACTGACAGTGACTCAACTGTCTTTAGGCCATTCCCAAAGGGGGGGGGGGGCATTAACAGTTTTACAAGAACGTCACCGCACATAGCAGTATCTCCGGCTTCGTACCTCGGTACAAGAACGTATTAAATATGGCGTTATGCTCAGACAACTAAAACCCCCCTGGGTGGTGCCACTGACTGAAGTGTCTTTAGGTCATTTCCAAAGGGGGGACATATCTCGTTCTTATGCACAGTAGAATTTTAATTGTAAATGGGCTAATTCATCAATGTCATGCTCATAACTGTGCCTGAACTGCAACAGGGAACTGTTGCTTTTTCTGTCCTAATCCTTACTATCGTCATTTTTCCTCTACTTCATTTGTATGTTTGTCACACTCTTGTGACCCTCTATTTCCGGGGTGCCTTGATAGTCGAAGCAGACTTTGTGCTGTTGAAGCTAGAGAGGTGAAAGAGTAAGTCTGATTTCCTGTAAGGACTTCTCTGTTGACATCCACCCCTTGGCGCTCATATGACCTTATGCAGTTGCGAGCGCGGTAAAACCAATACTAAAACTAACTAAACTAAAAGATAATGTCCAGTTTTGCCCTGATCATCTGTCTCTTTCTCCCCGGTATTTATTTGGCATAGGCCTCCAAGAAGGGCTCTCCACCTGTCTCTGTTCTGGGTGAGCTCCTCTACCTCTTGCCAGACGCTGTGCCCGATCCACATCATGCCATGTGTTGAGATCTGCCTCGAGATCTCGTTCCCAGGTAGAACTTGCCCCCCCCCCCCCCAACTGTATACCTGGTCTGTAATTCATTGGTCTTATCCCTGTAGAAATGAAGTCAGTAGACATTATTGGGACCAATTCGCACGCTGACTATCACAGTTCTCCAGAAACAGACAATACAAGAACAACACGAACAAAGAACACACACCAGCACTCACAAACTACTAGAATGATTTTAATGTGTTTGTTGATGCCAAGGGGAGTGCTTGTGTTCTTCTCGTTCTGCTTCTGTGTCACATAACACACAGACATTCCCTGACACACCCATAGAAGCCACACGAATTCATTTTCACACTTCTTCTTTTCTATCAAACATCTATCGTCCTTATCTCTCCTCCTTCTTTTTTATGTTTGTTACTCTCCTATAACACCTCTAATCTTCGGCACTTGTATGATGTGTTGCAAGTGCCGTAAAAAACTTACTAAAACTAAAAAACACAAGATATGATTATAGTCTTAACAGGCACGTAATTCTCTCTAAAGGATCATCGGTGTCCATGTCTGTTTCGAATCTGCTCGCGCATGTAAAGCTTACACGGGAAGACAATTTGACGATCTATAATATGACAACTTGCTGTTTCTTTATAGAAAAGTACGCACACTCTGCGATATATCGAATGAAAAAATCGTTTCGCGTTGCATTCGAGATCAAACTGCATGGAAAAGCTTCTGTCTGTGATATGATTCAGAAGGTGAATGATCCCATGGCACGCGTATCGAACCTTTGGACTTGGAAAAAAATTCTCTTTGTGTGCACACCCACTGTATCTCAGCTCAAAGGCAGTACCGTTTGTGGCCTGGGGCAGTATATTTCTGATGCGGCACAATGTGTGTTAATCTCCGTGCCCGAGATTAGCCTCTAAGGCTTGGTGTTAAGCCGCTGAATTAAGCACCCTTTGGTTAGCACAGAAGAACGCACTCCGTATGTCCATACAAAAGTGACCCCTTAGGCAAAACGCACACGGTTTGCTTCGTTCTTCCAGATGTGACTGTTGCTGAACATAGTAATATGAAAGTGGTTATAATGATAATATTAATAATGACATTAATTGATGTGATAAAAAATAATCATAATAATGATACTAGATCTAATAACAATAATAATAACAACAACAACAACAACAACAATAATGATGATGATAATAATAATAATAATAATAATAATAATAATAATAATAATAATAATAATAATAATAATAATAATAATAATGATAATGATGATGATGATGATGATGATGATGATGATGATGATGATGATGATGATGATGATGATGATGATGATGATGATGATTTTGTTCGATGCTCTCCCTTCAAAATTTCAAAATGGCATTAAGCTCATCTTGGCGTCACTTATTTAAAATTCAGTTTGCTTGGGAAACCTGAACAAGTGGGTGACAGTGACAGGGAAAGATCAGGGAAACGTAGCTTTTTTTAAGATCATCCGAGCAAAGGAATGACTAGAGAACCGTGATCGCAGCAGATGTCTGTCGCAGATCTGGCCCTGGATAATGATGATGATGATAATGCATTATGTCTCAAATATGTAGAAGCTCAAGCAAACAACCCCCGTGAGTGGTTGATGGGCACTGTTGGCAGGTCCCAGTCCTATTTCTTTACTTTCCCTCTCTTGATTCTGTCTGCTTGTCTTACTTTTCTCCGTACTAAGTGATAAAAAATAACTGTTTATTAAGGTGTTTTTCTCGAATAAAGATAATAGGTGTAGGCAAGAATGCTCATCTGTTAAGACAAATTGATACAAGTCATTGTGGAAAAGTTAGAGCGTCTATGTTCGATAGTTGAGGAAATATTTGACAATAAGTTGCGTACTAAGTGATCATTATTGCGTCTATGGGCTTCTGTTTACTCAGACAAACAAACAACTTCCTCTTCTATCGTCATATAACGACTTGAGGTGGAGAGTTCTTTTAGGGAAGGAGCAAAACGGGTTGTCTTGTCCATTGTTGGACCCACGTGGCGTGTCCTTTCAATTCTTTAAAGCATCTTTCTAGAAGTTAAAAGGTATGTAGAATCGTTGCTCTTGCTTTTGAACGTTCTGTTTCATTTTACATTATTATGAGATGATGTCCCCAATAACCAGGACAGATCAGATCAATTCGAGAATTGTTAGAGTACTTCACACCTTTCAACTTCCACCTACGTTCAGAACTTTCGCCGTAAAGCCAACAAAACTTCTGGAATAATTGTCACGTCAAGACAGATTAATCAATCCTTTCTGAGATGGACGTTAAACTCGGAGGTCCTGCCTCTTAAATAACTTAACAGTGTTGGTTGTGGTAGAGGCGTTAAACCTATACCATTTCACCATTTCCATCAAGGCAGATTAATAACAAGCGGTAAACTGTGTGTACTGTTCAGCGGAGTGGATCGTAGCCCAGGTTCTTTCTCGTCGGCTTGACCTAAACATAAGCTTTACGTCTTACACCGATCTTCTGACGTGTAGCAAACTGTGGGCATTATTGTTTTATTTTAACCTTTGGGCTAGTCACTCCCACCTGTACGCGGTCTCCTTCACGTCAACAATGGACATCAAATGAAGAAAATATGTGTTTGTGTCGGATCTACCTGGATTAAAGGAGGGGCAGCACAGATTTCTGTTTCTATTATCTAAGGAGGAGCAAACAAACACAACAATATTTCTTTAGAAAAGGAAGAAAGCAAGGAAACAAACGAAAAACAACAACAACCCCCCACGAATCCCGGAGGTGTAGGAAGCAAACAAGAGAAAGTGGAGGTAACTTCCAACTTTCTTGCAAGGTGAGGAAACACTTTTTGAATAGTCAATCGGTTCGCTGAAACTATTGTTCGATTAACCATTAAAAAAAGGTGACTTTTTTCAAATCCCTTAAAAAACCCCACTACACATAATTACCCTTACTGATGTTGTAACATCTTACAAGTTGTAACCTGTATCATATATAAACTTACTCTAACCTTCCTTTGCTGTCCCCCACCAGAGGAATTTAATTTTTTTTTTTTGGGGGGGGGGGGGGGGGGCGGGGGGAACACTTCTCACTCCTAAGAGGCGCAGCTTATCTACCGGATAAAAATGCAAACATGAAACCAGCACTCAGATGTCAATTTATGACGTAATTTTCTTTTGGACGTCATGTTTGACTTCTCTGCTTCCTCCTGTCACCTTGTTACCTCATTTTATATCAATATCAACGTTACATTATTATAGTGAGGTTGGAAATTCATGGCTCAACCTGTCCTCAAATATCTTTTCGAACGGGTGAATCAATGTCTTCCTTTTCTGCACAGCAGTTTGTATCAATTTTTCTCTACTTAATCATATTTTCCCCACAACAATTGAACTCAGAACGAAAAATTTTCTTCATAAATTTATATAAAGTGCTATAATTCTCTGTCACGCGGAAAATGGGAGTATTCATAGCACTTCCCGCTTCTCACACATTTTGCATACACATATAACTGCTAACCAATGACTTTTTCTGGTCGCAAAACTTATAGCAGAATTTTTTTTTACAGTGAACATTATTTTTTTTAGCATCAAAGCCTTTAGTGCAGGTTCTCAAAACTTGCGTTCAATAAGCATAGTGTCATGATTAGCACAAAAGAGCAGTTTTGCTTTTAAAAGCAATATTATCATTGTCCCAGCTTACCGGGGGTAAACCTTTTAAAATCTGTAAAAATCACCCGTTGGGATTTTTCATAACTTTATTAAAGTGCTTTTCTCCAGTTAAGATGATAGGTGTGTGCAAAAATGTTCACCTGTTAAGACAAAGTGATACAAGTCATTGTGCAAAAGTTGGAGAGTCTATGTTTGATGGTTGAGGAAATATTTGACAATAATTTACGCCACGAATTTTTGACCGCACTGTAGAACCAAAGGCTTCGCCCTTACACAACCTGAAAAAAACACAAAAAAGAGGTGGTATATAGTACATGCTAGGCACATTAAAAAGTTATAAAACCCTCATAAGTTCCTAGATCTGATAAATTCTCAAGAAAACACAACTTCGAAATGGGACCTGAGACTGCCGAGGAAGTGCTCTATTAATGTACTTGAAAGACTTGCCTGTTTTGCTCTCATACTCGTACGACAAGGGGGTTCTCGTGGTTTGTCATTCAATAGGTCCCCTGTTCGAAACCTAGCAGCGACGGAAATTTTCTTCTCTAAAGTTTTCTTTTTTCACCTCCTTTCTTGCTCTCTAACCATATTCTGACGTTTGCTTTCGTCTCCACTTTCTGCCCCTCTCCTCTGGACTTCTGACTCTTTCTGCAGACTTTTTACATTAACTGCTGCTCCTAAGCTCCTTACTGCTATCTCTCAGCCATACCCCTGATCTTAGGGTATGTAAGATCTAATACCTAGCCTTCTAGGATAAGGGCGAAAATCTCGGATGTCCTATGTGCAAGTTCAGTACGTTGTGGTCCAAAATCGATTAGAGTAGGCTCCGGTGACCATCCGGGCAAAATTCAAAATAAATTCCTACCAAACTGAAAATGCTTAATGTGTCCCACGTGCGCATATGATCTTATGCAGTTGCAAGCGCCGTTTAAACACTTACCAAAAGAAAAGAGAGCAGTTATCTATCTTAGAATGGTAGTGGTCACATCGGATTGTGAGGTGTAGGGTAAGGGGTGGGAGTGGGGGGG
>NW_004797277.1:2795292-2805690 GCF_000002075.1 Aplysia californica | reverse complement strand
TCTCTCTCTCTCTCTCTCTCTCTCTCTCTCTCTCTCTCTCTCTTTCTCTCTCAGAAAGAAAAATACTGAGAAAATTACTCACAATTCGACTTTTGCTACCTTTATAAAGTGATGAGTTTTCAGCAAGAAAAAATACTGAGAAAATTACGTAGCCTGCTTCAAGAATAATCTGTACCGTGTCAAAGGATGTATGAAAACACAGATATGTAAGAAAAGCCACGATCGTGAACAGATTAAACCACCTGAAAGCATTCTCATGCAAGGCTTCTAAAATGATTATGTGGATGCCTTCCAAAACGAACAAAGCACAAAATGTCTCAAAACCAATGATTATCGCTAATTTTCCCCAAATTCTAACGTTCGAAATTTTCGGCCAAAAACTTTGTCTTGCTTTGCTGGTTATGAAGGACGTAATTATTTCCACGATCCCTGTAATGTGGTATATTATCCTAGCCGGTAGCCTTATGGCCAGAGATGAGATGCCTCTTCTCCACTATCTGAAAATGGAAATAGATTTCAGCCTAAGAAAATATAATTTTAAATAGAAATCTTGACCATTCTTTTTTTTTCTACAAAACTACATTTTTTGTTGCTTGTTGTTGTTGTTGTTGTTGCTGCTACTGCTGCTGTTGTTGTTCTTATTATTGTTTTCTAATTATAGATGTATTCCTCTACTACTTATATATATACATATATTTTTTGTGATGAAAAGTGTGTGAGGTGGGTGGAAACGGCGATGAATGGTCAGCGAACAACAAGGAAAGCAGTTTTCGTGTACCTGACAGGGAGAGAGATGTGGAGGAAGGGTGAGAAAGATTGAGAAAGGAAATGAAAAAGAGAAAGAGATGGAGAAGGAGAAGGGGAGAGAGCGAAGAGAAAAGTCGAGAGAGAGTGGGGGGATGAGAGAGAGAGAGAGAGAGAGAGAGAGAGAGAGAGGGAGGGAGAGAGAAACCGAGAGTAAAAGAGAGAAAAGAGATAGAAATAGAGAGCAGTCAACAGGGTGCTCAAGCAATAAAACTTGGAAAATGCGGCTGCATGAATACCTCGCATGTCTAACATTATAAGTAAAAAAACAAAAGCTATATATATCTTCCTTTTTGATCGTCCCTCTACTCTACTCTAAAACACTTTTCCTCCTTCACTATTCAACAAGGTACGTCCTGGTGGGAATCCCACCATTCCCCCATCATTTGAAATATCGAGAATTACATAAACGGGGCGTTATTAATCTTAAGATTCATCAACAATAACCTTTTACTGGTAGCTAGCTGCAGAAGTATTGCCACCACTAAGATCGATTTATCTTGATTTTTATGCTTTCATGCAGAAAACACAATTAGGAGAAAGGAAGCTCGGGAACCATGGCTGAAAGAAATGCCAGGTCAGACGTCCTCAAGAAGCTGTCGGACGGCAAGACTTTATGCAGCGAAATGAACAATGCCTCCAGCAATGCCAACTTCCTGTTCATGCGCAGACACGACGCAATGGTTCTTCAGTTGGAGTCTGCGAAGCAAAGTCTGGTTTCTCAAAACCAGAGAGCTCAAAATGAAATGAAGAAAAAGCTGGATAAGTATAGGGCACGGAAAAGAGTTATATTCAGGTAATAAATATCTGGGTTTCTTTTTTGATTATTATGTTGTTATGGGTTCTCATTGATGTGATAATTTGTTTGTTTGTTTATGTTTTCTTATTACGACAAAGAGATATTAATATAAATAAGTTTGAAAAAGTTTGTTTTTTGGCAAAGATACCGTTCGATAAAAAAAATCTTTCTTTGGCTTCGGCGTACCATTTGGAATGACATGAAAACTAGGAAGCATAAATCAGTCGAAAGTCGCAATGGTTCCAATTTAACTCATGTGGGTTCTGGGTCTGTACCGGCGTCTTTGCCTCATTGATATGTTCTTCACCCTGCAAACAAAAAAATGAGAGTAGGAAGGACGCTTTGTCCAGTGCATCTTTCTCCCACGGTGGATGTTTTCTGCGCAGCCTGGATAGGCTATAACTGGCATGTCCAAGTGGAGTCCTGAGAGTACAATTTGTATCAAGGGGTGACTAAATTATTTAGACTTGTTTTTCAGGCAAAACTGTAAACCCACAAACTGCTGCTATGAAGAGGGAACACAGGAGGGAGACAAAAGAAGACATTGTGTAACTTGAGAACAAAATTTTACAAATTGAAATTTATTATGCAAAGCACGTTGCTTCTTTCCAATATTTTGCAGGAAAGAAAGAAAGAAAGAGAGAGAGAGAGAGAGATAGAGAGAGAGACAGAGTGAGAGAAATAGAAAAAGAGAATGAGTGAGAAAGAAAGAGAAAGAGAGAGAGAAAGAGAGAGATAGATAGACAGAGAGAGAGACAGAGAGAGAGAGAGAGAAAGAGAGAGAGAAAGAGAGAGAGAGAGAGAGAGAGAGAGAGAGAGAGAGAGAGAGAGAGAGAGAGTCCTTAAACTGTTTGTTTCAACATTCTCTAAATCTGTACAGGAGCAAGGTGACCAGTCGTAACTGGGACGAACTAGACAGCTCGGAGTACACGCCCAGTGCCCGCGCCTCCACGGCCAGAACGTCTCTCACGGGGGACACCAGGTGATCATTTGACCTTTTTGCCGACGTTAGGAATAACTGGTCTCTTTTAAGCTCAAGGGGGCTATCCCGGAAAATGCTGTTTTAAGAAAATTAAAGGTAAAGTTTTTGCCCCTTATTCAGTTTCTGTAAAAGACAAGGAGAGTTAGTTTCTGTACAACTAAACAAATATACGAGTACACAGCGATGAAACCAAATTTCTACTAAACGTAGGGCAATGTCCACTTATGGTGTGGGTCAAGATTTCTGGAAACCCCCGAAATCTGGGTTAGCCTGCTTGTCATTAAAAGCGACTAATTATATGATGAAACATATGTGAGGCGTGCTGACAAAACGAGTAACGTCTTGCAATCCAAAATTAATGGAGATATTATTTAGGCCAAAAATCGACCATAGGATCAGATTAGAAGATTTTCTATTGATGCCATGTATTCTTTATGTATAACATGCCTTTCATTATTCCATACTTATAGAAATTGTAAAAACTTCACCAATTTATAGGCATGATGTGTCTATTTCCATAAGGCTTGAAACCGAGAAGTAACTCATTTTGTCAGCACGCTTTACATATTATCTGCTTCTCTTTTAGGATGTAGTGACACATACTATGTGGGATCAGCAGACCAAAGGCAATGTTGTGGCACATTTAGAACTGTCAAAGACAAATAAGAAACACGAATGTACATAACATTCAATAGCATATGGTATGCGAGTTGCTGCCAGCATTTTAAGTTTCATTTAAAGAAAAGAGAATAGAAATATCTCTATGAAAAACGAGGTCTCTATGAATAACGAGGTCGCGCTTTCTTCAAAATAGCACGTCTTCAAGCGTAGTCCAAAGACCAGAAAGCTCGTCCTCGGTGAGTTTTATTAAACGGAAAAACAGATACCCATTAATCAAGTGGGATTGAGAAATGGCTTTTGCCAGTGCACACTATATGAAATAGACCTCGGCTGTTCTTTATCAAATTTGAACCGGAAGTCCACTCGGGTCTATGGCATTCCGCACGCAAACTAAAGCTGGCTTCGCAATGCAATTTGACACGTAGAGTAGAAGCCTTATTTTGGCTGTTGGCCATGATTTTCATCAAACAGACGGAATGGTGACTACGAAAATCAAACATCTTTGATTTTGCAGAGTTCTTTCAAATCGTGCTAAAATGGCTACTTTTGTCCACCCTGGAAGGAAGATCTGCCACATCCGAATCAGTCTTTTTGCATGCAATACAGAATTAGCTGAAAATAACACCTACATTTCTTATCTCTTGGATAGTCGATTTCTGAGAAGACTTCACGTCATTGTTATAATGTTGCCTTATATTTGAAAGTATTATTGTACATTGAATGGGTCGGTTTGGCATAAAATATGTCATTGTTTAACCTGTCAAGATTTTATTTTTGTTTTATTATAAATCGCCAGAAGCAACGAGGTAGTGGGTGCTATGGATATAATCTTTATTATAGAGTTGTTTTTTTGGGTTTTTTTCTTCAGACCAAATAAGCGCCTTGTGTTCTCAGATACCCCATTGTAACTTCAGTTGCCTTTGTAACTTCACATGTCTCATTGAAACTTCTATGGCCAGGCTGTAACCTGAAATATACTGTATACATAGTACATGTATGATCAAATGAGAACATAGTAAAATTCAAATATTGCGAAATCACAACTCAAATGATACATAAAAACACCAAATGTAAGAGGTGGGAGAGAAAAATGAATAAAGGTTGATAGTTTAGGGTAAAATAGATATAGGGCTCTGAAGATTTACATGGACATATCTTCACTTGCGAAACATACAAAAATAGGCGTGCATGCCCTTGAAGGCTTCGTCCACCTTAGCACAGATTAAGTGCACAGGCTTAAGGAAATCCCCAACTCTCTCAGGTGGCTCAAAAATACGTTCTTCTTCTTTTCGACTTATTTTTCGACTATTTCTTGAATGTTGTGCTGCCTTTATGGCATTTTGAAAAGAGATTCTAGATCTCTAGATCTGCTCTTGTGCTTGTCTTCCAAAGTAAGTTTTAATATTATGGCATATCTCGGGAAGATCCGGTTAGAGACCAACAAAGGTTTAGAAAATATGAGAATACAAAGTTACAATGTAGAATTTGACATTTTATAACGGTATCAGATTTGAAATTGAAAATTGCATGCACAATGATGTCAAAATTAAAAGCCACATTTTGTTCATTTGAAGTCGTAATGCGCACTTTGTCTTACAATTTATCATTCAAAAATTACATGCAATGTAACATATGAAAATACAAGGAAAGTATTTGGTGGGCTTAAACTATATCATGACAATTTAAGAAAGAAAAAAAACCAAACAACAGTGATGATAGATCTAATAACTATTATTACCATTATTATCAAAATTATGCTCTTCAAAACGTTTAAAATATTTATGTTTAGTTCTTTCTTTGTAATTTAAAATCTGTAGTAAAGCTTAAGAAAGTAAATTCAAATGGGCCTTTGATTGATCCCAAGATATTTCCCACGAAAAAAGAAAACAAAAACTGGAACTGTATCAGCATTTGAATCTCAAACTTTGCGTCTTTGCCAAGTTCGCAGCCTACAGCAACTTGCATCTCAGGTCGGGGAGAGGCTACGAAAGTGTCGGTTGACTCTACTTCAATATTGTACTACTACAATTCTGTTGTGCAGACACATCGAAGTCAAGCTGTTGGTAGTTACTGTTTTACCTTTAGTTGTCTGAGCATAACGTCATATTTAATACGTTCTTGTATCGCAGTACGAACCCGGAGATACTACTATTGTGGTGACGTTCTTGTAAAACGTTTTTCTTTTCAATACAACTTGAGAGCTACCTGCTTGGTTGACTGCTGGATTTTTATCTTTTGGTTGGGGGATAACCTTTTCAGCTTTGTACTTTTTTACTTACATCATCTGTCGGCCTTGACCATCAATGATTTATTTATAGAGGCACCAGCCATCCATGTCCAGGTGCTGTTTTAGCCGATCATCTGTCGGTTAAAACGATAGGATGCTACAACACTGATACCCAAGGTGCAGTAAACGGATTAAGGTGTGGTTAGCTTGGGGAGGGGGAGCAGATGAGAAACAACATTTTTCAGTAGCACCCATTTTCTTCTACCCTCTAGACTCATCTTGTATTAATACTTCAAGAAACCACCAAATCATAGAAATAAGATAGAAGTAAATCTATAAAAGAACAGTTATGCAACCCCCACGAAGTGCAGCTAATCGGTTGTAGTAATTATAATCATTCAGTTCTTCGCCCGTTGCACGCAAAACAAGCAAATTCACGTGCGATTGCGTACGTCTATCTCATCGAAGCCAAATCGATCCAATTTAAACTGTTTAGTCAGGTACCTCGTCTTAAACATGAAACCAATATGAAAGTTGCTTCAAGCCAGTTCGAACAGATCCTTAGAAAGTCTTCTTATTATGTCTTATATTTATTATTTCAATTGTGCTCTGTCGAAACGCGTCGACGGATTTGTAAAGAATCACGTCTCACAACAGGACTCGGCAACCCGACACCACCGAGGTCGTACGTCAACGTTTACAAAGGGCCAAGTACACCGTAGAAAATGTTATAATGACTTTCCACTTGAGAAATTTCCAAACCCTATTATATTCAAAACTGCGGCAACTTAAGAGTTTTTCAATTAAAGAGGTGAACAACAACACGATAACGGTCATTTAGTACTGGAGATACGTAAGACGGACAGACTGAAATAATAGAGAGAAAGTGAAAGAGTAGGACTTACTTGCAGCGCAAAGAAGATATTGGCTGAAAATAATGAACACTTTTCTTAAAGTGTAGGAATAAATATTGTGACAGAAGAAACTAAGTACAGGGTTTAAAAACAGTACTAAGACACTTTGAGAAACAACAACAACAACAACCAAACCCCCTCCCCCCAACGTTTTTGGTACCAAAAAAACGAGACACTTTCCCAAAACATGAAAGTGAACAAGTTATTACAGTCATTCTACGTACACCGGTTGTCTGATTTCATTTGGCTGGTCGTGAGTAGAAGGGCAAATTGAATGCTGTTGTTCATACATTGGCTGAGCCCAAGGTACTAAACAGGGATTGGCTTGGCTGTTAATAGAGATATTATACGTTTCTCGAAAAGATTGTATTGTAGAGAAACGGTTTGAAAAAACAACAACAAACAAACAAACAAAAGTCTTACGAGTAAAAAGAAATTGTTTGAAACGCGGTTAAAAAAAGCCCTGGTGTATAACTAAATGTCAACACGATCAGAGGTCTACTTGTAAAATATTTTTTTTTCTAATGTGCTATAAAGGGCGTAAACGCTAAATGTCAACACCATCAGATCTAATCTGTAAAAGATTGTTTGGTTGTATAGAAAAGGCAAAAAACACCAAACGTCAATACATATTTTACTTTAACTTTTTTCATCCTCTGTTGCCGTTCAGCGTCGAGGGGAGACACAGGTGTCTATAGTAGGCCAGCTCTGCAGCTCTTTTAACTAGGGTATCAGGATATCTCAGGGTTTCCTTGACCAGACCACAGTACCGATGCCAACATTAACTGTTTCTTTCTCTCCTTTCCTGCTCCAAGGCAATATTTTGTCGCTTGCTTTCGACTCCAATTTCTGCCCCCAACCCCTTCACCTCCTTTGCCCGATCCTCTGGGCTCCAGACTTTTTCTGCAGCCTTTCTACTGATACCCCTTGACTCCTTCTTACTGCTGTCTTTCAGCCGCACCCCTGGTCTATTGGTAAGAAAGATCTACTCCTAGCCTTCTCGGACAAGGGCGAACAATCTCGGAGGTCTCCTTGTGAAAGTTGTGCACTTTAAAGATCCCTATCGGTCCAAAATTGATAACAGTAGGCTTCCACCACCAACCGGACCAAATTCAAAATTTCCCCTACCAACTGAAAATGTTTAATGTGTCTAGCGTGCTCGTATAACCTAATGCTGTTGCGAACTCCGTAAAACATTACCCCCCCCCCTAAAAAACAACAACAACAGAAACAAAATAAACAACCAAAAACCCCCAACCAAATCTATTTCTCCCCCAGGTCTTGTCTGTCCGGTCAGAGCGGAAGTAGCAGCGTCCGTCTGCCCAGCATCCTGTCCATGACCCTGGTGGGGCCGGAGGACGAGCACCTCCAGATGAACAGACAGCACAAGTTCCACAGGATGAAGCGGCAGGAGAGCATGAACTTTCAGGTTTCTCCACCTTCTTTTCCTTTTTTCTGCCCCCACCTCCCTCACCTCCTTTGCTCCATCCTGGGCTCCATCACTGGCACGTATAAACCCTATCACATTATCAACTTCCTTAAAACCACGAAAATATGTATATTGTGGGCTTATTCTTCACCTTATTCATGAGTAGAACATTTTTTTTCTGAGCTACACTGTATACGTTATTTTGTAAGACACCCAATAGTTTGAAGAAAATCGTAATATTATATATAATGAAAATAAAAAGCATTTATGCCTCTCCCTTTCCATTTTCTGTGTAACCCTATCCGTACGCCCTTGGGTCATTTTGTAACTCCAGGGTTGTATTCTTCATATTTTAGAATACTTGTAGATCTAGTACGAAGATCTCTTTGAAACTTTCAGTATTTCTAAAAAATCCTTTTGACAGACTTCTATGCAAAGCCTACGGATCGGATTAATGAGTAATTTTCCTCTTTCAAAGTGGTGGCACAGAGTTCCCTACATCGCACGGATACGATAGTAAAACACTACAAATGGATAGGGTAAAAAAACCGACCCAATTCATATTACAGAGAGATATCACATTTAAGAGGCCATTTAACTTGACAAAAAGGTGTCATGGTCAGGTGCCGTCATTCTTGGCTTTATTAAATACATTAGTAAGAATGTGCGATTCTTCAAACAATCTTCGCAGATTGTCACAACCAACTCTCAATATAATATTAGTACAGGTTGCTGACGAGTTAAAGAAGTGAATAACAATGTAACCCACTCCTATTCAGTAGCGATGCATAATTTGTGCCAATGACTTTTGGTTTTGAAAACATCAATATAATATAACAATCCATGGTTGCAAAAATGGAGTACAAAATAAATGAATAAAACCAAAATTCAAAATTCGTTTCGCTCCATTAATTATTGCAAAAGTGATTTTTTAGTTATAGTGAACACTTTTTTTTCACTAAAAGTTCTCAAAACATGTCTTCCAATAAATGTAGTGTTGCTAAACTATTAGAAGAAAGAAAGGACGTGCTTTTAAAGTGCCATTGTCCCAGCTTATGTGATGTAAACCTTTTAAAATCGAGAGAAACCAGCCACTGGAGTTTTTAAAAAATTAGTATTTATTTTGGAATTATTTAGAATACAGCTAAAAGGTGTTTATAAAAAATGTTGATCCGTTGAGAAAAATTGATGCAAGTCTCTGTGCAATAGTTGGAGAGGTTATTTTTGGTAGTTTAGGAAATATTAATTCACAATAAGTTGCGCCACAAAACTTTGCATGCTCTAAAGTTGGTCCTACTTCTCATTATTTCTTTCTTTTGATTCTCTCTGTTTCTCTGTTTCTCTCTCTCTTCCCCTCTCTCTCCCGCCTCTCTCTCTAAAGTTGGTCCTACTTCTTATTATTTCTTTCTTCTGATTCTCTCTCTCTCTCTCTCTCTCTCTCTCTCTCTCTCTCTCTCCCGCCTCTCTCTCTCGTTTAAAATCAGGAAAAAAAAACAATCTATTGTTGCATCTATGCACTTCTCTTTGCTCAAAGACTCGTGGATGGCGCTCATATGACCTTATACATTTGCGAGCGCCGTAAAACCCTTTACTATAAAAAAAGACACGTGCATATCCCGAGAGAAGTTGAGGGTGAAATTACGACCAACGTCAGAGTACAAGGTGAAAAAAAAACAGCCGCTAGTTTTAAACACTTGAACTAACACAAAGGCAAGCAATTTTCATATTTCGTACATTAAAAGCAAGCGTTTACACAGACAATGGCTTCCCGTTTCCAGTTCCTTAGCCTGTAATTTAGTGCTATAATAAGGTGTCAAAAATATTTTTGGTTAACTTGAGGCAACGCATTAACTTCAATTAGTTCAGCGGTTGGCACGTGTAAACCCTATCTCATTAGTAGCTTCCTTAAAAACACAAAATTATGTAAATTGTGGGCTTATTCTTCACCTTATTTATGAGTAGAACATTTTTTTCTGAGCTGCACGTAATTCATGTGTCAATATTTTTCACCTTTTCGGTATCAATCACACAGTCAAAAACTCGTCTTTTTAGACCAATCAGTCAGTAGCTATTTCTCTCTTTCCGTCTCCCGTACCCCTTTCCAGTTCCACGTCTCTCCCCTCCTCGTCCATTTTTTCTCTATTTCTCTCCCCCCCAATCTCCCCTCGTCTCTCTCTCTCTCTCTCTCTCTCCCCCCCCCTAAAAATAACAACAAAAAGCAACTACAGTGCCTCATATCCTCTTTTTCTATCTTTTATATATTTATGTTGTGTGTGTCGATTTTTCATACCTACATTGAAAAGAACAGCTTCCTTTTCCCTTTGTGTATTTTTTTGGGTTTTTGTATACCCACTTTAATAAAACAAATATCATGACGTTCTCTTTCTGTCTTTGAATTGATTAATTTTCAGGTATATTTCGTATATAGCAGTATTAATATTAAGCAAAAATCGTCTCATGTATTCTATTTTTCTTTTGAAAAAATATTTTAGTGGGTTTTTTGTTTGTTTGTCGTTTTTTTTTCTAGAAATTGGTGCCCGTCAAGGTCCGGTCTGACGAGACGTGGGGCTCTGGCGTGGGTCAACAGCTCGGGGACAGTGTCCGGTCCGCTATACAGGACAG
>NW_004797277.1:2771196-2791196 GCF_000002075.1 Aplysia californica | reverse complement strand
TTCGCGCTATTCGATGCTGTAAGAGAGGCGAGGCAGCTGCGCATACTTATGTGTCAGTGGAGACGTGTCAAAAGGATCCACACTATTTATTATACAAGCAATGTTTTGTACCGTGAGCTGCTCTCAGAAATATCATCAATGTGAGACTTGTGAAGACAGCTGAATATATAAGCTCTACGACGTTGGGGCTTGGTATAGGTTCAACGCCTCTCTCAAATCAATGATATTATATGAGAAGTGGACACCCAATTTCACTTTGTCTGCGATTGAAGAGAGGGACGTGGTTAGAGAAACCAGGAAAGTACTCCTCAAACCAAAGTGTAGAAATGCTCCATTGGATATTCAGATCGTATGTACTCATACAGTATTACCTTTTTAATTTACTTCTAGGTGTATTTTACGCCCTCATCAACACAATTTAGATAATTTAAGAGGCGGGCTTCCGACTCTCCCTTCCAGGGCCAATCCGGACAGAGAGGGGATACAACATCCCAGCAGAAAGACCGAAATACTCGATAAAACTTTCCTCCCCAATCGGTAATCGAACTCGGGTCACCTGTGTATGACAGCAAAGCGTCTAACCGCTACATCATGGACGCCCGTACGCTTATTTTGGCGTTGTAGTATGTGAACGTGTGGTCTTTGCACAGCGAACATAGCTCATGCTCTGTTTATCACAGTAACTGTGTTTTTGAATGCCATATAACCCATAAGGCGAAGCGAAGTTCCATGAACACTTCCGAGCGCACACAATGCTCACTAATTTGCCCCCGTTCAGATCCAAACCAATAGATAAGTTATCGGTATATTTTGATGAGGATGAAAAAAAGACCAAACAAAAATAAAAAAACACCCCCCCCCCCAACAACACGCTTACTGGTGGCGTCACCAGAGCATTGCAAATCTATTGAGATTAAATGAAATGTTTAAAGACAAGTGCGATAAAGAGAATATCAAATCGCATTAGATGTTAAGGAGCTGCTGTTTAAATGCCATAGAGAACTTCAGTCAAGATAAGCTAAGATAAAGTAATATAAAATACAATGCGATATGTTACGTTAGATAAGATAGAATAAACTGAAATGAGATATTGTTAAGATGGAACTAAATCTACGTTTGCAAGGAGATGTCGGTGTGTTATATTACAGACTTTGGTCTTGTTCTCGACAGTGTTGATAGTCTCCCATTCTTTCAATTTTTTGCACATTTTTTTCAGTTTGTTTCAGTAAATGACTTCTCCTATAATATATTCTCGAAGTTTGAAGCGTAATATTGTCTTATATAGTGATGGTTTCAAAGATATTTCTACAAAATGACACCAAACGAGATAGCATTTATGTGTAAAATCTTGCAATGGTTTATAAAGATCCTTTTTGTTCCAAAGTAGTTATATTTTGTTGAGGTCCATGTATCGCTTTATTCATCAACACGCGTGACGTTTCACTTTCGCTGAAACCTGAAAATATAATGTATATTGATTCTCAATTTATTATCTGTCTGTCTGTACACAGTTCATTTCATTTATGCATTTACTTTACTACCCGTTTATACCTTTATATCGGGGATATAATGTAATCATTGTTAACTTATCTGAAACGCCTTGCCATTAAATGACACAGGTATTAATGTCGAGTGCTGTATTTCACTATCTCCTCCACCGTCCCTCACACCCCAACAAAAATGGTTTAATAGTTTAATTGTGAGGAGGGAGTATGCATAGAAATATGCCTAACCCACCTCTTTCTCTCCTTTAGCCACAAATTCCAACTGTGTTTCGACCTCTTGTTCCAGCCACTATAATTGTCAGTAAGCCACGCAGAACTGAATTGAATCAAATCAAGCACGACGTGAAGGAGTACAACGGGAGATCAATGACCCGTAGGTCCTCCTTATATCAAGTTATCGAATGAACAATGTGTATGCCCCTGGGCGTTGCTGCATGTAGAAAATGTTTTTAGTGTGCATGTCACAAACAACTTTTATGGAAAGCTGGCAGGAAGAGCTATGTCCCAGAGAGAAAGAGAGGGAGCATAATAAATCTTGGTAATAATCCCGAGGAATTGAAAAGGCCCAAAGAGAAATTATTTGTCCAGGGAAGTTTCGAGTGGCTGAAATCCCCTTTGTTGCGGTTCGTGACCGTGTTCATGAGAGAATTATGTTGTTCACTTTTTTTCTTCAATGATATGTCTGTCGGATTTGGATGGCTGGTCATGTGCTTATGTAGGGAGTTTATCAATGCCAATGTTAACTGCTTGAGCAAGACAGGTACTATGTATGCAATGTTGTGCTTTGTTAGACTTGGTTACGTATTGCCATATTTACACGAAAGCAAAAAAGATAGAGAGAGAGAGAGAGAGAGAGAGAGAGAGAGAGAGAGAGAGAGAGAGAGAGAGAGAGAGAGAGAGAGAGAGAGAGAGAGAGCGAGAACGAGAGAGCGAGAGAGAGAGAGAGGGAGAGAGAGAGCGAACGAGAGAGACCTGGAGAGAGAGTGAGAGAGACAGACAAACAGACAGACAGACAGACAGACAGAAAGACAGACAGACAGACAGACAGACAGACAAACAGACAGACAGACACAAGCGAGAGGACCTATATCTACTTATATATTTTTCATACGGTGAGATAAAAATATATAGAAACATCGATGGCACGAAAGAGCACGGTTTCAGTTTTCTTTTTTTGGGTTGCACTTCTAGAGAATAATCAATACATGTGACAAATAAGTAATCAATATAGGTATGTTTGCTTTAAATGTCAAATTATATATACTCCAACCGAGTACAGAGATTGCAATAAGAATAAACAATATATGCATAAAAAAACCCTCCACAATCAATTTTCGTTTTTGCTAAATCTGTATTTCATCACGCTGATTTTCCACACCCCCCCTTGCCATCTCTCTCAAACGCCCCCCCCCCTCTCTCTTTCTTTTTTCTCTCTTGCTCTCTCTCTCTCTCTCTCAAACACACACACTCACACACACACACACACACACACACACACACACACACACACACACACACACACACACTCACACACACACACACGCACTCTATCTGTCCGTCTATCTGTCTGTCTGTCTGTCTGTCTCTTTCTCTCTCTCTCTTTCTCTCTTTCTCTATCTCTCTCTTTCTCTCTCTCTCACTCTCTCTCTCTCTCTCTCTCTCTCTCTCTCTCTCTCTCTCTCTCTCTCTCTCTCTGTGTCTCTGTCTCCCCCTCTTCAGAAGGTATAATCATACTAGAAAGAAAGTAAAAGCATTGACGTGTTAGGAATATTGAATACAATATTCGGAACTCATAGACACGATCTTGCTGGAAGCTGATTTGTATACCTTTGAGGCTTGAACATGGTTTGTGTGGGTGGTGCCAAACCTATACGATTTGTGCGTCTGTCTTTATTTTGAACTCCTTGACTATAGAACATGTATTTCTTTTTAAAGTTTATCATCTCCGAGACACAGAATACTCTATTTCCAAGGTAGAGAAATTAGTGACGGGACCTTGACCGTGTGCTCATAAATTATGAGATGTTCCTAAAAATGAGGAACGAATCATGGACAACACTCAGATTGAAGACAAGGAGACAGTTGATGTGCATACAGTTACCACAGAGAAATTTGAAAATGTGAAGTTCGTGATTTATTTGTAACCACAACCGTGAAAGTGAATCATAATATAAAGAGTTCAAAAGGACATCTTGCTTTGAGTAGGCCTATATCATCACCATGACGTCACCAGGATGTTCAGAAATAGCTCCCTCCCACACGAGATTCCGCACTGACAGAAACAAATCCATGGGATTGTCGGGGTGGTATTACAGATGGCTGAAACCTACTGAAGTGGCTTTGAAGCCGGTGTCTAATCGTCGATCGGATGAAACTACGCACTTCCGGAATGGTGACTGGCAACGGTAGAGAAAAATGTAGAAAAATCAAAGGGTGGACTGTATTGTCACTGGACTATATGACAACATATTGAAATACTTTATAGAAGAAAAAGGAATTCATGTTAGGAGTACACATGTGCTGAGTTCGTGTGTTAGGAGAAGTGCAATCAAAGCGTTGAATTGTGCTTAAATTACCTCGCCCTTTTATGATATTTACAGATTGTAAATGTTCACAGAATTGAAAGTATCAACACACCGCTTCCTTTTCCTTTTCTATGAAAGCCTATGTGACATTCAGCACACATTTTATCAAAATTAAGCTTTTTTTTATTTTCTTGTATGAACAAAGAGACATTGCTTTGCTTATTTTCATTGCTTTTAACATTGTGGATGTTACTACCTCGCTGGATCAAGGACTAACTTGGTTTGCTCATATTCACATTTCCGTATAGATTTAACAAGATCTGCACCTAAAAATTTGCACAGACAATAATAGTGCAGACACGCACTTAACAATCCAAACAAAAGGTTTTACTTTACCGAAAAGCGTACCAACTATGTAGAGTGTAGATAACATACTTTTTATGAGTAATGTTTTCGTTGCAAATCAGTGCAACGAACCACAAGGTCTTTTGGCGGACTGTTAAACGCAATGATCAATGCTTCTTCCTGCCACTACGACTTCTGTTCTGTGTTCCCACTTCTGTGGGCTCTGTCGATAATCGATTGACGCCGTCGAGTTGCGATTTTGTGAGCAGTTCTGGCGTGGTCCCTCTCGCGGTCTGCAGTGTCCACTTAATGAGCTTGCTGGAACGTGAGATGGGTAAGCCTGCGGAGTATGCTTTTATGTATCGATTACGGGGGGCAGTTGTGGATTAAGAGACTTCAGAACTAACGCTAAGCCAGATGGGAGGAGTTTTGTGTGACGTTTGACCATTTGATTCCAGGTACATTCGCTGGTGCCTTGTTCAGTTGTAGGCTGGGGTGGAGTTACGCTGTGATTTGTAAAGGAAGCGGTAAGTGAGATGCGTTGTTGTCAGTTATGATTGACATTTTTACATTGTTTATAGCATGGGACAGAAAGTGATACGGTTGCGTGTCTGGTAGTTTTTACTTTGTTCTTTTTCCTTTCTAGAATGTTCGTTCGTCGTTTCAACTTTCCCTCCATAGAAAATCATAATAATTTCGACATTCCTCTCTTGAAACAAAAAAAAAGCTAACAACAAACAATAGCCGCCCCCCCCCAAACCCCTCCCCCCATCCAACCCCCCCCCCCCACAACAAGAAACAAACAAAAACAAGCCAAGTAATGGATTGGACAAAATTACTCTCCTAAAATGTTAAACCTCTGAAAAGAGGACGGATGCGATTTAAAGAAGAGAACACAAACCAAAAGAGTTGCAAAACAACAAAGAAAGTAGAAGTAAATTTAGGATGTATACAGAGACACACTATAACTTTAAAACAATGTTTAAAAATCATAGAAATATAGCAGGATGCCCAGGTCTCAGAGTCAATGGCGAGAATATAAATAACATTAGATATGCAGACCGTATAGTTTTAATAGCAGATTCAGAAACTCACCTTCAATGCATCTATATATCTAGATACTGTTGTAACGGTAAGAGAACGCAAATGGTTATTGTTGAGTGCGAAGAAAACTATGCATGGTACTTTTAAACAGCAGTAAAGTAAATTCTATTAGTAATTTCACAAGCAAAGATGAAAAGATCAAGCAAGTTCAACAGAGGAAACGATCAAACCACCCAATGACAGGAAACAAATAAACATAAAAATCCACAAAACCCCAAGCATAACAACAAAACGACAACCCCCTTCCCCTCTTTTTCCCCTCTAACTGAAAAAGATCCAAAGCTGGAATCACCAACGTGCAGAATAAATAATTTAATAAATGCGTCACCCCTCTTTTCTCTCGTCCTTAAAGAATGGAACCGGTAGCTTTCGGAGTCCGCCACATTGGCTCCACGCGCACACCACTTTGATAGGAATGGCGATTAAGGTGTGTGTATGTGTGTGTGTGTGTGGGGGGGGGGCTACACCCCCAATTTCCCGACTGGGCTCAAAATTATAGAATTTGAGTTGTAGCTTCCTCAGCCTGTCCTACAACTACAACTATTCCATCGCATAAGAATTCCCAAAAGCCTTATTGCTTCAAATGCCGGGCATGTTTGCCGCCACCATTTCGTCATAAAGTAAATATTTTATGGTTCATTTTTGGCGTTTTCTCAAAACGTGATTTTTTTCTATACGTTTTTAATAACTCCACCATTTTTCATCTAATCTTCATGAAATTTTGACGGAATGAAGAGAAGATGTAATACTAAATTTTAATATTCATGAGTTGAATTGTTGATATATGGAATAGATTTTTTGTTGTTGTGTCTGGAGCGTGGATTTTCACTACTACCTCAGGAAAAAATTCATTAACAATTTTCTAATTTGTTTAGGTTAAAAATCAACACAAGACGTTTTAGATCTAATGTTTGCTAACATGCATGCAAAAAACCCCCCAAAAACAACAACAACAAACAAGCCATTTCCATGAAAAATAAGTTCGATATTCATTACGTAAGACATATCAACAAAACCCAATATGGCCGCCGTATCCACGGAAACCAAACTTTTTTCTCAAATTTGATTGTGCATTTTAATACTCCTTACTATGCTTGTTATGTGTGAAATTTGATACAATTTGGTCCACTAATAAGCGAGATAGCCTTCAGGTGTTGCCCCCCCCCTCTCCCTAACAGTGGCACAGGCACTGAGCTCAAACATGTCCACAGGCAACTGGGACATAATTATAGCTGTTTGAGGCAAACTGGATCAAAGTTATTTCTGCGGGTCGTTGGCGGGTGCTCTGATGTGGTGTGCTCCTTCTTTCCCACCAATCATCTATTGTGTTGATATTATTCTCTCCTCCTTCATTTTTGTGTTTGTTACTCTCTTGTAACACGTCTAATCTTCGGCGCTTATATGACCTGATTGTGTTTCAAGTGCCGTAAAACTCTAACTAAAAACTAAAAGAGTTATTTTCTTTCGTAATTTTATATCTCCTCAAGCTGCTGTAACGGCCACCTGTCCTAGAAAATCACCTATACAAACGACCACCTCCCACTTCCCACAATATCGCTTTTAAAAACAAATGACATTGTTCAAGACATCCACCTGTCTTTAATAACAACATTTCTCCCCAACAATAGTTGACTGTAAGGAACAATTCTGACAGTATTTAACTTTTCTTTTACGTTCTTCTCTCTTATGACTGGCCTTGATTCCACCCCCCCCCCTTCCACTGGCTGTGAACATTCGCCGTCTGTTCCCAGGCTTTGAAATTCCTCTGCGTAGACATCTGGTCTGGAAGTTCAAGACTGTTCGGATCGACAGTTACTGTGGGCTCAGAACCAGCTATAAAGAGTGCCACGACGTTGAACGCTTTCAACCTATCACAATCTGGCACAATAATAGTGGCTAAAATTGGTTGCCGTGGGCTTTTTCTGTCTTTTTTGTAGTTTATTTCCTTCGTTTGGGTTGCATTGGGCTTTCTCTTTTTATTAGTTCGGTATGTCGTTCGTTTATTCGTTCGCTTGTTTTTTTTTTAGCTTGACTTTTACGTTACATTAAACCCAATGTAGATGTTTAGTTACTGACTTGTGACTTGTTCTTTAATAAAACACTGCGGTGAGTTTAATAAAATTTAAATATTTACGTCGTGTACCTGTAGCCAGGAACAGCCTTAAAAGAATGTGAACCAAAAAGGTATTCCTTATAATGATGATGACGTTATCCAGATCTTCAGCCAGAACGCACTGTACTGTATGATAGAGAAATGATTTTATATTTGTTGCTATTTAAGTTGCGTTTGCAAAGTGCCCAGAGCCTGTGGTCTTAACCCCTTCAGTGCCTGGCCCGAGACTTTCTTGGGCTCCCAAGTTGTACTTAAAAAGCAGAAACGAAATCCTGTGTTACATTGGCTTATATTTTTATCAAAATGAAAAGTTCTAAGTGGTTTGGTGTCCTTTTTATCTGTGTAAGGGCGGGGGAGATGACGATAGATCGCTTACCCCGAATAAACTTGGGTTTCTGAAACGCAGAAATGCGCGTTTACTCCTTGACATTCTCCTTAACTCAAGTCTTGGGCCCGGTAGTGAAGTGGTTTAGCCGGGGTTAAGCCCTACATAAATCTAGTACATGATCATCGTTATTATTATTATCATTATTATTATTATTATTATCATGATCATTATTATTTGTATTATTTTTATTCGTATTATTATTAAGGTAATTTTGTAGCACCTTTCACGTACAATACAGCTCTTAGCACAGTTGATCGTCGTTTTCTCTTTTAGTTTTAGTGAAAGTTTTACGGCACTTGCAACATAAACAGGTCATATAAGTGTCGAAGATTGACGTGTTACAAAGAGTAACAAACACAAATCAGAAGGATGAGAGAATATCAGGACGATAGATGGTTGATAGGAAAGAAGGAGCAAACCACACTAGAGCACCCGCTAACCACCCTCTCATTTCCTGTACTGGAAAGAAAAATATAAACCCGATGAACAACGATATCATTTGTGAGGCATCGTGGTGAAAACAGGCTCTCGTCAAAATAATGAAGTAAAAGAAATTGGCAATTTTCTGACCGTAGGGCAATTTTTTTCTAAAGTTCTTTTTCTGGCTCAACACCTTTTACATACATTTAAAAACACACTTTTGTGTTGATTTTACTGAAAAACATTTATGAAAAGCACAAAAAATATCAATTTTCAGTTTCCAAGGACTCTCAAGCTTTGGAAATTATCAAACTTTGGCGGATATTTTATCTCTAATTTCACCTCTGAAACCAGGCATCCCTGGCCTCATTCAATCGCAAATATTTCGACTTCTTTTCAACATGCGCTCGTAGACGGATATTGTTTTCACCAAAAGCAAGGCAAAAGAACAGGCTTTAATATGATACCAATACCCCAATATGACCAAAAAGTTACGAGCGCCTGATTCCACCACGTTGCGTCCCATTTTGTTCAGATAAAACATGAAACTGGAGATCAACTGGAGAACTGAGCCGTTTTCCTTATCAGCCGTGTCTTGACACTTCGAGGCTTACCACGAGGCGTTGGGCGGACAAAGAGGAGAAGAAACGGGACAATAGAGGAGTCACAGAAATCAAATTTTAGTTAAACCATTTATCTAACAGTGAAGATTGTTCTGACTGACGTCTCTCGTGCGGTTGTTTGGCGTTTCATCGTTGTTGCACGCAGAGAACTGAGTTCGATTCTCGTACTGGAAGAATCTTTATTGAGCTTCTTCGTCTTTCTGCTGGAACGGTGGTTATGCTCTCAGACTCGCAAACATGATGATGATGATGATGATGATGATGATGATGATGATGATGATGATGATGATGATGATGATGATGATGATGATGATGATGATGATGTAATCTTAAGACCCTCTTTGTTAGGCCCATGTCCCTGCTAGTATACGGCGCCCATTTGGTTTTTCTTTCAGTTGCTTCTGAGGAGGCCCAAGAGGCGAAAAGATAGATAGATAGATAAATAGATAGATAGATCGATAGATCGATTGATCGATCGATAGATAGATAGATAGATAGATAGATAGATAGATAGATAGATAGATAGATAGATTTGGAATTTTTGAAGTTTTGATTTGGTTTTCTTGTCGACCCCTTCTCTTTCTTACGACTATTCTAATTCTTAACTTTCATTATAATGTTCAACATCTTTCCCAATGCTTCTCATAGCATCTAATATCTAACTTCTAAAGACTCTTCTCTCCCTCCTAATCCAGCAAGTAGTTTTGAGAGCAAATTATACGTGAGGTGCTCACCATCTTGAAAAATAGTAATAGTGTAAATATTAACATTCATTATTTCTTCTTGTGTTTGAGTACTATTTATTACTTTTTTGTGTTTCCTTTCCTCTTTTCTTATTTCCCTTTCCCTCTTCCTCCTATTTCTTCTTTTCCTAATCCATTGGGTCAAGACCACCGCCTTCAAAGTGACCCTGGAAAGTCTATTAGTTCGTTAAACTCACACAAATACAGGCACATCCACAGACATGCTCAAACACGTACAGTACACACTCACGCAAAGACACACCAAGTCACGCATAGATCCCAGCAACTCACTCAGGAATACGCGAACTTACACAGACACACACACACACACACACACACACACACACACACACACACACACACACACACACCGACAGGCAGGAAGACATACACACACACACACACACACACACACACACACACACACATATACATCTTGACCCAGTAAATAAAACTTTTCTTTATTTCGGACCTATGAAATACACAGCAATTTGAGTGCATTCACAGGATCGCTATAATAACTGATTCAATTTACAGTAAAATCGCCAACAAATTGCTCATTTTGAGACAGCGACACCACCCCACCCCTACATCTCAGTGTAAGCTGGTAAAATATCCCCAGAGGACGTCCCCATCTGAGTCTTGAAAAGTACTCACTCGTCTCTTCGACCGTGTTTCTTCATTGGCTTGCGTTAATTGCGTGTGGTGTTGATTTTCTTATTAAAAAGGCCACCTTTTTGATGTTATAGATGCATGTTGTAACTACTAAAATCCTTGATTATTTTCTTCACCCGGTTGCGGCTAACATCAAAGAGTATGTGTCGGAACCTTAGTTTGTAGTGACTTTCAATATTCTGTTGGTCATTCAACTTTTAAAAACGCATGCAAAGACGCTATATAAAATTGAACAGAGCAATGTGTTTTTATCCTGTTTCAACCTTAGACAGACGAAAGTGAACAAGCTATAGAATATAAAATTATTGTATCACATACGAGCACAAACTCATACACTGAGACACAAACACACATGGACTCATTCGATCACAAAGAACTCACTTTAATTGCAATTAATGTTATTACTACCAGTGGTCCAATTAACACATCACAATTTCTCTCTCTCTTTCTCTCTCTCCATTTGTCTGTCTGTCTGTCTGTCTGTCTGTCTGTCTGTCCGTCTGTCTGTCAGTCTCACACCCTTTCTCTCTCATTCTATCGTGTTCTTTTCTTTCCCTTTCACTGTTGCACTCATTCTTCCTTCATTCACAACCCAGCGGAAGGCAACTTGGTACAAACATAGGACATGTCCTTCCAAGTTAAAGAAATAATTCAAGAAATGAAATATGAGAGTGAACGGCTTCAAAGGACAAAAATTACATGCATAAAAACATAAACATAAACTCACTGAAACACATGTAAATAGACACAAATGCACTCAAATCCACGCAAACGCACAGTTACGAATAAACTCACAAAAACACGCACACTAACGTATTCATCCACTTTTCATTGCGATCGCACTTATTTGCACATGGGTTCGCACACAAAGCAAGTTTCTGCCAATTCCGTATTGGATAGCTTGAGCGCGGTATGTTTTTCCAAAGTTTTAATAATTTAGCCACAAGCTGAGGGTTTCAGATGTAAAACCGAGGAGATAAAAAATTTGCTCTGCTTACAATTCCCTTAAATTTACCATGCCTCATGAGATAAATAAAAAATCATCTGAGTTTCTCACAGTCAATAAGGGTAAATCGGGAGGTTTGAAGCTGGGGATTGTTTGCCTAAAGCCTCTATGAGGGCCCACACCAAACTTGTGAATAGATCGAATCAATCATGGCGGCAAACAAATAAAAAAGTCAGGCTAAATTAATTGCAAGACCTCTATCAGATTTGTTTCCCAAACGATCTCGATCAGTTCTGGTTCCTGGACATACATAAAAAGGATCAATTATTTAGTAATGTGTCTCCGCAGCCATGAATGAAATAAGGCGAGTCTTAGAAGTACGATTGGCGCTAACATTTCGGTCTGGAATCTTTTCTTCCCTTTGTACAATCTGTCTACGTTCTAAATATTCAGATCGTCTACAATCGCGTCCATCTGTACTAGGTCTGCGTGCCATGGACAATAGTCATTCTCTCTGTGTGTTTGAAACCTGTGTCGAACAAGAGGACACTTATGTCGTTTTTATTTGTTCTTCCCGCTTGCCACTCGTACAGCCAACGTGCAGCCTATCCGTCTCTTTTGACGGGTTCCCTTCGCTTTCACGAGCGCCTCACTTCAATTCCTGGACGGATCTCGCAACTGCAGACAGTGGTCGCGGTGCTGTGAGTCAAATCAGACCTGATAAAAAAAATCTGTGTGACACTTTCCCAAGGATCCTTTATTGCTGGAAATGTTCTTTTGTATCGTCTTTCAATCGTTTTCAGGTTAGATGCTTATTTACGGCTTGTTTACGTATCTATAAGTATTACATTTTTAGTGTTTCACTTTGCTTGATTTGGTTGAATTACTGCTAATTGACATATTGTTAATATTTGCTGCCAGTCACTCTCCTTCACTCTTTCTAGATAACCGAACGACTAAGCATGTTTAACTTTAAACTTTTCGGTTTTCATGCTGTATTGGAACTGTCTTTAGCCTATGGTCAAAGTCATACTTGCTGGAATAAAATAGTTTCTCTTTCGACAACTTTTAAAATAAAAACATTGCAAAACAGAACTAGTTGTTCGTAACCTTCAGAGCTTCAGAGCTGTTATGCATGCGAGGCCGAATCTTTTCTTACGTTAGGAACCAAACTTGAGTATAGCTCGTTATTGAAGTGTATAAAAGACACCACTATTCAATAATTTTAATAAAGACTCCGAACTCTATTCGGACGATCGCTCGCAAAAATGAACTCTGAAAAATGAAAGTGCCATTGAAAGTCGTAGTTGCTTTTCACTGCCGTGTCCTTACGACCAACTGATTCGCTGTCGCCTGCGGGATTGACGCTATCTTTGTGCCGGGGCAGAAGTGTTTAGAAAGGCGTCCTGTCTCGCTCTCTGCCTAATCGATATCACTAGAAACATCATGTAATTCCGGGATTATATCACTCAGTAAGTAAATATAATTTTGTTCACTCTTTACCGACCTTTATACCCTCGTTGCACCGGTAGAATTGTGCACTCTTTAATAATAGACTCTCGGCAAGTCTTTTTTTCAAAACACTTCGTGCCTAATCTTATTTTTCTGAAGAGGCCAAGTTGTTTGGAGGATTCAATGGGTTCTCCCTGAAGGGGAAAATGACGGGGGTCCTTCGAAAAGGGGGATGGGGGTTTATATTGAAGGTTTATAATTGGAGAAGGTGGGGTGGGGTTGAGGCTTTGCGGATAAGTTTAATCAGAACTCTTATGACTCAACAAGCCTCACCTAGCTGACTATTGTGGACTGGCAAACTATACAACGGACAACAAAGACATTTTCTAACTTTAAAGTCATTGATATTCAGAGAGGACGGCCGTTGTAGATCTTTTACACTGTCGTGGGTTTGCATTCGTTGAAAAAATTCATTTGAGGCAGGGACATTTCTACTGTATTTTGACGACAGCAAGAAGGAGAAATGCTTGACTGTTTGGTACTGCTTTAAGTTCATCCTAAGGTGATCCATGATTTTACAATGGAAAGTGACGGGCAGTGTGTGATAAGATGTCATTTGTTAAAGTGCAATTGAAAGTAAAAATATAACCTGGTTCGGTTATGTGACATGATATACTTTGTTAATATTCTGAAGAGCTACAACATGGTTCGCGCATAAGTCAATTTTTAAAAACTTTTGTTATATAAAATTATTATGGGTTCGGAAGCAGTCTGTTCGACCGGTCTTGGCAAAATCGGACTTTCCTGACTGCTGCTCACTAAATTGCAATTACTTATTTATCAACGTATGGACTGGTTTAAGTGTAATTTGGTCTCATGTACAATCAAAGGTCGTACATAACAAGATAGTTCACTCAGCCAAAAAAAAAAGTGTCCACGAAAGTCATTGGTTCATATAGCGCTGCAGTCTTTGTCTTGAGGCTCTCTTTCGTTTCTCCAGAAGAAGAATAGGAATGGCACAGTTTGTTAGTTTCGCTTTTATTGTTTTTCACACAAGTAGGGTAACTCAGTTCGCAAAGTCCGCACTTTTTCGAAGAGGGCACAACCGGATTTTGAGGACACTTTTTTAATTTGCTCAAAGAGAGGAGTGAACTATCTTGTTATGTACGATCTTTGGTATAACCAACAACAAAGCCAGCACTATTTTGTTCTGTTGTGGTAAGGTGTTATATATCATAACATTTTTTTTCAACAACAACAGTTAAAAAAGAAAACACTTGAAATTCAAAATTTCACATTTTTATCACATTGATGACATGTTGGAATGTATACAGCTCCTGAGGTGGGATGGGGGCGGGGGTGGATTGGGAGGGGGCGGCTTTACCTTATTGGAGATTTTTAAAAATATCTATTTTAGTTTTTTAATGACCGATATTCATGTAGATTTCGGCAAAAATATCATTATTTAAAGTGGACAGCTTTGACATACTACAACTAAAATAATATGTAAGATATTGCTAAATAACACACAAAATATTCCTAAAGATATCAACAAACCAATCATCTACCTATTTTTGAAACGAGAAAAGAGTCCACCGATTAAGCTCGGAGGAGTAGCAATTGTTAAAATTATACACATTCAAAAAGTAGAAAAAAAATCATAAGAGACAAAAAGACAAAAAAAAACCTTTTCTCGCAATATATTTTCTGCATCCATTGTAACACGCATGCCTATTTTTGAGTCTTTGGCTGAAATAATAACGATTTTAGCAGTGCCCTCAGGTGGGATTCACTCATCCCTGCCCTCAGGTGGAGACTCTCCTCCTCGTCATCAACAAAATTGTGTTAACTATAAATTGTACTCATCGGAGGCCTTTGTTAGTGAGAAATGATTTCACTAGCTGTGCCTAGCCATAACACAATTGTAGAAAGAGTCACGTTATTATTATTATTATTATTATTATTATTATTATTATTATTATTATTATTATTATTATTATTATTATTATTATTATTACTATTATCATTTATTATTATTATTATTATTATTATTATTATTATTATTATTATTATTATTATTATTATTATTATTATTATTATTATTATTACTATTATAATTATTACTATTATTATTTTTATTATTATTATTATTATTATTATTATTATTATTATTATTATTATTATTATTATTATTATTATTATAATTATAATTAAGAGTAGTGTTATAGTTGTTGATTATCTTTTATATAATTAAAGCTAGTATTAGTTTTAGTTGGCTTGCTAGTATTAGCTTTAGTTGGCTTATCACTCATATTTTAGGTCTTTTATTTTTATCATTGTTTTCATCCTCATTGCTGTAAGTAGGATAAGATACCCCCCCCAAAAAACAAAAAAAATTTTTTAAAAAACATTGGTGGAAATTTGAGCATTTGAAGTTTTTATAACATTATAAAATATGTTCAACTTTTTGCCTTTAAGGGTTTCTACAGGATGGTGATAAATCAACACTAAAAAGCAAATATCTTCCTCCTCCTCCTCCTCACGATCATCATCATTAGTATAATAATAATAATAATAATAATAATAATAATAATAATAATAATAATAATAATAATAATAATAATAATAATAATAATAAAGAATATAATAACAATAATGATAATAATTAAATATTAGTAATGATTTTAAAAAGTCCCAATTTTTTGGCTCATCACTCAGATTTCTTTTCTCTATCGGGTTCGTCTATAACCCAAAAATAAAACATAATCGAATCTTGATACTGAAGGAATCTGTCTAGTTTGGTCATATTTTTCTAAACAAGGTAAATAAAAATCGTTTGGGCACTGGACATTTTTAATTATTTTTTTTATTCTACTACCTTTTAACTTATGAATAAGCACGTCTCCATTCTGTGTGCTAATCCCTATTCGTTTTGTTTCGTTTTTGCTTTTGCTTTTATTTTTAAAAAATAATAAAACCGAGCGTCAATCTAGAACGATATTTAGTTTCCTCTCATTCACAATAACTGTCTGCCAAAGTGGTAGCTGTCTAACGCTTTAGAAAAGGCTCTGCAGAAGATGCATTGATTCGCCCGTCTAGTGGAGACTCAATCCTGGAATATCGCATTACAAAAGCTGAACCAAATGCATTCACTTTTATTGTTCCGAAGGCACATTGTTTTCTCAGGTCGATTCGGGCTTTTTTATCATCTTATTTGTGTACTCGCGGCTGAGAGAGACAAAGAGAGAAATCTATACCTAGTATAATATTAATTATTCATGAGCGTTGTTTAAAAGAGTTCCTAGTTACTTATGGTGAAATGACAAACAGCACAACAGAAAGCAGGCATTATATTTTTTTGTATACTACAATTTGAAGTTGTGTCTGAAAACAGCTTGTTTGATTTGTTACACGGTTTCAGAAGAATGGAAAGTACTATTTGCTGTGGATGGAACCTTTTTTCTATTAAAATATTTCAGTTTTTTTCACTAAGACTGAATAATTGTAGCATTTTTACTTCGTTTCTCTTTAAATCTTTTCCTTCTCTCTATCTATTTATCTATCTATCTATCTATCTATCTATCTATCTATCTATCTATCTATCTATCTATCTGTCTGTCTGTCTGTCTGTCTGTCTGTCTGTCTGTCTGTCTGTCTGTCTGTATGTATGTATGTTTGTCTCTCTATTTGTCTGTCTGTCTGTCTGTCTGTCTGTCTGTCTGTCTGTCTGTCTATTTGTCTGTATATCTGTGTATCCTCCTGTCTGCCTGTCCGCCTGCCTTTTCTAAACGTGAGATTGTCTCATCATTCCACAACCTTATGTAACTACTAGAGCTACTATTCATTTCCTGCATCTGTTCATTGTGAATTACAGTCGTTGTCGCGCCACCCTTAGCTACTTCTCAAGCCACGACAAAAAAAAGGAACACACACCATCAGTGTTCATTAACATAGTTTAATTTATTCTGTGTTGAATTAGAAACTCATATCATTATACCGGTATTTTAAAAATATGCATATTTTCCTGAACCAAACAACCCGAAACTTCGTTTCCTGAGCTAGATTCTCTATGAATCTTTTTCTTTGGATGGCACGGCCTTTCTTAGCTCTGTCGCGGCTGGGATCTTATGGTCATTGCCCTGAACAAAGGGGGCTTAAGTCGGTATCGTCCGAGAGAAGTATTAAAATTTGTTTTTCTTATCTAGGCTCTTATCCCAAAGAGCAGAAATCTTGAGGCGCAGTTAATGACTAATGAAATTAACTAGGAGAACCAGACACCGGGGTTGATAAAAGACGAGTCCCCCCAGGTTACACCAAACTAATCATTATTTATAATACTTTTTCTTTCAAAGTAGTAAGCTTACAATAACTTTTATCCAGAGGAAACGATTAAGAACTGCAACTAAGTGATGTAAGCTGTTGTGAAATTAGACAACCCCCCCCCCCATACACACACAGACAATAACAGCACAGGGTATCTAAAAAGGACCTATTTAAAGAGCAATAACTCAGTCATCATTGATTCAATTTCAACAAAACTTTGAACAAACAAATTCAACCACGGGGACGTCAAACTTGTCAATAAAGGGAAACTCGAAAGGTGCGTTGGAAAAATATTAAGTCTTAACAAGTTCAACCAAAACTGAATAAAACACAAAACTAAAGACCTTTGGAATACTGTGTATTTGTGCCTTGAAGAATGTCCCCAAGGTAGAGGTGGGTTTTTTTTTGTGCGAATAAAAAAAAAAATGATGTAGAGATTACAGAGTACCCCCCTTTAAATGGGCCCTCTTTTTAGGCATTTGGTAAGTTCGCATACTAGGAGAGAAAGAACTACTCTATAAAGAAACCTCCGAGATGATATAAAGAAACCTCCGAGATGATTTTAAAAACATGGGTCCATCACAAGTCACAGAATTATACATACTTTTTCTGTCAAAGTGTTAGCCTGTTGAGTTAATAATAATAAATGATATTAATATAGCACTCAACCCCCATTAAAGTACACAGGCTCTGAGAGCTTTACAATACAATACAATGTATCACAGTAAAATAAAACGTTGTGTTCTGACTAAAAGAAAATTACTCCAAATATTCATCTTATTCATTTAAAAACAGAAAAGACTTCAACTGACATTTGAATGGATCAAAAGATTTGATCTCCCTTTAAGTACTTGGCAAAGCATTCCAGATCGTGGGGCCTTTATTCAAATGTCCTTTCACCCATTGTTTTAAGTTTCATAGATGGTTTTAAAAAAATTGTCAGCTGATATCCTTAAACTGCGAGTTGGAATGTGCAGTCTCAACAGATTTTATAAATATGATAGTGCATTACCATTCAAGTATTTGTGACATATGGTGGCCAACTTGTACACAATTGTTTTCTCAACAGGAAGTCAATGCAATATCCGTACTAGAGGTTTAGCAGAGTCTCGCTTTCTTTTCCGTAAAACTAAACGTGCAGCATTGTTTTGGACAGTTTAAAATCTTTTAACTTTCACGATAACTTTAATCTTGAGGAATCGTGTTGTGTACTGCAAGAATGGTCTCAGACTCAATAATTGAGGTGGTAATTTTCGACAGGTCAGCATGACAATTAGAGCTTTAGAAATTATTACCTATGACAAAAGCAGTGAGATGGATAATTACTCAGTGTCTACAAGATGTACAAGGTTTAAGGAAAAGCCAGCCAAATGAGGTATGCTGGTGGTGAACCGCAGGAAAACGAGCAGTGATAGTTTGTACGCATGTTCTGAACAAAAAAGAAACAATACTATTTCCCGTTACTTGACCGGGAATCTAGTTTCTCACCTCATTGTACGATTATCACTTGTGTTTAGTTTGTTGTTTGTGCATAGTTTAGTTGAATGATCCTTTTTAATATCACGGAGGGTTCGGTGAGGGCAAGAAGTCAAAAGTCCAATTCTTTGTCAGTTACTATCAATGCATTGTCATCCGTTGGTATCAGTACAATATCACGCTGCCGACGTCACGCAGCAGAGTTCCGTTTTTTATGTTGTAGTGATACTGACATTGACATTCCATTAATAACAAGATTTCAGTTTCAGTTTGACACCATGCGAATACCGCATTTTTAAAAGAGCAACTTTAGTGTTGTTGACACTGGGCTATTACGTTGCAGCAGGCGAAGACTTGATTGAGAAGTTGGACAAAACAGCGAGGATCCCCATGTACTCTTTCGTTAACACACTTTGATAAGATTGCAAGAGTTATATTCAATTTGTTGATGAAAAAAAAATTTAAGAACTCCTGATAACAAAGTAGATATTGTGGAGCCAACTCAAACACGTCTCAAGCAAAGTGAGATTGAACTGTATAAACAAGAAAGAACGAACGCCAATTTACTAAAGGGTTTAATCGAACGTCGAGATGAACCCCCCCCCCCCTATGTCAGTCAAAACGCGTAAAGGCGTGAACTATCAATTTTCTGCTTTTCTCTTGTGTGTTGGAGTTTGAAATTTCAACAAGTTGACGACTATTGTCCTGCCTTTATGTTTACTTTGGAGAACCCGCTATCACAAAGACACACCCTAAGCGATTAAATCCCTTCTGAACATTATAGCCCTTTTTCATTCTTCTATACTCTGAGATTCAAACGAACTTCTCAGTTTGGGAAGGTTCGTATCCTGGTGTAGCCTTTGTGTATTATTTTGTTCAAAGCCTTAAGCAAGTCCACGGTTTGATCGATCGGGAGGACGAGGCAGGCTTAAACCCGTAGGTGGGGATGGGACGGTGCATTCTTCGATTTACTTTATTGGCCTGTTTCAAAACAAGTCTTATATCGCAGGCAGGCATTAGTAGAAACTGCGAAGCTCAAAACGGGATGCAGAAGAGCAGCAGAATTAAAGGAAACAGGATCATCTGAAACGCAGCCGGGGAGGGAGGGGGAGGGGGTGGGAGTGGGGAACAGCGTAATTCGGGCGTTCTTTAAGTTACTTTAACGTGAGGTATATAATTATTTTGTGCACACCACTTGGGGAAAATTTTCAGACTCGAGGGAAACTTTAAAGAATGGATTTAAGATAAGAAACAGGAAACAGGATCATGAGAAAGATAAGATAATGTAAGAATCATCTTTATTGTACAGATCCTTGCACACTGGTTTGGTGTTTCACAACGTACACACCTACACACGCATGC
>NW_004797277.1:2764896-2768999 GCF_000002075.1 Aplysia californica | reverse complement strand
ACACAGAGAGAGAGACATACACATACACACACACAGACATTCACATTCACAAAGTAAGCAGGTTATTGAATCTACACAAACATGCACCCTCCAAATAAGACGTTTTAATGTTATTTTTCCCGAAATGAAGTAAACCTATTACTTCTTTTGGGGAGGGGTGGAGGGACGGGATGGGGAGGGGAGAGGAGAGGGGAGGGGGATGATGACAGCTTAAGCACATGTTTTAGATATTATCTATGTTATTTAGAAAACTGAGTTGCACTTTCACTAGCAGCAATGATTTGATAGTGTGCCTTTCTTCCACCCCCCCCCCTTCACCTTCTCTCTTTTCCTGCACGGACAAAGGATATCAACTCATGGCAAAAGAGTTTACCCAAAATTCAGACCACTCGACGAAACAGTCTAAAGAGTCTTTCTGATAACTCCCAGGATAGCTCAAAAGGTTCAGAAAAAGGTGCCAACTGTCTTTCCGGTCCTGACTCGAGATCAGTAAAAGGGCGAGAAAGCCCAGTTGACCATGTCGCTTCGGCTCAAAGACCTCCGACGCGTTGCTGTGGAAACACCAATCCACCTTCAGAAGCGCGACGCCGTTCTTCGACAGCCCCATTACGAAGAGAAGCATCGAGACCGAGGACCTCTTCTATCCTGAAAACCAGACATCTTGTGAGTTCCTTAGAAGGGCGGCCGAAAACTTCGGGTGCGTCAGTGAAAATACTCGAAAACAGCAGTTCTTCTTCGAGTCAGCCAGCCAATCGCTGCCAGTCTCGTAAATCTCTCGTCCTATCAGACTGGGACACTTCTGCTAACCAAGACGCTACTTGTGACATGGACTGCGTGTGTTTGGAAGACGATTCTCACAGCCACGACGAGTTCGAAGCTGAAGAGGAATTAGGCAGGATATCCAACCGCCATAGGTCAAAACTTGACCTTCGACCCAGTACAGCGTGGTCCCGTCTCAATGGCTCGACTCCGGAATTGAGACAAAACAGTGCGCTAGAGTCCACGCAGAGGAATCCCTTCACAGGCATGACAGGTCACCTTGGCGAACCATGGAGACAGGTGATTAAGTCTCAGTTTTTGTTTGTCACTCATTTGATTTCTGTAGTCTGCTTTCGTCTCCACTCTCTGCGCCTGCCTTCCAACCTACTTTGCCCCCTCCTCTGGGCTCCTGACTCTTTCTGCAACCTTTTTACTGCTATTCCATGGCTCCTACTTACGGCAATCTTTCAGCCACACCCCTGATCTTCTGGTAGGAAAGATCTACACATGTCCTTCTTGGACAAGGCCGAGCAATTTCGGAGGTCCCGTGTGCAAGTTGCGCACGTGAATGATCCCTTGGTGGTCCAAAAATCGGTAAGAGTAGGCTTCGGCCACTACCACATTCCAAATTTCCGACAAAAATGAAAATGTTTAGTGTATCTCGCGCGCTCATTTGATCTTATGCAGTTGCTAGCGCCCCCCCCCCCAAAAAAAAAGTAACTTGAAAAATAGATAGATAGATAGATAGATAGATAGATAGATAGATAGATAGATAGATAGATAGATAGATAGATAGATTGATAGATAGAGAGGACGAGAGAGAGATAGAAAGAGAAAGAGAGAGAGAAAGAGAGAGATAGATAGAGAGAGAGACAGAGAGACAGAGAGGGAGAGAGAGAGAGAGAGAGAGAGAGAGAGAGAGAGAGAGAGAGAGAGAGAGAGAGAGAGAGAGAGAGAGAGAGAGAGAGGGAGAGGGGGGGTAATCTAGTTCAATTTCAATTAGAACAGTTTAAAAGCTAACTTAATCTGCAATGTTATTCTCGAGTGTCTTGTCAAGAGAGCTTATACAAAAGCCAAGACAGGTAAAGAGTTTCTTTAGCATTCACTTCATTTTATTGGAGTTGATTTCAATCAACGTCGAAGATCCCTTTATTTGTCATTTTTTTGTTGGCTTACTTTTCCTTTGGGGCTTTCATTTTCTCTGCACCGTGTTATTATAATAACCCTCATGGTCTCTTCGCCTTTCTTTATCAAAGTAAAGAAAACAATCAAGTTTGAGGAAATCATTACAAAAAACGAAACAAGGTATATACTTTAAAGCTAAAGAATGATACTGGTCTAGGGTAGCTTTTAGAAGTCAATTAGCTCACTTAAAGTTTTTGTCAATATTTGCATGGGCATATTTTGGCTTACTGCGTTGGACCTCATATTTTCACACGCATTTATTGGCTATTATTCCAGAGCTCTGAGCTGCGTAAGAGTGTTTTGCTTCTTTGTTTGCATCCGCTAAGAGTTATTAGGTTCTATACTGACATCTTGACCGGCCATAAAACAAATAAACATTCGCTCAACGCAGGTTCGCTACTTTGACGATGACGAAATTGAAGAGCGAGGTTTGTTTTACCGCCTGCTGTTGAAGGACCGTCTGGAGCGGGAGCAGACGAAGTTCCAGGACATTTGTGCCAAGGTCAACGCTTTCTGTGAGACGCCCGAGAGCCCACGTGAGACACCACGTGACACCGGCAGCAGACGAGCGTCCAAGTCTCAGAGCACAACATTGAAGCAGCAGACACAGCAGAGGTCTTTGGTTTTATGAAGAAGGAAAAAATAAAAGTATTTCATGGTATGCTGTCAGACAAAAGTATCAAACCAGTATTTCAAGATTAAAAACACATACGCACCAAAATATGGATAATTATATCCATAAACTTTGACCGTCTATCAAAAGAGAATGACCAATTTGGGGAAATAAAGATGTTTAATATGAATACCTCATTTCGGGAAATGAAGTAGGACTTATTGCTAATTGACGTTTTGAATAAAGTTTCATTTTTAAAAGATCATTCCAACAATTTTTCGACTGCGCAATATCATGGTCCTTGCTTACGGTCGGTAGACTCTGCCACTTTAATCCGAATACGTCATTACTGATGTTAGTTCAAAACTTTCTCGAGGCTGGGAAATTCAGACACTTTTCTGAACTCGGTCTACTTTGCTTTTATGAGTAATAATTTGTCAGGGAACACACTCAGTGACAGGAAAAAGTAAGGTTACTCAATGTCTAGCCGCACCTTAATTAAGAGCTTAAGTTAGTGTGAAAATTAAAATAATCTCTGCTATACATTTATCATGCCAGGGATCGTGAATGGGCGTTACTCGCTTTTGAGAGGACAGATTCGTGTCAAGCACGAACAAACCTTGAAACTTGAGGCGACCGAGTCGGGCGGTCGGCCCGATCAGCCGATCATATCCGTAGTGGATACCCCGTATTAGATAACTCTGCCCAGCACTTCACACTTTCAAACTATTAAAAACAATGTTTTTTACAGCCTCTAGAACTCCCTCAGCCGGTCAAACTTGGTGGTTAAAAATCAAGAGAAAGTAATTACCACATTCTTAATCAGCAAAAATGAGGCCAATTAGTGAAAAACAGACCAGATGCTTACATATTATTGCTTAGATTGTTTCTATCAATAGGTACCTAGAGATATGTCGCAGAAAGTAGTCAACTGTGATTAAGCATGGAGTATGCAAAAGAACAAAACCCATTAAAATGATTATTATGTTTATTTTAAATTTTATGTTAAATCCGTTGAGACTATAGCTCTTGCAACTACAAACTTTGCATTATGATGCCCTCTAAGGACACATCAGTGGTAGTACCACACCCAGTGAGGTTTTGACTGAGGCGTCGGTACTGCTAACTGTTTTTAGTTTTAGTAAGAGTTTTACGGCACCCGCAACACAATAATGTCATATAAGTGCCGAAGAATAGAGGTGTTACAAGAGAGTAACATACACACTAAAGGAGGAGAGATAAGGACGATAGATGTTTGATTTGATAGAAGGAGCAAACCACTTCAGAGCACTCGCAAACCACCCACCCTGCTAACTATGGGCAATGGAGCGGGAGTTATCAAGAGGAAAGGTTTTGTGGGGATGAGAGGTCGGGAATAAGAAGGGGATAGGGATGAGGGAGAGGGAGAGGGAGTGAAGAGGGGATGGAATGGGAGGGAAGGGGAGAGCGTTGGGTGAGAAGGATGAGTGGGAATGGGGGGAATAACGAGATGAGGATGAAGGTGGTGGGGGTGAAGGTGTAGCTCTTCCTGTCACACACACACACA
>NW_004797277.1:2754699-2757956 GCF_000002075.1 Aplysia californica | reverse complement strand
CCACACACACACACATTGCAACACAGCTAGATATATCTATCCCATTCGCGGATAGGATTCACTGTCTCTGCGTGCAACGGCAACGAGCCTTACCATAACACCACAAAAGCTGGTGTAGGGTATTCTTTAATACAACGGTTATGTTTCGTCTTAAAAAGCTCAAAACACCGTTCAAAACTATTCAAAATTCGACTTAAACACTTTTCGCAGGATGCAGGGTTAGGAATAGTTCGGGATCCCAAAATCATGAGTGGCCAGTCCCCTGCTACTCGTCTTCTCCCGCTGGGATCACGACGCGTTGAGGTGGCTCTTTTTGCTCGTCCGAGGCTGACGGCTGCGCATTCGCCGACTCCTCGTGGTCGTCCCCTGCTGCGTTTTCCCTGTCGTCTTCCACCATCGCCGGGAGCTTCCGATGAGGGGACATGGACGAGTGGGGTGGGACAGGAGTAGGGCGGAGTCGTAGCTCCTCGCGTGGAGTGATCGGCATCGTGCGACCGTCAATCGTCATAAACGGCGTCTTCAGGAATTCCTGTTGATGTTGTTGTTGAGGATGATGATTGTGATGAAAAGAACTTTGTTGTTGTTGTTGTTGTTGGTGGTGTTGCTGATCTCCACCACCATTCACCACCATGAAAGGACAGGTGACCGGGCGCAAGTTGTGATCATAGTGTTGTGTTCGATCGGCCACTGAGCTCCGGCCAAATCGACCGAGCTGAGACCTGCTCCTGGCCCGGCTCTGTCTCTCCGCGTCGTCCGCTGTCTCGGCTCTGTCGTCCTCGTCTTCGACAGTATCGAGCTCTCCGCTTGCCCAGTGACCTTGCCGCCATGCCTGTGGATCGACAGTGGAGATGTAGTGCGCGTTAAATGCGAACGATAGACGGCCAGATTTCCCTAGGAACATATCAAAATAATTATATTACTGTAAAAAGACAGAATTAAAGAAACAGATCCCATCAATAACCCGCTGGCGAATTATAAAGATAGCAAGGAGTGTTTATTATCCTCAGACTCAACGGAGAAATGCGTCGTTACAATTATTGTAAGGCCACGCTATGTGTTCCAGTTTGCAAGGAATGTACGACGTATTTTGCACTTATCAACGTATCCACAAAAGGGGACCGCGAAAAGGGTAGCTTTAACGGCATATAAACGGTATGTTGGCATATATCAAAGAATATAAATGACATTGTACACGTGATTTACATTTTCGGGATCAACTCTTCGTTAAAAAGATGAATTATACGACAATAAACTACACGTAGCTAATGGAACTTTTAGGTGGTTGAATATTAACACCATCACCTAAAAAAATCAATGAATGATGAGAAGTTTCTATTTTGTAGAAACGAAGTCTCCTTGCGTACATGTCATTGTATCCACAAAGAAAAGTCGCTTAGTTGTCTCCAGTGTCATATGTTATATTTAACTTATTTCAAGAAACATTAGAAACCCAAAAGGCACACAGACAAAAGAAGAGTACTCACCAAACCCTTAATTTTGGAATAAAGGGATTAAAAGAGATGAGGGCAGTATTTTAAGTTATGAGCATTAAAAGATAATATACCCTCTGTATTCTTTCATTAGTGTTCAATTAGAAACAAGAAAGTGAGATGAATAGAAGGGAAATTTGAGAACACACAAAAAGAGTATGAGACAAAATCTGTAACTCATAAAGACAACAACATTTGCAACAACTTCAAAACGGCTATTAAGAACGTTTACATTGAGACAAAGAGAGACATTCGATAACGAGCGAATGACTTCTGGTATGGTGATTCGAGAACCTATATTTTTGGTAGGTTTTCAAATTTATTTTCAAACCGACTGTTTTGAATCATAAAGAATTATGATTTGCAACGCTTTACTTTAAAAGAATAGGGCCTGTATTCAATGAAACACAAACCAAGTTTCGTCAACTCTGGACTTTGCAAGGCCAAGCTTGAACTCTCTTCGACTAGACCAGAAAGCTCGTTAATGGCAAGTCTCTTTAAAGTCGTTTTGAAATTCGTGTGTGTAGGCAGTCCATCTCTCTAAGTTGTCGCAAATTTGCAGCCCTCAGATTTTGTCTACCAACCAAAAGCGGAAATAATAATAATCATAATAATAAAAAACAAACAAACAAAGATGGGCGGGGTTACATAGGGTGCAAACAGAGAACGTGACCTTTTTGAGAAAGCGAGCAGCATTCTGTTTAGTATGTTTTGGAGTCCACGAAATAAGAAATAGTTTCATTCTTTTAGTGCACTAGATACGTAATGGTGCACAGAAAGATTTCAAGTCAATGTTTCAACGATCAGATAGACGTGTGAAAAGAAATGAGACTGAAAATCCATGTACACAAAACGGCATTGAGACGAAACAGTCTCCTTTAACAGTTACTATCCCTGGAACATGTTGCTATGAACTTAGATGTTGTTGTTGCTTCAATATATTACATGAAGCATAGTGGTGAAATCGAAGAAACCGACATCTTTCCGCCTGTTGGAAACTTTTTATCGATCTCTTTTTTCCGTTTTCTTTTTTTTTAAAAGGGAGGCGGGAAGGGTCAACACCTTTATTGTCCATTTATAAACACATTTCAGGGTGGATTGTACACACACGGGGATAAGAGGCCACATAAAGTGAATTTGCAGTTCCCAAAGCCACTACGATTTTGGAAGTTATCAAACTTTGGCAGCCATTTTCTCACTAATTTTACCTCTGACACTAAGCGACCACCCTTCTTTCACTAGCAAATGTCTCGACTTCTATTCAAGATACATAGGTATTTTTTTCACTGAAAGTAAAACAAATAATGAACAAGCTACAAGATGTTACCAATAAGCCCAATTGCCCAAAAACTGACGAGCACTGCGTTGTGACACTACGTTAGCGGACTGACTGATAAATTGAGAATTTTGATATATCAAGCTATACAGTTTAGATCAATAAGAAACCAACTTCTTCAATCTTGGCAGCCGGAGTCTGTCTGAGCTGAAAATAACTAATACAGCATTAGAGCCTAAAGGCATTGTACTCGATAAGATGAGTTTGCCCAACACTCGTATTTTGTGTGTGTACAGTGAAGAGCCTAATCATGATGCCAAATCCTTCATTATTTAACAGACCCCGGTGTTTCGATATATAGTTGAAATTGTTTGAGACTACCATCCATTGTCGGGGAGAAAAGTGGTTGTCTTAGACAGGTGGACATTAGAGTTTGATTGTACTTAACACAAAAAAAGAAGAAAAAAAAAAAGAACCTAAATGGGGGGGGG
>NW_004797277.1:2753424-2754599 GCF_000002075.1 Aplysia californica | reverse complement strand
GGGCGTTTGTACTAGTAACTGTATTATACATGTGGTCGTTAGAGCAGGTTCGACTGTTTTTCGTCTCGATGTCGCTTCGGCTTCCTTAAAGAATTGCGTTAGTACTATGGATTTCCAGCTTGACTCAGTCAATGTGCTTAACCCCAGAGCGCCCACCCACCTTGTGCTTTACTAAATGAGGGTAGGTGGCCGAGAGTCGGGCTAAGACAGTCTGTCTCAGCTGTTGGAACTTTTCTTGACTGTATCCCTCCGCCACCAAGTAGTTCTGAATAGTTTTCACTATGAGCTCATCGTAGATCTCAGACACGATGTCAATCTTCGGCAACGGCATCGGGGTATACAGTCTTGACTTTGGAGAGATGACATTAAGCGACCTGGTTGTCAGAGGGGCCGACCACGGTGGCCTCAGAAATTCATCCGCCAGTCGCTGTTGTCCTCCTCCGCCTCCAGGAGTTTCTGGGTTAGACTTTGACACCTCCTCCAGATTCTGATAAGAAGACATGGATGGAAAACCATCCGCACTTTTGGTGCCACTGACGGGAATGCCATTACCTTTAATGACTGGTAGCCCTTCAGCGAAAGTGACCACCTTCTTGTCTCCACTCTTGGAAGAAGTCCCACCCGCAGCTGTTGTCCCTAGCGCTCTCTGTTTTGTGTTTGCTGAGATTTCAGGAAATTCCAGATTACTAACTGGACATTGTTTGTTAGGTTTCGCCGAGACGCCGACCTGAGAGAGCGTATCGTTGATGAGCATGCCTATACTTCTCCGGGTCATCTCCACATCAGAGAGGTCGTCCTGTGAGTTGAGAAACCCGAACTCTGCTCTGCTCCCAACCGAGCTGACGGGAGTCGTCGGGTGTTTGGAGAGTGACGGGCGCGTTCTCATCCTCTGCATGCTGGGAGGTTCTTGTACCTGTTGGAAAGAAATGATACAGAGCTTTCTGTGTGAGTGAGTCTTTTTTAAAGTATCGAATTGGGAGGAAATTGTTTGGTGTAGCGCGCGGCTAGACGCTTCGTCATCGCACGCTGGAAACATAAGTTCGATCCCCATGTGGAGAGAAAGGATTTCTCTTTTATCAAGCATCTTTATCTTTCTGCAGGCACGTTGTATACCTGTCAAGCCGGGTTGGCAGCCCACCTCCTAAATGATCTAAATAATGCCGATGGGGTGGGGG
>NW_004797277.1:2742441-2752218 GCF_000002075.1 Aplysia californica | reverse complement strand
TCTTCTTCTTCTTCTTCTTCTTCTTCTTCTTCTTCTTCTTCTTCTTCTTCTTCCAATATGTAACAACTCGAGCAAGCTGAGAAAATGCTGCCTCCCACCATAACATAATTTATGAATTGTCATAAATTCCTTATCAGTATACATTATACGACATATGAACGGAAATTCATCGTTCGGAGTCGCTAAATGCAACCAATTTGGCACAGTTCGATCAACTTCTCCACTTGGTTGTTGTTGTTGTTTTGGGGGGGTGTCACATTTAAATAGATTTGGAGATGGTGGTAGCCAACCCCCCCCCAGTCACATGACTAGTAGGAACCCCGTGAAATATCAGGGTCAGATTCCTTGTTTGGTCGTAAAATACGATAGGTCCTTGAGGAGTTCCGGGTCAAGTTTGATGAGTCAAAGCATAGGTATATCATGTAAGAATATTATTATAGTGTGCACTGGCCGGCGATATTGCCCGACGCGACATGAATCAATGAGATCATCATGCAATTGACCAATGGGCGTTCGATCATTCTAAAAATGGCGTGTCACCTGTGCTGTGGGCTTGATGGGTTCCAACCTCAGACCCATGTCGATGCCAGCTTCTCGTATCCTCTCGGTCTCCTCTCGAGCTTCTTGAATTTTCCGCCGTCTTGATACTAAAAATCTCTGGCGTTCTCGGGCTGTCAGGGACGACCTGCGTATTTAAAAAAAAAAGACACATTTCAATTTGTACTCGTCTTAAGCATTGAATAGCAAGCAGTTGGAGAACGTCTTCAGCTGCGTACATCAGTACTTTGTCTTTTATTTAGGGTTTACATTTAGCATTAAACGATGATGAGCATGGACATTAAAGCATCTCTGCTCCTCAGCCCTAATTGGAAAATGAACAAGCAAAGTGTTTTAGGTTAAGTTGACATCAAGCCAAACTATGATGGTCTGAATGCCTACCAATATTATTACGTTTTCAAACTTTGGTTGTTTGAAGTTGGGTTTTTTTTTCATACCTGACCAGGTTCAGTCGGAGATGGATGTTACATCGGACACACGTCGTCTAAATTAGCTTTTAGTGTTGGAAGATGTGGTACACAGGTGGTGGTCTTATCTTAGACTTTGTAATTTTCTCCGGTGTAGATCCTTGTAAAGGTGGAGAGAGAGAGAGAGAGAGAGAGAGAGAGAGAGAGAGAGAGAGAGAGAGAGGGGGGAGAGGAGGAGGGATATGGCTTTTGAACTTGGAAGTTTTAATTCGATTGACTGAGCTTAACATAAAAGACAAGAACAATCAAGTTTGCTTTCCAACGACTCCAAAATTATACAAAAATTAAAATATTGAAGAGATCCCAACATCACAATTAAGTATTGTAAGGAGACGAAAAAAAAATCAGCTTTGCTTTCCAGACCTCCCAAAATTTTTCCTTTAACATGAAAACAAACAAGTAAACCGGCAGGCTGGTCCTGACGGGGAAGGCAGGAAGCCTGCCTGCTAAAAGATCTAAATTGTGTTTGTAGGGACGTAAAAACACATATGTAGATTTTAAAAAATGAAAACCAAAATCAAAACAAAAAATTCAAATCACCCAATACTCCTGTCTCCTTCCCCCGAGGAGAATATCAACAATCCCCCCAAAAAAACAAAACAAAAACAAAAACAAACCCCACCACCACCACCACCAACAACGCCAACAACAACAACAACAACAACAGCAGCATCAACAACAACAACAACAACAAGAACAACAACAAACAAACAAAACTGACGGTAGTACCGTGTGGAGCTGTCTCCATTGAGATCGTCTGCCGCGTGTGGCATCTGGTCGAGCGTGACGACAAAGTACACGAACGGCCACTCTTTGGAGGACACGGGTCTGCCCAGCTCAACCTCCATGCGAGCCTTGGCCTCCGCCTCCATGTCCTTCTGTATGCTCGTCTTGGTCAGGTTAGACAGACTCCGCTGCTCCTTCAAAAGTTCCATTTTGCGGCGAATGGCCTCGTCGCTGCGAGCGCGGTTTGCCGCCAGGTGGCGTTTGAACATGTTCATTTTCTCCTTCTGCGCCTTCGGGTCTTTCGAGCCCGGCGGGGTGTCCATGATTGGCGCTTTTTTGTCAGGGCCTAGCAGGAAACGGGGTAGAGGGCTTCCGGTTGCCATGTTCGGTTGGAGATCTGGGCGCCACAGAAAAAAATATACAACATGATTACATACTTTCTTGCCATGTTTCCAATGATACACAGGGGACGTTTTCTTCTTCTTTAGGGGGTGTGGAGGAGCTTTGTTTAGAAATTAATTATAGACCCTTTTCGGTCTATTCTAGGAGTTCAACTGTGTGTTTTGGGAGATGCACTTGGGGATTTGTTATTTCGTTTTGTTTTGTTCGGAGATGGGGTGTTAAAAATTGTGAAATATATTTAATTCTTGAGTTTATTCTGATAAAACGCTCACATAACCCCCCCCACACACACACACAAGAACTACATAACCAACGGACTAACATACCAACCAACCAACCCCCCCCCCAACCAACAAACCAAACAGACCATAAGAGGACCATATTCGGATTAAAAGAGGAACCCAAAGTTTAATTTTAAAAATAATTAAGCATCAGTTAACATCGAAGACTGGTTTGTTATCCAGGGTATATATGCGTGAGATCTCCCAGTTTGTTCCTCATTCCACAAAGCTGTAAACACAATCTCGTAGGTTTGAGTAAACGTGAATCTATTATTGGTAACCATGTCTAATCCTTTTAATCACAGTCTTAGATAAAAGGAAGGAAAAGACATCGGAAAGGTCGGAAAGGTTTTGACAAGAACAGTTGTCAAAGAAAAATTATACAGATTGTAAGAGAGAACACCGGAGCGCCGTTACCCCAGTTGTTTTTTGGTGTTTTTTTGTGTAAGTGTTTTACAGTGCTCGCAACTGCATAAGGTCATATGAGCGCGCGGGACACATCAAACTTTTTCAGTTGGTAGGCAATTTTGAATGTTGCCCGGGTGGCGGCCGAAACCTACTCTTATCGATGTTGGACCACCAAGGGATCTTTAAGCTGCGCAACTTGCACACAGGCCCTCCGAGATTTTTCGCCCTCGTCCGAGAAGGCTAGGTGTAGATCTTCCTACCCGAAAATTAGGGGTGAGGATGAAAGACAGCAGTAAGAAGAAGCCAAGGAGTAGCAGTAGAAAGGTTGCAGAAAGAGTGAGGAACCCAGAAGAAGGGGCAAAGGAGGTGAGGGGGTGGGGGCAGAAAGAGGAGACGGAAGCCTGACGACATAATATTGCTAGAGCGTAGGAAAGGAGGTGAAAGAAGACATTTTTAGAGAAAAACGTTTTTCGGTCGCTACCCGGATTCGAACACGGGACCTTTGAATGCGAGGCCAACATGCTAACCTGAAGGCCTCGAGAACCCCGCCCAGTTGTTATTATGCTGAACTACAGAGTGGATAGCCCTGGTTCTAATCCCCAAAGAGGCATCCTGAAGTGGGGTTGTTTTGCTATGTTTTTAAGGCTTGCCACCCATTTGATTAAGTCCTTTCGGAGATGGACGTTAACATCGGAGACCCTGCCTCTGAAATAACATTACAGTGATTTAAACGGGACCTTGACCATCAATGATTTATTTATAGACGCACCAGCCATCCATGTCCAGGTACTGTTTTAGCCTAATTTAAGCCGGATTAAACCTATACAATGGCAACAATGATCGTGAGTTATTTGTATCTCTTCTCAGATGAGACATTCTCAAAAGATCATCCTAGAAACCTTGTAACAACCTGAATTAACGAACAGATATAGTCTACTTTTCTGACGGACACAAAATCTATATAATATTAAGCTGGTTTTTGGTTTTCTTTAATTTTTTATTTACAAGTCGATAAGATAATCAGGTACACAACATTTTCTCAGGAAAGTTGATCAATTTTAAACGCCATTTAAACTTCGTAACGGATGACATACAATTAACACGAACACTTTTTTCAGCCTCTATCCAGGGCTAGGCGTGTAATTCGTATAGGATTACAGAAATATAGTCACTTTGTAATACTGCAGTGGTTTCATTCTTTTAAAAAACATGGGGAGGTCCTCTAACGCTCTATCACCCCCCCCCCTCCAGTTAAATATATGATTGCATGCATGGGCACATATTATATCAAATGTAATTTTTAATCTAATCAGCATAGTGGAAACACAGCGAAATTACAACTGAAATGTTTTGTGTCAGGTATATGGCACCTTCTCTCATTCAATGTGAGTGTCCGAAGAGAGTCTGGTTGTTTTGACATTCACAACCAAGTCTTATTTATAACCCCCCCCCCCCAACCATGCACTTCAGGCCTACAGTGCAACATAAATAAGCACAAAAACTGCATTTAGAACATTGTATAAATTCATTGACATTTTTTCGTAAAATTGCATATTTTGGCCGACTTTCCTATAAATGTATAGGATCAATATTAATTTGTTCATTGAAGCAATATAATTTCATACAACTTCTCCATTAGTTTTGTTTTCCACCTTTTGAGAATAGCTAAAACTGAAAACCGAAACTTACCACAAAGTAGGAATGAATGGTACCACAGGACATTGTATATTATAGTTAAAAAGAAATTAGCTACCAGGAGGCTGTATTAATTACAGGCATTACCTATACAATGCAGGAGAGCATTCCAGTATCCTACTTACAAGTTATAGTTTTTTTTGGTCATCAAACACGGCCACGTTCACCACCAGCCTTTTCAGTTGCAACCACACAGAACTCTCATTTCAGATTTTTAAAATTCAATTTGCTTGTTCGTATAGCAGGATCAATGGTCGTTTCGGAAATGATCAGATATCCATTCGAAGAGAGCCAACGTTCCACTGTTTTCTTTGCTGTTGAGTGGCCTGTAGGTCATGTGGAAATCCCCTCCAATGGTAGCAATAACCCAAAGCCAATCTATAAGTGCCGCTCAAAGAACTGTACAGGACAAATAAACCATCGGCCAAACCATGCCAGGTGATCACCCCTGAATAATGTGTCTGTTAATAGCTCCAAGAGAAAGAATTCAACACTTGTCACTGACTTTTTCACCCTTTAATCTGCTTATTCGCGATGTCATGCAGAAAGTATCTGAACTATTTTTGATGGACTGTTGCACCCAAATCACATTGTTTAACAAAGTATAAATCTGCTAACCAGCCACATTCAGTTTTCGAGGAGGGGTCTAAAACATTTGTGAAATAATCTAAACGTGTAACAAGCATACAAGCATAATAAGAAACTACATATTAAAAATTCTTTATATCTTTCTTACCTTTTTTGAACTTGTAAGATCGGAAAGACATCCTAAGTTGACCACGACGTGATTCGTGGCTGCCATGACGATAGACTAGCACAGTGCAGGCACTGAAGGACTACCACTTCCTACCACGTAACTCCACAAGCTTAGGCTTTCGGAGACATTGATTTTCTCTGAGGGTCGCCACCTCTGTTTTATAGAAGGTTAATCGCCCATAATCGCCGGCAAAGCTCACAAAGCACAGCAAATCGCCTAATCCGTGGCCGACTGGATAAGTGCACCTCTTACAAGAGCCCAGGCGTGCAGAGAGCGACGACTGGACCGTGCGTTTTGTTGCTCATCGATTTAATTTGTTGATGCCCTACTTTCGATTCCCACAACAGATGGGGCAAAAATGTAGAAGCTGTTGATTTTGTTGTTGTTGATGATGATGATAATGATAATGATGATGATGACTACTACTACCACTCCTCCACCACCACCACCACCACCACTACCACCACCACCACCACCACCACCACCACCTCCTCCTCCTCCTCCTCCTCCTCCTCTTCCTCCTTCTCCTCCTCCTCCTCCTCCTACTCCTCCTCCTACTACTACTCCTACTACTACTCCTACTACTACTACTACTACTACTACTACTACTACTACTACTACTACTACTACTACTACTACTACTACTACTACTACTACTACTACTACTACTACTACTACTACTACTAAGAAGAAGAAGAAGAAGAAGAAGAAGAAGAAGAAGAAGAAGAAGAAGAAGAAGAAGAAGTTTAAGAAGAAGAAGAAGAAGAAAAAGAAGAAGAAGAAGAAGAAGAAGAAGAAGAAGAAGAAGAAGAAGAAGAAGAAGAAGAAGAAGAAGAAGAAGAAGAAGAAGAAGAAGAAGAAGAAGAAGAAGAAGAAGTGAGTACGTAAGTATTGTGGGATTTGAACACTCAGGCTTCTCAGATAGCCAATATCGCAGTTGGCATTGTTAATCCTTGTCCGAACACACTTAAAGAAAATGTTAGCATTCCGCCACAGTGGACGCTCGCTGAGCTGGCCCCCAAATCTCCATTGTGACATTGTGACAATGATCTCAGGTAACTGTGGATGGGATCAGCAACTAACTGCAAAGCATTACCGTAGCCTGCAGAGATTTTTAATTGCATGCTGATTTCGAAGTGGAACCAAACAAAATAATACCATCTGTTTACTTCGCTTTATTAATCTGTTACTAAGGCTTATTGTTCTATTGTATTGTGAAGATTTAGTCTTCCAGATCTGTATTCGGTTTTGTTGGCGATTTTGTTGTTCTTGTTGTTATTGGGGTGATTTATCTCAACGCGATGAACCAATTCAAAAGGGGGGGGGGGTGATCTTTTCAAAATTGCAGTAATATATAAAAAGCAAACCGTAATCTTAAAGGGTAAGGATACTGTGAAAAGAAAAAGCCCCAAACGAACCCAAAAGCCCCCCAAAAGCCCAAAACAGTTGAGGTGTACAACTGAAAAGAACAATCCCGAGATTATATCGTTTATTAAAATTACCTTTAGCATCTTGTAAAAGCAGCTAGGGTGGTGTTCGAAGTATTCTTATCCCCGAACCCCCTTTCCCTTGCCCCCCCCCCCCCCCCTGTGCGTAATTTATTGTTTAGACTGCACTACATAACAATAGAAATTTAGAAGTTTAGAAGTTAAAGAGGGGCAAAACTCGACACATAATATATGTGAGGTGTGCTGACAAAAGGAGTTACTTCTTTAGGATTTTTGCCGTATGGAAATTGATACATCAACTTAAAAGTGGAGTTTGTTCAATTTGTAAGTATGGAATAATAAAAGACTCGGTAGACATGAGCAAAATGGCATCAACTGGAAATCTATCATTGTGACCCCAATGTTGATTTTCGGCCCGATATCTCCATTCTTGGATATCGAGAAGCAACTCATTTTGTCAGCACGCCTCACATATTATGTATAATAGCGTTGCCTGCCGTGCAGGCCCGGCATTGAGAAGAATAAGACTGACGTGGTGCTAGTGCTAGCGTGTCATACGGGGCGACTAAATTATGGTGAAGCCGGTAGTGACTCCCGAAACAGAGTCATCCTCCCTCCAGGTTGGGGATTGAGTCACGAGGCTAACAACCTCTCTCGTAGAAAGAACCTGTTACAGAAACACATACAAGCAAACCCAATTCTCTCTTCTTGGCTGGTCGTGGATTTTCTCCGAAAGGAGAGTTTATGATGCGAGGTAGCACAAGCCGAAAGGAAGCTGCTGAGCAGAAGATTCCACCATCATCCTAGTCCAGAAGTCTCTCCGGATTGGATCGTGGAACGTTAGGACCCTTTATGAGGCTGGAAAAACTACACAGGTCCTCCAAGAGATGCACCTATACTACCTACACATACTGGGAATCAGAGAGACCGACTTGAACCAGTTTGGACAAAACATGGAGGAGATGTGTGGAAAGGGACATGAGAGAGATGAAGCTCACTTGGAACAAGCTAGGAAGGAAGGCCCAGGACAGAGATAAATGGAAGGAGCTTGTATGTGGCCTATTCCCTGTCAGGGGTGAAAGGCATTAATGATAATAACGTTGTCTGAGTGTATGTGTATATATTTGCTTCTCTCTTACTTTCTCTCTCTTTGTATCTCTCTCTCTCCCTCCCTCCCTCCCTCTCTCTCTCTTGCTCTTTATTTTTTCCTTCCTTCTTCATTATCTGCGAAGAACTAAAGATATGAGGACCTTGACATCTCCGTAACAATTTCTCTGTGACATGAAAACAACCGTTCACACAGCAGCTGTGGGGGGGGGGGGAGGGGAAGGGGGAAGGAGAGACAAGTCAAAGGAGTGAGACAAAGGTTACAAGACTGAAAAATAATGCTACAGAGAAAATGAGGGAAAATAATAACATGCATTGAGACTTTGAACATAATATTTGAGAGCGAAAGCGAGAAAGAGAATTATGAAAAATATGGAAAAGGAGGGGGGGGGGGGCGAAAAAAGAAAACAAGTTGCAGGCAGAGAGAATCAGATACAGTTTGGTGGGGAGGGCGGTAGGCGGTTCCCGCAAAAGATAGAAACCAATAAGTTAGGGGGAAAGACCGAAAGAGAACAAAAGGGAAGAGAAGAGAAAAGAATATCGTTATCGTTTTCACATGACAGCACTGAGTCGATCGTTCACTGAGAGGGAATATTCTTGACTGACACTTCGTGAGCGCGAGTGAGAGAGAGAGAGAGAGCTCGTGACAATGGTGAGCTCACTAAACAAACAAAAGACACATCACAGGATACATGGGGAGATCTCTCCTAAAATACATCCGTCTGTCCGTGTGGAAAAAAATCGGTTCTAGATCTAGAAATCTACATCTAGATCAACTGTCGTGCACGAAACCTTGCAGATATTGCACTTCTGTAGGCCAGCGACTGAACAAAACTATTTTTTCAAAAGACTTTGATCCATTGATGTTTCGTTTTGGTAAGTGTATTACGGCGCTCGCAGCTGTATAGGTCATATGAGTGCGCGGGTCATATTAAATGTTTTCAGTGTGGTAGGAATTAATTTATTTTGAATTTTGCCCAGGTGGCGGCCGAAGTCTGCTCTTACCGATATTGGACCACCAAGGGATCTTTAACGTGCGCAACTTGCACACGGGACCTCCGAGATTTTTCATCCTTATTCCAGAAGGCTGGGTGTTAGATCTTACCTACCCTAAGACCGGGAGTGCGGATGAAAGAGTAGTGAGAGGAGCCAAGGAGTAGCGGTAGAAAGGCAGCATGAAGTGTTAAGAGCCCAGTAGAGTGGGCAAATGAGATGAGGGGGGTGAGGGCAGAAATCGGAGATGAAAGCAGATGACAGAATATTGTAAGAGAGCAGAAAGCGGTGTGAAAGGAGAACATTGTAAAGAAGAAAATATCCGTCGCTGTTAGGTTTCGAACCCACGACCTATTGAATGAGAGGCAAACGCCGTACATCTAGACCTTGAGAGCCCCCTTTCAATCTCTGAAGTCTTAGGGTCCGTGGAGAGCAAACAGCTGCTGTGTTTTTTTTTTATTATTTTTTTTTTTAGTAGAGATTTTACGGCGCTCGCAACTGCATAAGGTCATATGAGCACCAGAAGATTAGAGGTGTTACAAGAGAGTGACAAACATAAAAAAAAGAAGAAGGGGAGATAAGGACGATATATCTTTGATAGGAAAGAAGAAGCAAACCACACCAGAGCACCCGCCAACCACCCACAGCTGCTGTGTGAACGGTTCTTTTCATGTCACTGAGAAATTGTTACGGAGATGTCAAGGTCCTCATATCTTTAGTTCTTCGCAGATAATGAAGAAGGAATGAAAAAATAAAGAACAAGAGAGAGAAAGAGAAAGAGGGAGAGAGAGAGAGAGAGAGAGAGAGAGAGAGAGAGAGAGAGAGAGAGAGAGAGAGAGAGAGAAAGGGAGAGAGAGAGAAAGAGAGAGAAAGAGAGAGAGAGAGAAAGAGAGAGAGAGAGAGAAAGAGAGAGAGAGAGAGAGAGAAAGAGAGAG
>NW_004797277.1:2709941-2737441 GCF_000002075.1 Aplysia californica | reverse complement strand
ACGAGGTTTATATTGCTTTGTCACTTTTTAACAGTGCACTGAATTTGGGAAGGGAGACCTCTGAGGAGTGATTTTGTTTTGGTTTCAAGTCCAGCTTCATTCTCGTTCATAGTAGTTCTATAGAATTTGCAGTGTAAGAATGAAGTGAAGGTAGCACATCATTTTTTAGCAAGCACACGTACAGTTGGACATGGATAACTAAAAACACGTCAGGGATTGAAAGATGTCTTCAATACGTCCTTAATTCGGGTGAACTGATAACGAAAAATTAAAAAGTTTTCTGTCAGGGAATGGCATTGTATGAGCTATTCGTGATTTAAGGGTATCCGTATTAGTGTTATCTGCCCAAGAGCAAGTTGTCAATACAAGAGTCAACTCACACATTAAGACATTTTTGCAAATTCAATTATATAAACTTTTTTTCATTTTGTTTATTTTCCTCTTCATGTTCTGCACCTGCACTTCTATCTTCCACTTCGTCCTCGTCCCACCATCCTTCCTCCTTTCTCCCCTTGCATTACATGGTCTAAATTGTGTCAATTGAGATGTAAAGATGTAAGACGTTTAGTTTCTAGATGACATGGGAAGAAAGGGGGGGGGGGGGGTATTGACTATCTTTCTGAGGACTATATTTTACTTTCTGTTACAGTAATGTTAAGACTGCAGATTTATTCTATATTTATACATTCTTTTTTTCAGGGTATCACATCGGTTCCTGGTGCTCCCTTTTCAAAGTGATTGGCTTTTTGTCAGTCTTTTGTCATCAGAAAGGACCTTTTATGATCCCAGAGCCTTATCAATAAAACGTAGTGCTGTTTTGAGTAACAAGAAGTTTAGGAAGGCCGCTACTGGCTTCAGACATGCATCATCCTCTCATTCTCTTGTAGACCTCAGCCGCATAAGAATGGCTGACAAGAAGCACCGTCAGGACACAGGGCGGTATGGCTCTGGCAGGAAAGGTCAAGGTCGGGCTCCTCTTGCATCGAGTTCGAAAAACTTGTTTCGTTTAGATAGTTTTCATATTGCTAGTAGGGTTCAGTCAGTCGTCGGGGAGTCCAAGAGGAATGGAGTTGATGCAGCAGCGGATTTGCCTGAGGAGGGAGAACTGTGTGAGTCTTCAACGAGGCTACAGAAAGCCAAGTCTAAGCCAAAGTCTGAAGTACATCGACCAGTATACTCACCACAACGCAATGACAAAGAAAAACAAGTAAATTCACACTTTTTTTTCCAGGAACAATCAAGACCAAAGAAATATGAAAGTTGGTCCAAGAAGGGAAATAGAAAAAGGGTAGATAACAAAGGGCGAAGAGGACAGTCATCAAAAAGTCCAAGCCTTTCTTCAGTGCAGGACGATTCTCCTGGAGGGAATGTTAGCAGTGCTGTTGGAGTAAAAGGAAAAGATCCAGATAAAACTAAGGCTAAACGATCTAGAAGGCATAAAAAACACAGCCAAGTGATGCACGAAGGGCTTTCAGTGAAAAGTGGACATCCAAGCTCTGCAGACAGTGTGGTTGATGAAGAGAAAGTGATGATTATCAGCATGAGAGAGAGGTCTGTTCCTTCTGGTTATAATTTAATGACTTCTGAGGGTGGGAATCCTGTTGACTTTGCAGAGGTGGAGGAGGGGGAGATAGTGGAAGAGTCTGATGAAATCAGAGGAACTTGTGATGGTTTTGTAGAACAGAAAAGAAATCATGGTAATCGTCGTAGACGATCAGGAAAGAGACGTAGACGAAAAAGGTCTGAAAGCCAAGAGGATGCAGCAACAAACGATGAGAAACAAAGACGTGAGAAAAGGCATGAATTCAGCAGGAAGACAAAAAGACAAAGAGAGACTGAAAGACGAGATGAGTGTAGAAAGGAAGAGAATGATATATCGGTGGGTTCTGTTTCACATCTTATGTCTCAGGCTAGGGCTCCAGATGTTGTAAGGAGGTTCAATAAAGTCAGGATGGAAGCTGGAAGAAAAAATGCTGATAACTACGAAGTAGTGTGTGTGTCCAGCTCTGATGAAGCAAGTTCTGACAGAAATGTTCATCCCAAAGCTGCTGATTCTGCGACTGAAACTCAGCCTGAAATATACAGGGAAGATGAAGTCACTGGCACAGACTGTAGTAACAAAAATCTGGAAGGGAAAGGTCAAAGCTTCGAGTATCTTGAGAACTGGACTTCTCACTGGGGAGCAGACATAAGCAGTATTCCTCTCCCTCCTGAGGCTGTAAAGAATACATTGGAGAAGTCGATACAGGTCGCCTCTGGTGGTAGAAATCATCAAACAAAAGAGACTGATGACTCAGAACAAGCCAAATTCAGTATTAGCAAATCTCCCTCAGAAGAGAGGTCCTTGGGCAGCAATAGTGCAGCAAAAGAGGCAGAGGCCTGTGGTAGCAGTTGCAAAACTTCACAATCTGACTTGTGGAAATCAGATTTATCCTCTGATGCCCGTCCTCTGTGGCTGGAAGCTCTCACTTCTGAAGCTCAGGCATACGCCACCCGTCAGCAAACTTTCTCCTTCAGTATACAGCAACAGCCACAGCACAGAGCCATCAATAATCCTTCTCAAAATGTTCCCACTGATCGGTTTCAGGGATGGACTGACCAGGATCAGCACAACTCTCTGCCTGCACAGTCACTGGACCAACGCAGAACTTTGTCTAATTCAAATTCCCAAGGTGCACCCAAAGCCTTTCAATCTTTGTCTCCTCAAACTCAAAACCAGAGTATTATGAATCAAGAAAGCCTGCCTAAGCGAGACTTTGCTTACCATCAAAACATTCCAAACTCTTCCTCACAGCTATTGTCTCCAGTTTCTGGATTGAGTTCTCACTCTCTAAAACAAAACAGTGAGGTGTCATCACTCAGACCTATGACCCCTGGTAATTCAAGTGGAGCAACTGGCAGAGACTTTGATCGACGGCCTTTTTCAGCCCCTCAGTCTCCTCATTGCCCGCCTGGTAATCAGCATGCTAGTCCCCTCTCTACGTCGTCATCTGGCCATAGACAGTGCCAGTCTGATGCTGTCTCCTGGCAACAAAAGCCACAAGGAGCAGGGGAAGATGTCGCGCAGAAGAAATCTATGCAGTTCCCTTCCTGCTCGGGTGAGTTACAGAAATTAGACAATGAAAGAAAAGTAAACAACATGGGGTGGAAGTGGATTTGCTTTGGTGTTAGAAATAGAGGGTCAATGAAGTACAAAATGTCGCAGTACAGCAAGACATTAAGCAGGAACAGCAAGCTTGTACTTATAGGACAGAAGAAGTTTTGGTTATATTTAATTTTTATGAATGGTTGTGTTTACAATATTATGTAATGATAATAATAAATAGGTGTGTTTGTGTCTGTGTGATTAGTACTTGAATGTATTGTGGTCATGGTGGTGTACAGATAGATTATATTTGATCAGTTCAGGTCAATTTTATCATTTTTATCTAGTTCAGGATATTTTATCAGTTCAGGTCAATTTTATCATTTTTATCTAGTTCAGGTCAAGGCAAAATTTCTCTCAGATTTGACACTGCTAGGGAAAAGCAACACTTAACCCCGTCAGTCAGACTGTATGGCAATGGGTCGCTTTTAGTGACAAGCGGGCTTACCCAGATTTTGGGGGTTTCCAGAATTCTTAACCTACACCAAAAGTGGGCATTGCCCTACCTATAGGAGAAGTTTAGTTTCATTGATGTGTATATGTGCTTGGTTATAGGAAAAACTCTCCTTGCCATTTAAAGAAACTTTAAAAACTTTAATGTTTTAAAAAAATTATTAAATAGGCTGTTGTATAAATTGTTAACAAACCCAATGTGATGCAGAGGTATCATTTCTATTATTCTTTATGTACAAATACTATTAACAAGAAAACCTGGATCCTCTTTATGCACTTCTGGGATGGGTTCCACATCTCACATCCATACAACAAGACTGACTTCACATTTGAGTTGAAAATTCTTAGCTTTGTTCGTAATGAGATATCCCTGGTCCTCCAAATCCTGTTTAAAGAAATAAATGCAGTCTGTGCCTTTCCAATACGAGACTTTATTTCAGCGCCTGTTCCTCCCTCTCTGTCAATTATACTCTCAAGACAGCAGAAGGATTCGATGTCTTCTAGTGCATTTCCTTGTACTGTGACCTGCTCCTTTCGTAGTGCATCTATCCTTAGAACTTTCCACTTTCCGGGGTGGATTCTCAATCCAACAGACTCTGATAGGCTGTTTAAAATTGTTGTCTTTGCTTGCATCTGTTCCTGAGCGTGTGACAGAAGCGCCAAGTCATCTGCAAAGTCCAGATCGTCCTACTGTGTCCATGGGGTCCACTGTATACCGTTTCTGTGTCTTTTGGTGGTTTCCTTCATCAGCAAGTCGATTGCCAAGATAAAGAGGAAAGGTGATAGTAAACATCCCTGTCTCACACCGGTCTTGATGTCAAAGCTGTCAGTGAGCTGGCCATCATGTTTAACCGTGCAACTTGTCCCTCCGTACATGCTTTCGATGAGGTTAACCAACTTCTGTGGGATTCTGTGATGTCTCAGTATCTTCCACAGTGTTTCTGTCAAAGGCGTTCTCAAAGTCAAGAAAGTTGACGATCCACCGGGAGTTCCACTCCAGTTACTGTTCCACTATGATCCTCAGTGTAGCAATCTGGTCCTTTGTTGACCGATTTTTCCGAAAACCAGCCTGTTCATCCCGAAGTCTTGGATCCGTTGCAGACTTGATTCTCTCCAGAATTATTCTGTTGAAGACCTTTCCTGGTATCGAGAGAAAAATGATTCCTCGGTAGTTGCTGCAGTTCCTGAGATCCCTCTTTTTAAGTAGTTTCACAAGGTGTCCTTTCCAATCCTTTGGGAACTTGCTCTCGTTCCAGATCCTGGTAAACAATGGCATGGGAGAAGGAGGTCTGCCACCACATTGGCATCTGTTTTTAAGGCCTCAGGTGGAATCTGATCAGGACCGTTGTTCAACTTCTTAATGGCATCCATAATCTCTTGTTTCGATGGGGCATGCACAGCAGATTGGTAGCTTATCTCTTGCTGGCAGGATGTTTGGCGGGTTACTTGGTGGTGGTCTGTTCAGGAGACTGTTGAAATCCAAAAATGGCTTTTCCCTCTTGGTCCTTTTCTGTTACTTCTGGTTTCCCATATTTTCCAGAAAGAGTCTTTGTAGTCTGGTAAAGGATTCGCATGCTCCCTCCTGCTGCTGCCTCCTCTGCAAGCCTGTTCATGAATTCCTCCTTTTCTTTTCTCAGTGATCTCTTTACATCTTTAGCTGTTGTCCTGTACTGCTCCAATGCGTCCGCTTTGACCCCCTTGTTCTACTTGCATTTGTCTCTGCTTTCAATTGTCTTCTAATGCTAATCAAAGCCAATGACCGTTGGCTAATCCATTCCTTGTGCTCCAATTTCTTCTCACCGAGTATTTCTTGACATGTTGAAGTAAAGACTTCCTTGACCCTGGTCACTTTTGCATGAAAGAACACGCCTGAGCACGCACTCAGTCTTGATAGCGCGCAAGACGCAAGATCAACTCTCATTCAGTGACAATAACATGAAAAGAAAGGAAAAAGAAGACAGCTCGGTAAAGGTAGATGAAAAGCAAAGCAAACTATTGTAGAGACTTGGCAGAACGTCGGGTTGTGAACTAGGCACAGGCGAATTAAAGTTTATTTGCAAACGCATTAATATTGTACGCCAGTCCACATTAATAATAAAACCACATTAGTATAACTGGACTACTTTTGCGCGCGTGTGTCGTGTAACTATAGTGCGGTCAAAAATTTGTGGCGCAACTTTTCCTCAAATGTGAGGTGTGCTGACAAAAGGAGTTACTTCTTTAGGATTTTTGCCGTATGGAAATTGATACATCAACTTAAAAGTGGAGTTTGTTCAATTTGTAAGTATGGAATAATAAAAGACTCGGTAGACATGAGCAAAATGGCATCAACTGAAAATCTATCATTGTGACCCCAATGTTGATTTTCGGCCCGATATCTCCATTCTTGGATATCGAGAAGCAACTCATTTTGTCAGCACGCCTCACAAATATGTCTTTAACGGGAGAATCAATGTCACCCATTTAGTATACTTTTTTAAAAAGTGAACATATGAATGAAAAATACAGTTTACTATATAAATGTCACAAGGGAAAGTTTAACTCGATTTTAAAAATACCAGTACATGTATTCATCATTTGTTTGACTGAATTTGCTTTATCAAGAGCTTCATTGCATTCCTACACCTATAGGCTGAAATACTCTGGAATTTTTTTTCCTATGGCTCATTCTGATTTAATTTAATGCCAAACTCATATATCTGAGGGGGGGGGGGGGGGTGGTATTAATTGGGATTCGGGAGGAGAGAGAGGGTGGGGTGGTTATGGGAGGTTCCCATGACACCCACATCTTTTCATACTTCTTTTTGAAAGTTCTATAGGCCCTATACGCTTTGATTCGGTCAATAAGAAATAAACCACCTCGTAGATAAAGTGCTGATGAAGAAATAAAGGTTGTTTTTTTTCTTCTTTTTTTCAAAGCCCATATCTCTATCTCTATCTATTTAATAATACATTTATGTGTAGATCTAGTTGTAGAAAGAACGCTATTTAGTAATTCAGATATAGATTTTCTAGTGCGCCTCGGCGCCCATGTAAAAAATAAAATAAACAAGAACCAAGCCTCGCCTATCGCGTATGAGAGAGAGAGAAAACATGCCTAGCCCATTGCTTTAGCATGAACTCCTTCACACAACTTGCCACAAAAAACATGGCGGACGCCGCTGTCAAATGTGGCCATCGCGCAGCAAGGCGAGAGAGGGACGTACTGTATCTAGTACTATAGTGTACATCTATGCCTACGCCATAGCTCGCCAATGACACTTTTTAGTGGCAAAACTTCATACAAAAATGTTTTTGTAATGAACACATTCTTTTTACACTAAAGGGTTTCCTACACGTACGTTCAATAAGCATGCATGCTATTGCAATAGGAAAAAAGAAATAATTAAACAACAGTAACACTAGACAGACATACCGTCCGAGATAATCAGTAGAATAGCAAGTCACTGTAACCAATGCACGCGTTGTACGCGCCGATTCAAAAGTGGGAGGGGCCTGCTCTTGGCACATGACGTAAACAGGGATTGTCAAGTCTTGTTAGTTGTCGGTCTTGGGTTTTAGGCTTGTTCTTTACTGATTGACCACTGATTGTTGCCTATTTTGTCAAGATGAAGCGATCCTGTGATATGCCCAGAACTTCCATTGGTAAGCGATCATCAAGAATATTGTGTACAGTGGTTTACTGCTCGGCAAGATCTTGAACATCTTTCTTTTTAGTGAAATAAATATGAATAGTTTAAACGTCGACTGCGGAGTTCAGTGACAGTAAGTGGTGTGTGTGAAGACGGCGAAAGTGACGATGGTTTTGATTTAATCGAGGTGTAGGTGGAGGAGTACGTGGGGGGTGATGGTGGGCCTACTAGTGTGGATGAGGGTTGGAGCCTGTCCCCGCGGTTTTATGCAAAATACATTCTGAAATGATGCAAACTGAGCCCAAAAATGTAAAATTATGCGATTCTGTTAATATTGTAACGAAAGAATGGTAAAGGAAAATAATTTTTTTAGATATGCAATTAAAAATGATCGAATTTTGCTAAATTATGTGGGGTGCATAAAACCCCGGGGAAAGACTGGTTGGAGCAAACGCCCCCCCCCCCCGAGGATATGGAACCGGATTTATTTTTGGATGCCTTGTTTCTCTCCACCCGTAGTTCAAGTGAATGAATTTAGGCTCTCAGAAGATTCCTGAAGCTCTCACAAGTGATAGTATGCCTTTGGACTTTCTTTCGTTGTGTATAGACAATGGTGAGGCATCGTGGTGAAATCAGGCGCTCTGCAAAATAATAAAAAATGAAAATGAAAATGTTGGCATTTTCCCGCCAGTTTGACCGCTTTTTTTTCGAATTTTTTTTTTGGCTCAACACGTGTGTTTTTTTTGGGGGGGGGTTTGGCCTTTTAAAAATATTTCTGTGCGGATTTTAGTGGAAAACAGTGATTAAAGGCACAAAAAATGTCAATATTCAATTTCTAAGGACTCTCATGTTCAAGCTTTGGAAATCAACAAACTTTGGCTGTCATTTTCTCGCTAATTTTACCACTGAAATGTCTGAAACCAGGCGACCCTACCTCCTTCGATCGCAAATATCTCGACTTTTATTCAAGATAGGCCTGTATTTTTCCATCAAAAGATGGTCAAATAAATGATAATTACAGATGCCCCAAAATTGCTGAACGTCTGATTCTACCGCGTCATGTTTTTTTGGGAAAGTCATGACTGACATGACAAATCTTCATGCTCATCAAGTTCGTGCTTTCAACCCAGACTCCTATTAATTATATCTAAAGAATGTAACGTTTTCAAGGATGAAGAACACAATGTGTCCATTGATGAAATGAAAGCTTTTTTTTAGGGCTCAGGGTTTACATAGAGTATATGTGTAGAAAGGCAAGTTATTTATCATGACTACTATTGGAGAAATGAAAGTTCTGACTTTATCGGATTTACCAGTGGGTGGTTGGCGGGTGCTCTGGTGTGGTTTGCTTCTTCTTTCCTTGCAAACATCTATCGTCATTATATCCCCTTCTTCTTTTTTGTGTTTGTTACTCTCTTGTAACACCTCTAATTTTCGGCATTTATATGACCTTATTGTGTTGCAAGTGCCGTAAAACTCTTACTAAAACTAAAACTAAACTCGGATTTACCCTGGGTTTCTGTAGGCATACTGTAATGGTATCTCTGTGTAAAAAGGGGGTCCACTTGCTGGACTGACTGGCACACAAAAGTGGAGTACTGGCGGTAGAGTGAAGGCAGGGCTATTGTCAGCATGTCCTTGAGTTTTATACACTGCTGACAGTTACCGTACTTTTTTTTTCCTGTCAGTGTCCCTATGATCCATTTTATATTTATATAACGTATATATATATATATATATATATATATATATATGGTTTTCTGTTATTTTGTGTCAGGGCTCAGGTTATATGACAGATAAACACCAGGAGCTCAGGGCTGGTACAGGGTTAAGGGTGGAAACTTAAAATAAGCCCAATATTGTCAGTGTCAGTATCTCTAACATTAAGTGTACACAGCAAAGTCCAATTTGAAAGAATTAAAAAGAAATGAACTTCTTTATTTCTTTACATTTGTGTTCGTAATCTAATCTTGAATTCCAGAATGAATGAAAGTGGTTTAGATTTTTACTGTCAAAACTCAAATTAACCTTGATTAAAATCTTTTGTTTTGTAGAGGGAGATCCTCTGGGTTTTAAAGTTTTGATGAGGAAAATAAAGTTGTGCTTCTGTTTTTTTAATCAAATTGTGTGGAGTGTATACTACAGTGGCGATATGTGATCTAAATACTTTACAACACTCACCTTGCATAGTCTTTCTCTTTTCTCTCAATATTTCTTTCTTTTAACAAAAAGTTTTTTTTTGTTTGTTTTTGCCAGAGGTGACACACAGCCAGCGAAATTGGCACACAGTCCGGGCAATGGATGACCGTGTGCCAGGGTCTCTCGAGTTCTCGGTCATGTCTTACAACATCCTGTCCCAGAACCTGCTGGAGTTTCATCCATACCTGTATGGACAATGTGAGAAGGAGAACCTCAAGTGGAGGAACAGGGGCCCTGCCTTGGTGCAGCAGATACTGGCTCACAATGCAGATGTAAGTTACACATGATGCTCTACTGATGGCCTTCTGCAAAAAATAATCTCCTGAACAGTAACACTAACAGACAGTCACTTCCCATTTCCCCCACTTTTGCATTGTTTTTGTTTTTTATTACCGTACACTATAACGATACTGTGTAAAACATACACCTATCTAAGACAATTTTTTTTCAAGAGTGATTGGCGGGTGCTCTGGTGTGGTTTGCTTCTTTTTCCCCCGTGAAACATCTATTGTCCTTATCTCCCCTTCTTCTTTTTTGTTTGTTTGTTACTTTCTTGTAACACCTCTAATCTTCTGGTGCTCATATGACCTTATGCAGTTTTGAGCGCCGTAAAACCTCTACTGAAACTAAACTAAAATATTTTTTTCTCTTTGAGAATGGACAGCCATCTCAGTCAATTTCAATTATATATTAGTGAACAGTTGCATGATAATACGGTTATTAACTTAAGTTTATATTCTTGTCTGTGGTGTAGTGGTTAGGGGGGGGGGGAGTTAAAAACTTACAATGTCATTTACAAGTTGGTAAAAGATTATCTCAGGCTATCTGGAGTTCTTCAAAGAATAGCTCCCAACCCATTTCTGATTTGTACGTCTTGCTTTCTCGAAATGGCTTGGGTTCGTCGAGTGATTATATGAAAGTTGCCACGATATGACTGACTGAAAAAGTTTGAGGGACCTTGGTGCGCACTTTGACCTGTGGTCCTAGGAATCCATCCAGTAACACCTACTCATACTCCTGCACTCATATTGTCAGAGTTGCACTCTAACCAGAGTAACCATGTATCTGCCACATTGGGTCAAAAACATTTTGTCTTTAATTCCGTTATTCACAACCGTGAAATTATATAGTGTAAAGTGCATAGAGCTTGCTCTCGAATAGAGACATGTGATATACAAATGCTATTTATTATTATAATTATTATTAAATAATTACGACTGGTGATACAATATGTAAAAAGAACGCTCTACATGATATTTTGAGCAGTTCTGATAAATACATATAAAAAGAAAGAAATAACGTTTGTTGTTTTCCAATTTTTTGAAAATGAAAGTTCAGGCATATATATATACAAGATTAGTCGAGTTGGACATCCACAATATGTACATGCATGCACAGATGTTTACAAACAGTAACATTAACATACCGGCAAATGCCAGTGCACACTTGTACAAGATGGATATTTATTGTGTGTTTGAATAGATAGTGACACACTCAGCTGTCATGATATGCTGCTGATTACTTTTTCACGAAAAGTCACTCTTTAAAAAAAATTCGTGTGTTTATGATTTTTGTATTGTTTGGATTAGAGTATTAGCACAAGGATTTCTCGACTCACTTTTGTTTGCGTTTCAAATTATTTGCTGCTTCCTTTCTTGTTTTTTGTTGGAGTTTTTGTTGTTAATCTTGTTGTTGTTCTTGTTGTTGTCGTTGTTGTTGTAAATTTCACCTGTAGAATGCTTCTTTGTTTGAAGAGATAAATTATTGGGTAAAAAAGGAAAGAAAAAATGAAGCTGTGATAGCATTCATGTCCACAAAGTTTCTTTCAGCAGTTTTATCAGACTTGTCATTCTTATTTCAGGTGTTGTGCCTGCAGGAGGTTCAAGAGGATCATTGGGTCTCTCTGCTCCGTGGAGCTTTCCATGCTCATGGTAGGTATTGGTTGTGTGTGGGTGTGGGTGTGTGTGTGTGTGTGTGCGTGCGCGCAGGTGTGTGGGTGTGTGTGTGTGTGTGGGGGGGTGCGGATGTGTGTATGTGTTGTGTGCGTGTGCGTGTATGTTTTGTGTGCGTGTGCGCGTGCGTGAGTGTGTGCATGCGTCTGTCCATCTGTGCGTGTGTACATGTGTGTGTGTGTATGTGTGTTATGTACATGTTGTGTTGTGTGCATGTGCGTGTGGGTGTGCTTGCGTGCATGCGTTTGTTTGTTTTGGGCGGTGCTGACAAAATCGAGTTCTTTGTGTGTCTAGTACCAACGAAACTGTCACTGGGAATTGATGAGGTCAGAGGCTCTGTGCTCCTGATGCCTTTGCATCTCTTTATCTCCCCCCCCCCCCCCCCCCCAGCCTATTGCACTGCATGTTGGTGGTTATCAAAATAAGCAAAGTGACTGTGAAGAACCTGATTTGCTTTGATATTTAACCCTATCCGTACGCCCTAGGGTCATTTTTTACCCCCGGGGTTGTATTCTTCACATTTTGAAATACTTCTAGTACGAAGATCTCTTTGAAACTATCACATTGACAGACTGCCATGTAAAGCGTACGGATAGGATTAACAAGTGAATTTCCTCTTTGGAAAGTGGTGGCACAGAGTTCCTCACATCGTATGGATATGATAGTAAAACACGACGTATGGATAGGGTTAAACTCATAAATAAAAACTTGCTCTTTTTTCATTGAATGTCAGTTTAGAACTGGATGTCATGTATCAAGGCCACCCAGTGTGTTGATGGAAGGATAGTGTGTTTGAGGTGGACACGTGTTTTGTGCATGGATAATTCTGTGTATGATGGATAGATTCTTGATGCAGGACAAAAGGTATAAATATATATATGTTTTTATGGCATCATGAACCAAATTTGCACAGGGATAAATGAAGTTTTCTTTTCTGTGATTGTTTGGTACAAATAGAACTGAGATGCGTGTAGTGTGTACACACTTCTGTCACTGTTATATTAAATGAAATAATTGCTGTTGCCCAAGAGTTCTTTCATGCTGGTGTATAATCTCCAGGTTACAGAAGCTTCTACAAAAGGAAGCCTGGCAACAAGTGTGATGGCTGTGCCGTTCTGTACAAGGCCGACAAGTTCAACCTGCTCCGCGCCGTTCCCGTGAATATGGACAGAGGTGGGATCTTGGATCGTGAGAACGTGGGGGTCATTGTCCTGCTGGAGCCACGGTCAGACGTCTACTCTGGGGCGGTGCGCAGACTTTGCGTGGCCACCACCCACTTGCTGTTCAACCCCCGGCGTGGAGACGTGAAGCTGGCACAGCTTGTTCTTTTCTTAGCGGAGATTGACAAGCAAGCTTACCTCGACCCTGACTGTTGGCCTATTGAGAAGTGTCCAGATGCCACTGGTGTGGGTGTTCCGCAGAGTGGTCAGGCCAAGATAGACCGGGACGCAGAAGATAGAGTGAGGGGGCCTGGGGCTGGGGCAAGGGTTACTGATGCTTCTGGTGTTCAATTTCCAAGTCAGGGGGCAAAGTTGAAAGCATCACTGACCGGTGATAGGACTGCTGATAAATGTGATATATTTGGGTATGAACAAATGAGGGAAAGTATCACTGGGATTTCAGGAACGGCATCTCCTAGAATGGAGGAAGATAGGGATTGCACTGCAAGCAAAACTGCGTATTGCCCTATTATCCTGTGTGGAGATTTCAACTCTGAGCCCTGGAGTGATTTTTATAAATTTGTCACGTCCGGAGAGCTTCAGTACCAGGGTCTCATTTCTCGTCTAATTTGCGGTCAAGAAGAAGGTCAGACCCTTGGGACAAATTTGATAATTCCTCGTGTTCTTATGCCGAATCACCTGAAGATCTCAGAGCATTGTCAGTTCAAACATGTTGCAGACTCTAGATGGTATCAGACGTGTCGCAGGAAAAACAAAGCGGGTGTGCCAGTGGGTAAGAGACAACCGTGGGCTAGCAACACGGGCAGACTTCATCACGCCATGAATCTGAAGTCAGCTTACAGACATTTTGCTGATTGTCCGGGCCCCGTTGTGAAAGAAGTGAGTACCTTCCACCTCCGTGCTTCTTGCACTGTGGACTACATTTTCTTCTCCTCTGGTTCTTGCAGCCGCAGTCATGATCGTTTCAAGGACTCTGAGTGTTTTCAACATTTACAGCATTCAGATTCAAGCCGCGCTACGGCAAACAGACTTGGTTATGCCGTCCCGCGTTCTGTTGACCGTGACTGCGACAACAGTGTGCAGTGTGCCATGTCAGTTCCTGACACGAGTGACAATGACGCTTTGGTCCTGTTGTCTCGCTATCGACTGCTGACTTCTGAAGAGGTGTCCCGCACAGGCTACATGCCCAATGCAATGTTCCCCTCTGATCACCTGTGCCTCATAGCCAGGTTCCTGTTGAGATAACCGCGGCTGTTTTTTGTTTTTGGAGAATTTTAGTGAAAAAAATGATGAGGAACAGAATGAAGCTGAGACTGTGAAGACAAATAACTCGGGGAGAAAGCCCTTGTTGTGTCTGCTTGTTACGTTCATCAAGCTATCGTGCTTGTTTTTGCGTCATTGTGAGAGAACTGTCTGTTGTCTGTTTCGATTATAATGTCTTCTGATGGATGGAAACCCACGTCCTTCCTTTTCCTTTTTTTGTTTATCTTACTTTTTCCCAAACCTGAATGACCATTATTGTGACGATGAGCGCTTCTCTTTACTCAAAAAGACCCAAATAATTACTGTTTGTTTTCTTCTCATTTCCTATCAATGTCTGCCCCTCCATACCATTTCCAGCAGCTATAGCGGATTTGTCAAAAATGTGTTGCTTAATGGTTTGACGTTCCTACCATAGAGTCATTCAACATAAAAATGCTGACAAGAATCCTCTCTCTCTTGCCCTTTTTAACTCCCAGTGGAGCACAGGCCGTCAACAACCTTACTCCAGCGATGCCTGTCCTGAGCATCATTTTCCTGTCCTGAGCATTATTTTCTAGCTGTTTCCATGATGTCCCCATTTTTTCAATTTCTGTTTGTACCGCTTGCCTCCATGTCATCTTTGGTCTTCCCTTCTCACGTTTTCCTTTGTGGGTTCCACGTTAAAGCCTGCCTGATGATGCTTGTCGGGGGTCTCCTCAGGGTGTGTCCAATCCATTTCCATGACAAGAATTCCTTTTCAGTAAACTCCTATGTTTATTTACCCTTTCAGTTTTACTTTTGCTTCTTCAACTCCTTGCTTCATGCACTCACCATGTTACCGGTATGTTACTCAAGACCTGAGTTAGCTTTGACAAATGTTTTATGCAGCGCCTGACTTAATTTTGTGATCTATAATTTGAGTAATCTGACGGGGTCTTCCACTATGGCATTGTTGCGGGGACTCTTGGAGCCAAACCCAATAAAGTTTATTTTTTCTGAAAACTTGGAAGATAACATTTGAAAATTGTATTCTACAAGAAAAATATAGATGACCTATGCTTTGGTCGTAGCCTGTTTCCATCAGATTTCTTTTTTTAAAAGCAACTTTTTATAAAAATATTAATATTAATAACTTTTGTGAAGCCTAGCACCCAAACCTAATAAATTCATTGTCAATGTTTGCCAAAGCAAGCTCAATATCAGATTCAGGTATGTCCTCATCTGATTTTCATTAGCCCCGAAAAATCTTTTTGTAACCTCATTAGTTTTCATGGTGGATTTCCAGGATTTGTTTTTCCCCCTTCCCTTCTGTTAAGAAAAAGCCAAGTAAACTTGAAATTCAAGAAATTCAGCTCTCCATCATCAGTAATATCAGTTTGGAAAGGAATGAATGTTAACTTTCTCCAGCTATTCATTCATTTTTACCCGACTCTCATTTTAGCTGCAAAACTATGCACTTTGTAATAACACACATGTTCGTTTAGAACAAAGAAGAGTTGCCCTGGCCATATTGTTAAAATATTATGTTTGCCTGTCTGTAGTGTTAACAAATAAGTTTTACATTCCTCAGGACTATTGTTTGTTTTTATAATGAAAATAAATGTCAGGGTAGTGTTTAGCATGAGTTTTTTTTAAACATCTGAAGCTGGAACAGGGGGGGAGGCTACAGTGATCTAGTTTGGGTAACTGCACATCATGATGTACGTCAGTTGCATTTAATGTCTTTTGTTTAGACAAAGTGATTAAGTCACAGAGCTCTTCATAAACTAGTGTGGCTGCCCTGATGAATTTATGAACTCTTAGTTTTTGTAAGGTTTTTCTGACATCGTAGTTTTCTGCATGGAAAATTTCAAAATTCTGCGCAGAATTTTACCCCCAAAATGCAGTTGCAAGTGCCGTAAAACCTCTACTAAAACTAAAACTAACTGATATTAGTGCTGCAGAAAAATAGATTAAGCAGACAACACCGCTGTCCCCACCAACCCATATTTTGGATTTTGAGGCTCTTGCTCTTGTAGATGTAGACAGGCTTCCATAAAGTTATGAAGACCTCCTGTGGCTATTTTGCATTGTTCCATAGGTGAACGGCTGCTGGATTAACTAGGGTTGGGTTGAGGTATGTAAGCCCGACGCTAGACTCAGGGTAAAGCTAAATTCAGGATTGTTCATCTTCTGTGTACCCCTGATAGAGCTCAGGAGGTAACTGACTGTAAGCTTTTTATGTCACGGTTCAGTTGATTCTTACATTCATGGCTGTTTTATCTACATAGAATGTAGAGCCATTCCTTGCCTGATGTGCCATTTTTGAAGGGGGCTCTCGTGGTCTAGAGGTTACTGTGTTCGCCTCTCATTCAATAAGTCCTGGGATTGAATCCAGATAGCAGTGGGAACATTTTCTTCGTAAATGTTCTTCTTTCACTCCTTTCCTACTCTCAAACAATGTCCTGTTGTCTGCTTTCATCTCCACTTTCTGCCCCCACCCCCACACCTCCTTTGCCCCCCTCCTCTGGGCTCCTGACTCTTTCTGCAGCCTTTCTACTGCTACTCCTTTGCTCCTTCTTACTGCTGTCTTTCAGCCGCACCATTGATCTTATGGTAGGTAAGATCTTACACCTAGCCCTCTCGGATAAGGGCTAAAAATCTCGGAGGTCCCCGTGAGAAAGTTGGGCGCATTAAAATTAAAGATTCCTTGGTGGTCCAAAATTGATAGGAGTAGACTTCAGTGGCCACTTAGGCAAAATTCAAAATTTCCTACAGACTGAAAATGTTTAACCTTATCCGACGTCGTGTTTTACTATTGTATCTATACAATGTGGGGAACTCTGTGCCACCACTTTCCAAAGAGGAAATTTACTTGTTAATCTGATCTGTACACTTTGCATAGCAGTGTGTCGAAATGATTTTTTGAGAAATGCTGAAAGTTTCAAAGAGATCTTCGTACTAGAAGTATTGTAAAATGTGAAGAATACAACCCCGGGGGTACAATATGACCCCAGGGCATACGGATAGGGTTAATGTGTCCCACATGCTCATATAACCTTATGCGGTTGCGAGCGCCGTAGAATACTCTCACCCCCAAAAAGAAGATAGTCTTAACATTTATACATGTATACCGACGAGAGTGGCCTCAGTTTTGGGTAGGAATTATTTTGGAAATTAGTCTGAATGGCAGCCCAAAGGGTCCACTTTTTTCAATTTTTGAACCATCTCATCAAGGGATATTAAATGTGCAAAACATCCACCATGGGCCCTCCCAGATTTTTTTGGTCTGTTTTGGAGAAGAATAGGTGCTCGATCCTACCTATGCTGAGCTATAAGATCAAGGGGTGGACAAAATATGAGACACCCCCCAATGGTGATGGGGATCAAACTTTGCACCTCTCGGCTGACGGACAAACATCATAATCATATCTGTTGAGATACTGAGCCAACAACTTTAGGAGGGTTCAGGAGCACAAGGTGGAAAACCTTTTCTGCTTGTTTTTGATGGGTCATGGACTTGTATGATTATAAAATGGGTCCTTATAAATTAGAAGAGCATGAAAGATGGAAAGTTGATTTTGTCAATACTGTGTTTGAACAAGTATAAAAACCATAGTTCAGACCCTCATGGCATTTCTTGTTGCATGTAGTTCAAGTTGTTGCTAAGGGGGGGTCTACTTTTTATTTTTCTGATAAGATTTTAAAGAAGGTGGAGGACACTTTTAGAAGTTTGCAGTTTTTCCCATCCTTTATCATTTATTGTGTTCACCCTTCTGCTTTTTTCCTCAGATGTTATTCATGACTGGCATTGGGCGGGTCAGTGTTGTTCTTTTTCAACTCGACTTAAAAAATTGTGATTTTGATAGCGATTCCTACAATCACTGGTGATGTTATGGGGTTAGGCTCATGGCTTGCACACGAAATACATGAGTTTGATTAATCATATCATCATACGTTGGGTAGAACTTTCATCCTGTAGACCTTATTTGTGTTTCCGGTGGGATGTAGTGTTTCACATGATCCTGATTGGCCCTGGCAGCAGGCTAGAAGCAGCATAGGCCTACCTCCTGAAATGTCTAAGTTGTGTCGATGGGGTGTGAAAACTTTGACTATCATTTTGCTTATTTCTGTGGAACCTGAATGTTTTAATTCAGGTGCTGTTTTATGTTTTTTGTTGTTTTTGCTGGCAGCTAAAACAGCTATTGTGTAATAATTAAATTGAAATATATGATAATGCTGTTTGGTAATGTATAGTTTGCTTTTGTTTTGTTGATCGTGCCTTTTATCTGTAAATTATCTGGGATTTGAGCCAATAAGGTTCTTTGTCACCAATTGCATATATAGATCTATATATTTATTTTGATTAAAATTGTCTGGGTGTCTGAACTAGACTGGAGATGTCAAACTTGTCTTACTCCATCAGGAGGAGCAGCCCCTTTAATGGTGGAATAAACATGTACTATTTATACCCAAGATATATTTTTTCTTTGATGTGTCACTTATGGCTAACCTCCCCCAGTTTTATCCCCTTTATTAACTCTCTAAACCATGGGCTAAGTGCTCCTCTTGAACTCTCTTAGCACCATAAATAGGTCAGCACAGCAGAACCAAAATGGCAGCCAGCTGATGGCTTCCCAGAACCGAATTATTTCAGTGTTTTTTCCAGAGGTTCAGGGGGTGTAGCAAAGAAATTGTTTTTGCTTTTGATCTAAGTAACGTATTTCAATGAAATTTCACATACAAAGACCTAAGTCGTCAGCATCTAAATTTATAGTGGAATGTTCTCATTTCTAAGCCTGCACTTTGCACTAAAGGCAGGTGTGTCAGGCCGGTAAAACCTGGTATGGCACATAAGCGTTAAAGCTGGTAAAAGTAAGTATAGCAACATAACGGAAAGGCCGGTTTAGGCCAATATGGCTCAAAAAGAGTTAAAAAAGGACATGCTTGTGTCTAATACTACCATTCTTCTCCCATGACGACAAATGCTTGCCAGTCCTCCCCTGTCTAATGGACTATAATGTCTTGAACATCAAGGCTTGAATCTGTGTTCTTTCTTTAAACCTGAGCATGAGAAATCTTCAGATAACTGTATATACCCCTTTCTTTTCAACCAAGGTCCTTCTTCATTGATATTAAATATGTGTAGAATTACTGTTGACCAGTTGGTCGGAGGACAAACACATTTTTTAAAGGTCAAAGTTGTAAATTCTTTCCGATTTTTGGTTAATGAGGGTGCATTGACCAGTTGGATTCTCTGACTTGACCAGATCATGCAGACTCAACTTCTGACATAAGTTTTTACCCAGCTTATTTGTTGAGCCATGGGAGTGGCAAGTAGGCCAGGTCATCTGTCTCATAATTCAAGGCCTTTTTGTCTCATAATTCAAGGCCTTTTTGTCTCATAATTCAAGGCCTTTTTCTTTCACTTTTAGCTCTTTAGGAAGGTAGCAGACATGTGTCCATCAGCAGTAGACCAAAGGCAATGTTGTGGCACTTTTCAAACCATCATACACAATCACAAAAATGAAATAGTATATGTTTCCTTGTATATATGTGTTGTCATCTGCCTTTTTAAAGTTTCAGAGGGGGCTCTCGTGGCCTAGAGGTTAAGGTGTTGGCCTCTCATTCAAAGGTCCCGGGTTCGAATCCGGGAAGCGACCAAAAAATTTTCTTCTCTAAAATTGTCTCCTTTCACCTCCTTTCCTGCTCTCTAGCAATGTTCTGTTGTCTGCTTTCATTTCCACTTTCTGCCCCCACCCCCTCACCTCCTTTGCCCCCTCCTCTGGGCTCCTGACTCTTTCTGCAGCCTTTCTACTGTTACTCTTTGGCTCCTTCTTACTGCTGTCTTTCTGCCACACCCTTGATCTTCTGGTAGGAAAGATCTACACCTAGCCTTCTCGGACAAGGGCGAAAAATCTCGGAGGGCCCGTGTGCAAGTTGCGCACGTTAAAGATTCCGTGGTGGTCTAAAATCGATAAGAGTAGGCTTCGGCCGCCACCCGGGCAAAATTCAAAATTTCCTACCAACTGAAAATATTAGGTGTGTCCAGCGCGCTCATATGACCTTATGCAGTTGCGAGCGACGTAAAACACTTTACACAAAAAAAAAAAAAAAAAAAGTTTGAGATAAAGAAAACAATAGAAAAAATCTTTCTGGATAATGAAGTTATGCTTCTTCTTAAAGTACTGTATCCGAAAACCACGCCTTTTCAAGTGTGGTCGAAAGACTAGAAGAATGAATGTCCTTTGTTTATTTTTATTTGTATTTTTGGAACAAAGCTGCAAAATACTTTTGTGAAGTATATATTACATCACTGTATGTCATGGATCATTTTATTGAAGAAACAAGTTGTCTTTGTAGGAAAATGTTTATTTTTTCCTTAATTAAAAGTAAAACTGTACAGTTTGTTTTTTGCTTTCTGTAAGTTAGCAGTATCAGATCAAAATAGTTTGATTTTCAAACTCTTTCCATCACAGATATGCTTTTATGTAAATTAATTATTTATATATATATATACACACAGACAGGATGGTGGATATTTATATCAATGAGTAATGTACAGATTCACCTTGGATGCATTATTCAAATGAACAATTTTCTCAATATAAAAATACTCCAGCCTTTACTTAATTGTTACAGAAGGTGAGCTGTTCTTTCCCCAAGTCTGTACATCTCGTTTGTCACTGTGAGTTGTATAAAAGCTTGGGTTCATCTTCTGCTGCTGTGTTTGAGGCACAAGCAGACAAGATGCAAACATTTTTTTCGACACACTGAAGCAGCTCTCATGCCAAGCAATCAAATGCGTATCTGATAGTCCACGTCCGAGCTGCCCACGCTAGATCTCTGACGCACTGCCATGGGGCTTTGTGGAGCCAGGGTTTGCCTGGGGACAAAATGAACAAATAGATTTAAATCCATCATATAATATGTCAATCCTAGCTGTTGCACACATTATAAGTACTCTTATGTTTTAATAAGTGTTGTACGGCACTTGCAACACAATAAGGTCATATAAGTGCCGAAGATTAGAGAGGTGTTGCAAGAGAGTAACAAACACAAAAAAGAGGGAGGGGAGATAGAGACAATAGATGTTTGACAGGAAAAAAGAATCAAACCACACCAGAACACCCGCCAAACACCCACACAAATAGATTTAAATCTGTCCCATAAGTCAATCCTAGTTGTTGCACACATTATAAGTACATGTACTCTTATGATGTTTTAGTAAATGTTTTACAGCACTTGCAACACAATAAGGTCATATAAGTGCCGAAGATTAGAGGTGTTACAAGAGAGTAACAAACACAAAAAACGAAGAAGAGATAAGGACGATAGATGTTTGATAGGAAAGACAGAAGATGCAAACCACACCAGAGCATCCGCCAACCACCCACATTAGTACTCTGCATGTATCCGACAGCTTTGAAAATTAACGAAAAAGTGTTTTCCTCTGTGTTTGTGCTACAGAGAAGCATATTGTATCCTATAGTCATTTAGTGCTGCGAGAACACAAGAGAATAGACTAAATGATTGATAGTAAAGAAGCCCACAAAATGTTTTTAAAAAAATTTAACTGTCAAAAGCAATGAAAGTGAGGATCATTCAACAATTTTCAGGAACTCTGTAAATCTCCTCAATACTCACATCCCACGTAAAGTCAAACTGTGCAATAATGAGATTTGGCAGTTAAAGCAGAATGTCTTGTTGTAGCCATGTGTCACTACAGCAGAAAGCCAAGGGGTGTAAAAACAAAATGCTTATTGGAGGAAAGAATTAGAAGGTCGTGAACAGCAGATCCCTGCAAGAGAGCTTATCTTATTTTTTGATCAACTGCCTCAATAATGATGGTCACTTTGGTCTTAAGAGTTGTACGTGCTTTCTTGTGTTGTCATTTTGAAATCTGGATGAGAACGATGACTTGAAGTCAGATAAGATACATCTTTATTGTCCAGATCCTGGCACATTGGTTTGGTGTTTCACCACACACACAAACACACTCACATGCACACGCACACACACAAACATGCATACTCATGCAGGCTTACAGTCACATGCATAATATAAATGAACAGCGATGTAAGCAATAGAATCTAATTATCTTAAGCTAGATATATACTCGATTTTATTCTGGTGCGTGCTTTAAAGTCATATGAATACTTAGAACACACCCGGTCACAACTGAGTAGCACCCAAAAATCCCAGGAGATTATAGTAAAACCTGTTTTCCGGTCAGCAGCCGAAGGCAAGATGTACGGTACATGTTTGGTTCTGATATATACTACATGTAGCCTTAATCAGCAACTTTCTGGCATAACAGAACAATTTGTATATTTTTAGATAGCATTGAAAGAGGAGAAGGATCTATGAGTTAAGAAAAAAACAAGTTCTAAAACTTTTTTTCTTTTTTCTTTCCTCATCCTTCCTCATCCCTACTTCTTTTGTATGTTTGTCACTCTCTTGTGAACTGCTATTTCTGGGGTGCCTTCATAGTCGAAGCAGACTTTGTGCTGTAGGGGGGATTGAGAGGTGAGGAGAGAAAGCCTGATTCCCTGTTTGAACTTCACTGTTGACATCCACCCCTTGGCACCCATATATGACTTTATGCAGTTGCGAGCGCCGTAAAATCCTTACGAAAACTAAAAACTAAGAAAGAAGATATTTTAAAAGACTCACGACCGCCTCAGCCGGGTAGGACTTGCACGACCCTCCATGGTAGGCTGCAGGTCTCGCGTGGCTTCGGCCGTGTTCAGCATCTTCAAAGCAGCATACGGACCAGAAGTCCAAGACTTTGACTGCATCCAGGAAGGACAAAAACATATATTTATATATGTATGAGAATAGCACGAGCAGTACCGGTAGTGTGAAACAAACTATTACAGGAGTGGAGTCCGCTGAAGAAACAGCACGGCGGTAAACCGAAAGAAAATATAGTCACGATATGATTCTTCACTATCTGAGCACTCTGTCTAAACTGAAAACATGGCTAAACTGAAGAAAATCCGGCTGTCCCCCAGATTTATTCCTGTTTAACTACCTGTATAAAACGAAAACCTGTCCAACGCGGAAACGGAAAGAAAAATCCGCTCCTTTCCGATGGTTTCACCTGTCTAAGACGGAAAATGCTTTGCCCCCTCGGCCCTGATTTGAAACAAAACTTGCAAGTTTGGTTTCGCCGGCTCTAAACTTAACGCCTTGGCCATACCGCAAGGCGAGGAAGGGAAGTAGGGGTGCTATTGCTATTTGGGGGTAGATGTTACCCCATCATGCGAGCCCTGAGCGATGCAGATGGTCAGTGTAGTGTGGGTGTGAAATCTCATGACTGCCCGTGAGAGTGCTCGAGTAGCGAGCCACTATGGAAACTTTCCTGGGTACCCAGAAGCCAGAGGTGTGAAATTAGTTTGACCAATGCCTGCCGCCCTGATTTTACGCCAGCCGAGAAAAGAGTTCCTTGAACCGTAGTTACACGATTGCAGTGAGGGATGGCATTGGTTGACTGTGCTTGTTACACCGATGGGTGGGGCTAAGGGTGGAAGCAAAGGGGATGTTCAAACGTTTCTGTTTTTCATAGGTCAAACAGTGGTCCTATGAAAGGCAAGCACTGGTGGTAATTGGATAAGTATGACTGACGCATGTCATTATCAGACAGGATAGCAGCCGAGAGGTGTGAAGTTTTGACCACTGCTTGCCGATGGGACTAGCGATCCTTGATCCCACCGGCTGGGCCTTTGACCCCCCCCCCCCTTCCATCTCCCCCTAAATTCCCCTGTCTAAGACGAAATTTTTTTCTGGCTCCCTTGCGATTCCGTCTTACACAGGTTCGACTGTATTGATCAAAACAGGGTATAGACATTATGGGGAAAATAGTAGGCCCCTACCCACTGGAAAGGATTTTTATTGAGCAGGACAAGATGTTAAATCATAAAATGATTATAATAGGGTTCTTATGAAAACAAATTCATGAATAAGTAATGACCTTATTTCAAACAACACAAAAATAATGGCATTGCTAGATTTGACCATTTAGAATGTATAATCACTACCCTGAATAGAATTGAATAAAAACGACAGTGAGCAATGTGTTTGTTAACTTTGAAAGTTGTTTGAGGATGCGGATGACTGACCATATTTGGTAAGTCAGTACATTATCAGCTCATACGACTTCTTTTTTTACACTATAGCCTTTAACTGGCTTTGCACGACCCATGAAAGTTTGAATGTTTATGCTGCTCGACAGCAAAATCCAGGCAGCTCATGTAGACGCCATTGTAGGCCTACAATAGTAGAGATTGGATTTTGTCCATTCGCTTACAGACAGAGGTATTGTCACATCTTCACAAATGCTTCTGTCTCAACGCGTAGTTTTAACCAAAAAAAATGGCAAGAAGAAATGACTCACCAGACTTTTCATTCTTCTCGCATGCGAGTCCAAGTCCCGAGTGAGTTCTTTCCTGTCGGACTTTGAGAAACTTACCATCAGAGCCTGAGGAGTCCACAGAGGTATCATTAGTATCAAGAAAATTAAGAGCAACAAATCGCAATTTTGATGCAAAGGTGGGCCCCCAACATTTTAGGAACAAATAATCAAGAGGGCTGACAATGACAAGTATGGTTATTTATTGGAAGCTGGTTTAGCTGTTGAATAATCCTGTCATTTAAGGGTAACTTCAGAAGGAAAGTCTGATTCGCTTCCAACTGCAGTAACCCCTTTGTGACTTTTACTGCACCCAATTTTCTGGTAAAATTCTGTTCAGGGCTATTGTAGTGAAGATGAAATCTCGTATGGTGTAAGCAGTAAGGTCCACACAATTGCCGTGATTGGCTGATTTTAGGACGTACATTGTACGGGAGGATGGCATCTTGGCACACAATGTGGGATATACGGTGTACAGGAGCTGTCATGAAGGGTTTCTGCAGTTTCTGAAAGTTCTGAAATCTCTTTTGATATGTGATCTGGCTCTAACCGCCACCTGTATAAGACAATCACTTGTACAAATGGTCACTTCCCATTGTATTTAATTTTTTCAAATATTATTATGATACTGTTTAAGATATTCACCTGACTAAGACAATTGCTTTTCTTCTTGACAAAGGATGACTGTCTTCAAAGGACCCATTCTATTAACTTTTTAAAGTTGAAAAGCTGGATCCAATGATTCTTATAATGTAACGTAACTCAAAACAAAGAAAAGTCATCAAATACACCTACCTTCCAGTTGATCACCTCATATGAGTGCTGGTCATGAATCACAGGCAGGCCGACCTTGACCTTCTTCACAGAATGCCAATCTGGACACAAAAGACAAAAATAACAAGAATGAGCTGACTGCTGTATATGAGTTAGTTTAGTTTAGTTTTAGTAGAGGTTTTACGGCGCTCACAACTGCATACGGTCATATGAGCACTAGAAGATTAGAGGTGTTACAAGAGAGTAACAAACATAAAAAAGAAGAAGGGGAGATAAGGACGATAGATGTTTCATAGGAAAGAAGAAGCAAACTACACCAGAGTACCCCCCAACCACCCACTGTATATGAGTTGACTTTGAGAAAGATTGAGATTGGAAATCAATTTGACGTCTAAATTGTCCTTGTTCTTCCTAGAATATTTAATTTCTTCTCAGTGCGACTACTGATCACGGGACAAAATGTTTCCCCTTCACAACAATCAACTCTGTATCTAATAGGGTGCTCAACTTTGGGAACAAAATCAACTACAGTTGGGCACAGATGACACGAACATGGGCAACTCCAAACCATGGATAGCTTGTTCACTTTACCATTACCTGACTGATGTCTTTAATTTTTCATTATCTGTTAACCTGAATTATAAATGTTTTGAAAACATTAATTGTCAATCGCTGACATGAAGAGGTATGCACATGTGCCATGTAACTCAAGAAATACAAAAATGGCGATGTGTAGAGGTGGGGCAAAAGTCAATGAGCTGCAACATTGATAACAAGCAACAGCAACAAAAATAATACGACAACAACAACTCCATTTCTGTATCATGGTTAAAGAGCTAAGAGGAGAAGTTCCAGCAACCGTGATAGAATGAAAAGTGACACGGAGCCAGAAAGGTACACTGATTTGTAACTCACATTTCATGTAGCATCTTTCAAAGTCAAAGACCAACTCCGCCAGACTCTGTGAGACAAAGAAATGAGCTCCACGTCAGAACCGATTCTCCTGTGCTCCAGTATACACAAAACTTAAAAGCTTTATACACTAAAATAAAAAGGTAGGGGCAACCAGTGTGGCTTTTAACGCAATATTGTTTTTGCCTTATCAAGACTTCTTTTTCCCTCCAACAAACACTACGAAAACATACCCTCCTCATTAAATGACAATGAACTTTGTGATGTTTTAAAAGCGCAAATTCAGAAGCACCTCCAGACAACAGCCTGCATAGCCATAACCATTTGTTCACTCTCCACCTCCCCATGTCACGCTCAAAGGTCTTTGAGACATGCCAACATAACTTTGAAAAAAAGCAGTTCCCATTTCTTTACCTTGAACTCCATGGGTTTGTACATAAGGTCCTCCCTTCGACTCATGCCGATCGCACCATAGTATCCACCATGTGAGATGCCAAGCACGACATGACGATGAATGTGGCCCTTGAAGACAGTCTTGAAGCTCAAGGCAAATCGCTCAACTCCCAGCATGCCATTGGTGAGAAAGCTAATGCACATTTAGGAAAACATTGAAATATCAAATGAACCCTATTCACCCTTACAGTAGTCCCAGTTGTGAATACGACTGTCCTCGTTGTTTTATGCTAGAAAAATTCTGAAATTACGCAAACTGAGCCCAAAAATGTGAAATTATGCGATTCTGTGAATTTTTAACAAAGAAAGATAAAGGAAAATAATCAGAAATTATGCAAAAAATGATCAAATTTTGCTAAATTATGCGGGGTGCATAAAACCACGAGGGCAGATACGAGTCAAGTTCTCGTTTCCCAAGGCCCAGTCACATGTAACGTACATATTTCCCTCACGGGGCACCAGACACCCCAGACCCAGTCCAGTAATTTTACCACAACTCATGTAATTGAAGAAGCAAAACACACCAGAGCAACAACCAACTCCCCACCAAGACAGAAAAGGAGCCCAATCGGTTATAGCAGGGACAAAGGCTCGTAAAAAGAGAGAGAGAGAGAGAGAGAGAGAGAGAGAGAGAGAGAGAGAGAGAGAGAGAGAGAGAATATTTGAATGAATATAGATTCGAATTCTGAATTCGAAGTTAGGTGACCACGACAACTAATTGCGTTGGTCAATAATTGTGATTTCTGGGTATAACTGGTAGATCTTTCTTCTTATATTTTTCTTGTTTGTTTTTTTTTGGGGGGGGCGGTTTTGAGGGTGGTAGTGTGTGGTTGGCGGGTGCTCTGGTGTCGTTTGCTCCTTCTTTCCTATCAAACATCTATCGTCCTTATCTCCCCTTCTTCTTTTTCATGTTTGTTACTCTCTTGTAACACCTCTAATCTTCTTGCTCTCGTATGACCTTATGCAGTTGCGAGCGCCGTAAAAACCTTTACTAAAACTAAAACTGAGGGTGGTAGGTCCTACTTCTTTCCTGTCCCTCTGCTTTTTCCTACTTTCCATTTAGTGGCGTCAGTGGTCTAGTGGTTAGTTACCGGACCACAAATCGTGAGATTGCGGGTTCGGGGGTTCGAGCCTCCACACGGTCCGACGTCGTGTCCTTGGGAA
>NW_004797277.1:2687815-2709841 GCF_000002075.1 Aplysia californica | reverse complement strand
AAGAGAGAGAGAAACGCAGTGATGGAGCAAGCTCACCTAAGCCACGCCATTGCTAGCTCATGCAGCGGGTGAAGCGAGAGAGAGTTGCGGTGTGCTGCAGACTTTGATCTAGCCCTAAGCCTAGCTACACACACGCGTAATGTGTCATGCGCAAGTCTGCCACAAGGACAAAACCCCAATTCGTGGGTACTTGTGGAAGGGAAACTACCCATGAATAATTACAGCTGGATTAGTCCACAGATGCTTACTTCCCTTGCATTTTTGATTCAACAGGGATCTGATATAACAGGACTTTTTCTCACCATCCCTGTTATATCAGGTTTCCACTGTATATGGACAGAACACCGTGAAGATTAAAATTCATGCACAAAGGATACATTCCTAATATCACAGCTTCTAAACACTTGATGGGTAAAGCTTCTCGAATCATCTCCCTGGCACATTCCATTAACCTGAAGGGAAGTGAAAAAGAAAAGCGATAAACATCAGATCTAAAAAAAAGATTTAAAAAATCAACTCAGAACAGTTCAATGGAAGCCTGTGTATGTGAGAGAGGTGAAATTCACTCACAGCTAAGAAAAATGACCAATTTCTAGAACTTCTAACCTTTTACTCCAAATCTTCTACCCATTTTAAACTGAACTGCAAAATTGGAAAAATTAATATAATTAAAAGAAATGAAATATCCTATGGCGAGGTCTCAGACTTACTTTAAAAATCTTATTCTGATACCTCTCTCGTGCCACATCATTTAACAAATTTATTTTCATAAGGACAGAAAAAAAAAAGTTCCTTTCTTTTTTCAAAATCATTTTACTTACCCAGACACTGGTCGGTTTTTTCGTATTTCAAAAAACTGGGTCCCTGTGTGATTATATCTGTGCAGTCATCAAGGAACCCAATTATAGTCAAAACTGACAGAAAGAATTTTATTTAACTAAGCATTCTTCCTAAATATCCTTATGTTAATTCACAAGGTGAACAACGATGAACAAATCACATTCCCAGAATCAGGTAAAGGATACTGTAGTTCTTTCATGTAATCTTGAATCTTTTTTAACCTTTCTGGTATGGAAAGCGTTGGGCTAAAAGACAGTGGGGCTTGTGGTGCAGGTATCTGTCGAGTTTATAGTTCACAGATTAAGAGTTAAAATAGTTCACAGATTAAGAGTTAAAATAGTTCACAGATTAAGAGTTAAAATAGTTCACAGATTAAGAGTTGAAGGGTTGAAGACCCTGGAGAAAAAGTAACGGGATGAAGGAGACAGGGAGACAGCAGAACACCACGCAATCATTAGGATGCGGGAAATGGGAATAGAGAGGGGAGAAGGAAGAAAGGAACGATTATGTGGAAATGAAAGACGTCGCCATAATCAGACGGCCACCGGAACAATCAGTATGGATACCTTGCAGGCTTTGGTGCGGGGGGGAACTGAGCACTTATAGACCTGTCCGGTGTGCAATGACATTGTTGCTCAGGACAGGTGATACAGATTAAGAGTTGTTTATCTATTGAGATACTGCATAGGGTGAGTGGGCATGAAAATGCATGTGATTTAATATATATAGCTATCAGCAGAAAAGTGTGCAACAGTAATATTGGAAAGAAGTGGAAGCAGCAGACAATGGCATAACAATGAATCAAAGGTGTCATTTCAAGGATGTCCATTGGCAACATTGATACCACATTAATTTCTTAAAAAATTGTATAAGGATAACGATATAATGCTGCGCTCGACTAGTCATTTCAAATTCTATGCACTTGACCTATAGGCATAATGTAGAATTAAGAAGAAAGAAGATAAAGAAAATAAATATGTAACATGCATGCATTAGAGTAGGCCTAAGAGTGTACAAGTCCATGCACAACATTTCACCAGTGCTGGAGTAACACGCTCTTTGGTGGGGAGAAGTTTGGATGCCAGTTTAGCTGAGGGTCTACCAAAAAGTCTCTGGTTTAGCTGAAGGTTTACCATTAGACTGGTCTGACAATTTGCAGTATTAAAAATATTTCGTTGTTGTAGTTTGACAGGAGGGAGGGGGGGGGGGGGGTTGGGTGGCTGCTTTTTAAAGCTTTTTAAATTAATATTTTAATCTGTAGTCTTAATCACCTGAGGTAAATCCTTCCCATGGCGAACTTTACGGACCATGTCGTGGCCATTTGGGTGAATTTTGGCCACATGGTCCCACATGCGCTCCCACGTTTGTTCATCAATGGGGAAACCACTCTTGTTTACCCAGAATAGGACACCATTTTCTTCATGGGTCTCGTCCTTTTCCTTCAAACCTAGCACTTTTGCAGCAGATTTCACTGGGAAAAGAAATATAATTTACCAACAATTAAGATAAATTCTCAACAGAAAGATCCGCGTGACAAACATGTATCAAGACCCATGCATGTACTTTCCACAGCCATAATATGTACAGTATAACTTCTTTGCTTTTATCAAATATGAGGGAAAGAGGGGGAGAAAAGGAGGCAAAAGAAGCCAAGGACATCATACAAGTTTCAATCAAAGGATCAGGAGCCACATTTCAACATCAAAGGATTATGAAGTGAAAGTTCAAACTAATATTAATTCTAAAAATCAGTGGGATAACGAGTGTCAGGAGTACATCAAAATAAGCTGCAAAGTATGAGATACAGATTGATCTTTGATAATAAAAAGAAAAAAGAATTAAGTAAAAAAAACACATTTGTTTCAAAACTTTACTTAAACAAAATCTATACAGCACACAACTAAATTTTTGTTCATCACGAATTCAAAATTCACTAAGTATTTGAACCAAAAGGGCCAATTTATTATCCAGACCAATTTCTAAACCCAATTTATTTCTTTGTAGCGTCAAGAAAAGGAACTTAGACTACATTGCACACAAATAACTGTTTTAAATGATTTCAAACATCTAACTATTCTAACACCAGCACACAAGCATATATTGATGAATTTAATAATAATAATAATAATAATAGATAGCATTTGTATAGCGCATATCCCCGCTCAACAGCAGGCTCTATGCGCTTTATATACACTATATTATTACCCCAGCAGACCATAGAACACTCCGAAACATTCTCAGCTCCCCGGGAAGCATACAGTGCAAGCAGCTGATTAAGCGCTCAAACACTAACAAACTGACAAGATCTTTCACTGTCTATAGCTGGGTACCCATTCCCACCTGGGTGAAGTGAGGGAAATTCGTGTAAAGTGCCTTTCCGAAGGACACAACGTCGGGCCTCTGACGGGATTCGAACCCACGACCTTATGGTTGCGAGTCCGAGACTTGTAGCAAGAGACTATATATATATGCACCACAATATACACATCTCAAAATTCAAGAGAAAACATCAAATTGCCATATAATATTTTTTTTAATCCGCAAAACTATAATTGGATATATATATTTAAAACAGGAAAAATTTGTTGACACAACGGTATGATATTTTGTGTTTTCAATTACTTATATTCTCTGTGACTGCTGTAGTTGAGTTGTAAATGCTACATGGTATAGTTCTTTAACGTCTGGGAAGAAGGCCTTCTGCCAACCTGAGGAAAAGCAAATGAAAAGAGTAAACATGAACAAAGTAACAAAAACAGAAGTGGCGGGGCAATCTATACAGCTGTGTCACAACGCTGAGACAGTCAACTTGATCATTTGATGATTTAATGTTGCACCTTTTTTTCTTTAAAAAATGTTCCTTCCTTCCCTATACCTCAAAAGCACACACTGTGGTAGCAGTAATAGCACACATAATCTTACACAATCAACGATAGCTATAGTTTTTATTGGGAAGAAGCTCCGCAGAGGGCCGGCCGACCAATAACATATAAAAGAGGGAATAAAATGAGCGGGGTGTACCCTAACCCTAACCTCAACCTTAACCACTAACCCTAAACCCAATCCCTAAACCCTAACCCTTGTATAGTTGGCTTAGCGACTCAGTAGACCTTGGCCCTGTGCAGAACTCCTCCCTCTTATTGACACTGACCCTTGTGCAATGCAGTTTGGTGAATATATGACCGATCAAAACAATAACTTAAAAGACGTTGAGGAGCTACAGTTCAAAAGGAAAAGGCAAGGCAGTATGGTGGGTCTACTCTTAAGGCATTATATATGCAGCAAGCCTAATAAAAAATAAAATGACATAATTCATTACTTCGTATTTTCGTTATATGATAGATTTTATATACCCTCAATTATAAACCTTTTAAAGGAACCCTGTGATTAATGAAATGTGCCCTGAAATCTGAACGTTATTAATCTACCAGTGAATGTGCCCATTATCAACAATGGAAAATAGAAACATTTAAATACATTAATAATACTAAATAGCATTTGTACAGCGCATACCCCTGCTTGACAGCAAGTTCTATGCGTTTTACTCTATTATTTCCCCAGCAGACCACAGAACACTTAATTTTTAAACATTTAATTCATCCCCCTAAGCCGCTAGTCCATATGATGGATCATAATTATAAATTACAATGATTGTGCAAATTCATGTCGATGATCTTCGACGTGTTGGAAGTTTGTTTTTCCAGTTGCCATTTATTCACACTATTTCATTCACTTTTGCAATGCTAGTCAGTGTAAGTTAATTTTCCTTCATTTCGGTATTTTATTTTTATACCTAGTCCGTTCACGGCGACTCGAATCATCCACCATTGGCACAGAGGCTATATGTTCAGGGCGATCTGAATGTAGCTTGCAATTCAAGAATGATCTTGTTCACTTCATCCCCTCGCCTAATCTTGCTTTGTCTTTTTTATCACCCCCTCGCCACCCCACCTTTTCTCGCCTAGGTCTTCTTCCATACCTCTCCCTTGTTTCTTCTAATGATTTTTATTTTCAAATTGTCGAGCATTGCCGGATCCGCACACGGGAAGAGGATGGAAGTCGTGTTCGGCACGATGACTGAGTGCGGGCCTTGTCGACCCCGGCTGTTTTGCTAAGCTCGCCTTCGCCCTCGCCGTTACATTCAAACCACTGCTGCGTTAAATTTTTCAAGCGAGTATTCCTGTGCTTTTTCCTCAATCACTTTGAGCGACAGTAGCGTTTCAGTCGTTATCTGTGCCATTGCCCATGGTGGATGAATTCAGGGTTCCGTGAACATAGCCTGAAAACTAGATTCTACGTTTATGGCACCGTAGTAGGCCTACGTAGTCACTGCGCTATTTTATACATGTATGACATTTGATAATATATAAGGTAGCGTCAATTGTGACCGGATCATCCGGTCGGAACTGACACTGCGTCAATTGTTCGACCGGATCATCACACATACACGGCAATTTCTCCGGTTCTAGAAATCGTTTGGGATTGTACACTGGCATGTCATTAGTTTCACCTTTCCTCTGATTCGTTCCCGAGTTTCATTTATTTTCGTCCTCGAGTTTTCCCGTAACTATACTTAAAAGAGAGTCACTTCTGATTCCGAGCGGCCCAAAAATGACCCCTCGCGCGGAGGCCGATTTCCGGCCCAAGGCGCCGCGGGCGATTGGCATTGCTAGCCAAAGTCAACGGTAAGATTGAAGGATACTGGACCAGAGGATTAGGACTACTTTTGCCTATGTCTCAACAACCTCAGGAATTCATGATTTTCCCCAGTTTCTAATCTCTCTTAATGAAAAATCTCAGACCGGTAGCCTAGATCTATTCGTTAGCAGTTTGTCAGGGGGGAGACCCTCCTGAACCCCCCCTCCCCTAATCCTTCCTCCGCCCCCCCCCATTCTCGCGCAATAATACGAGTGGTCCGGTATTCTTCAATCTTCCCAAGTCAACTGGCGAGGCAAGCCCCGGAAGATGACAAAAAATAGATAATACGTCTTCTATATTTGGCCCAAAATGTGAAAACCGACTTTCACGAAAGAAGAGCAGCGTACGTCTTCGGCTATGTCTCCGGTCACAATTGACGCAGTGTCAGTTCCGACCGGATGATCCGGTCACAATTGACACTACCAAAATATAAGCCTATGCAAAATAACTAAATATCACCCTCATAGTGAGTTGCTGTTACTACTGACTGTTGTCGACCTAGCCCTCAAATTGAGCACCCCGTGTGGTACAGCGATGTGAAACTGACCCTGGCACGGATTGAGTTAATATCCTCTTTTTTCCGCTTATTTCTGGGTTTCCACTTTCCCAAAAAGTAGATCTAATCTAGATTCTAGATCTAGATATGGATATAGATCTAGATCTAGATCTAGTAAAAGTAACACTATCACTACTAAGTCACTATATCTAGATCTAGATCTAGATCTAGATCTAGTAACAGCCAACGGCGAACTAGATCTACAGTCTAGATCTAGATTATCTAGATCTAGGTCTACTCTAAACTCTAGACTTAGACTACAATACAACAGACAACACAGCCACCGCGCCCGCACCTCGATTTACTAATTTTGAGAATGCAGACAGCACATTCTCTATCTATTATCTGGGCTTTCCATGAGAACAAGAGATCCCTGTGCTGAACATCAATTCTAAACCTAAACAAAGGGTAGGCCTAGATCGCTGGCTACTCGGCAAGTCGCGGTTTACACTGGCCTCTCGGTCCTTGGAAGGCCTGCAAAGTGCAAAGATTGTTTACTTGGTTGCCGCCTGCCGGAAAAGAGAATTATTCAACTATTTTGCGGCTATGATAAAACTTCATAAGTTGATAGTTTTGCTGTTTTTTAATGAGTTTGCAGCAATTTTTTGTTTAGTGTTGATTGGACTAAGCTAAAGATGCCATTTACGATGTTATTAAATCATAATAATGTTGCTGTAAGTTAGTTGTGTGTTACCGAGTAACATGGTACAATTATTTGCGACAGCTACAAATAGTGTGAAGTGGACACTGGACGAGAAAACGAAAGTAGGCCTAGGCCCCGGCCCACATTTCACATTAGATCTAGATCTATATCTAGATTCTATCTAGTCTAGTCAGTGTCAGTTTCAAGTTTCGAGTGCGGAGCTTCCGAAAGCCCTTCTCATACTTTGAGCTTTTTATTCTCTTGTATATCTAGAATCTACTGCTATTTTAGAGTGTGTGAAGATGACTGGTACACTGAAGTTTGTGAACATTTTGCGCATCTGGATAGGTTTTGTTGCTGTTATGGCAATAGGAAATACCGTGCAATGCTTCATAAGTAATACGTATTTGTACGATAGACTGTACACGATCAACAAGAATAATGGTGAGTGAAGCGTTGAGTGAGTCTCAAGCGTTGAAAATTATTTTGGACGAAGGCTACTGTTGGAGAAACAGCACAGGATGTTGCAGGCATTGCACAACTGGCTTTTTATGATAAATTTAGGGGATAGATATCTAGATTAATACTTGACTTTACCCGAATTTTCCCCACTTCACCGTTGTGAAAATGGGTACCCAGCTATAGATCTAGATCTAGACAATGAAAGATCTCATCAGTTTGTTAGTGTTTGAGTGCCTAACCAGCTGCTTGCACTGTATGCTTCCCGGGAAGCTGAGAATATTTCTGGGCCGTCATTATTCGGACTCGAGTCCGAATAACATTTTTTCATATTCGGACTCGAGTCAGAATAAAAAAAATTTCATATTCGAACTTGAGTCCGAATATGAAAAAATGTTATTCGGATACGGTCCGGGAAAAAGGAAGTGTCTTCGGTCTATAGTATATATCTAACGTTCAGTGCTTCCAATTTTCCGCCATTTTTTAGTTTCCCCCACCCTTTATCTGCCGATCCGATGCCCGCCCCCTCATTGATACGCCCCCCCCACCCCCCATGTTTCCCACTTTCTTGTTGTAGAAAAAGGTAAAATTGAAGATTAGCAGATCACCTGGCACCTGCATATTATGAGCTGTGTAAAAAAGAAGACCAATTCGTTCAAATACACAAGCCTGTGTCATCTCGATTGTTTTACCAAGAATAAGTTGTGTTGCTGTGTAGAGCCGAGCATACGGCAACTTTTGATTCCATAGACCAGCGCACAATTCATTACGTAGATCTACGTCAAGACCAGCTTATTATTGTAATAATGATCAGTTGCCGGGGGGGGGGGGGGGGAGAGACTGACGCGTATGCAACGTTCAACGCCCGGACCGATAGTGCCCCCCCCCTCCCCAACACGCACACACAGCTACACGTGTGCAGGCCGCCCATCCGACCCCGACACATGCTAACGAGCCATCTTTAATTGCTTCTGATGACCTCTTGACAAATAAACATTTATTAGAAGTGCTATAACTTTTCAGGCTGGCCTCAAATTCATCATAGATAAAAACTCGGCTCCTGCACAATTTAGCACCATTTTGCCCGAAGTGATCCCGGTCTCTACCCAGCCTGAGGCGAGTCACGAGTGAGGCAGGACAGGAAGCCAGAGTCACGAGTCACAGGAAGTCGGCAGTGATGTCATGCTGGACAAGAATCAGAGTCCAAATAAAATTTTTTCATATTCGGACTCGAGTCCGAATAGTCACTTCGATGTTTCTGAGTGTTCTATGGTCTGCTGGGGTAATAATATAAGCTTTGTGTAAAGCGCATAGAGCTTGCATTCGAGTGGGGACATGGGCTATACAAATGCTATATTATAAATATTATTATAGGTCTAGAATCTAGATGTAGACTAGATCTGAATCCGGTTTTGTTTGGCCTCAACGATAACTATGGAGTGTGGATATGGCTTCACCGACGATTACTTCTGGTGCTTTAAATGATTACTTTTCAAAGATCATGTGATGTTTGATGCTCAGCAAGCAAGACATCAAACCTAATTTTTGCAAAACCTCAAATTATGGTTAAAAAATTCGGTTGATTTATATTATAGAAACACTCCCATCTCATTATAAATGGTATTATTTTGTAGGAGGAATAAAAGCAGAATCATTTCCCTAGACATCGGGCAGTCGTGGCTACAGTGGAACTCGGATTCAACGAAAGGAGGCGGATTCTCCATTTTTTTTCTTCTTTAAGATCAATAAAGATAACTGGATTCAATGAACACTTAAATCAGCAAGCTCAGATTCTGCACAGCTCATAATATGCAAGCATTTCAGGCACCACTTGTTACTTCTCTTTATACATCACTGCTCAGTGCCTGTAATTATCTATACAAAACCACATGTTTGAACGAACACTCTGATTCAACGAGATTTTAGGTCAGGCCCGACGACCTCGTTGAATCTGAGTTCCACTGCTATTTAACAGAGGACAGCATAGAAACCTGTTATAGCGCCAGCTCTGCTTTACCGCCAACTTTATGCTCATCCCATGGTTGGTGGTATAACGAGTTTTCGCTGCATGAAATGCAATTATATGGTGATCATAAAATATGTTTTCTGAGTAGACCTTTACAGTAGGTCTTGAGGTTAAATGGTGTGAAGAAAAAGTGAAGAACAGTAAGTCATAGTAAGTCATTTTTGTAGAGTATGGAAACCTATTTCAAAAGTATGATAATATTTTTCCTATGTCATGTGTTGTCACAAAAAAATTACCATCTCATTTGGAATGATTTTCTTGACTTCAGCAGAGTTGTAGATTTAATGTATGTTGATATCAATGTGTATGAAATCTTAATTTATTTTGTAAAGGTTTCCCTGCAGGATCATATTTGAGAAAGTTTTATACTACCATCCAAAGGCAGAATGACGTAGCTGCATTTTTCATGATTTTGAGAAAAATGCTAAATGCTCTTTTAATGCTACTTATTGGGATCAATTGCTTTCAAGTTACTCACCATTTTGAAAAAAACCCCTACTATTTTGGATGTAAGTAAATGTGAGGCAGCGTGGTGGAATCAGGCTCTCATCAATTTTTGGGCATTTAGAGTTATTGGTATCATCTTAAAGCTTGTTCCCTTGTCTGTATTTGTATGAAAAAAATATCCATTTATCTTGAATACAAGTCGAGACATTTGCGAAAGGAGGTGGGGGTCACTTGTTTTCAGAGGTAAAATTAGTGAGAAAACGGCCGCCAAAGATTAGTTATTTCCTTAGCTTAAGAGTCAGTGGTAACTGAAAATTTACATTTTTTATGCCTTTAATCGACGTTTTTCAGAAAAATCCGCACAGAAATTAATAGTTCTTTAATTGGGCATGAAAGGTGTTGAGCCAAAAAACAAAAATTATATAAAAATTCACAAACCTGTGGAAAAATGCAAGTTTCTTCACTTTGGTTATTTTGACGAGAGTCTGATTCCACCACGCTGTCTCACAAATTGTCCTGCCATTGACACAAGAAGGAATAATATGGATGAGACTAGTGTTACTAACCAACAAATCAAAAAATGAAATTCAGTTTCATCTGCTTTGGGATGGCAGTTTACATTCCCTGTGTCACTTCTTTTGGGATCTGTCTGTTAGATTCTAGATTCTAGTAGGTCTACTGAGGTGTCTGGTTCTTACTTAAAGTTTTGTTTTACCATGAATCTAAGAAAACAAGGCTTTGAATTTAACAGTCTTGTTTGTTGCTTATTTTTTCGCTCAGTGTCTGGATTGACAGCACGTCTGTTCGGTGTGTGGACTCTGTTGGCTGGAGGTTTACGTCTACTGTGTGCTTTACACATTGAAAACAGAGTGTATGTATGACGGCTCCCTCCCCCCGCCCCCTCCATACCAAGTTTTCTCACTTGACTGTAGAGTGGCATTAGGCCTTAGCATTTTATTTACATCCTAATGTCATTTATGTGCTCCATTGTGTGCACAGAGATGGCTTGACATAGAAAAGTTCAGCATCATATATGTTCTCCTTAAGCCTTGTAGCTTTATTTGAAGAGAGATGTGATGTGTGGGTGGTAGGCCTTTTTCTAGTGTGGATCCAGGAGATATTTTGTTCTTTGTGGGTGGGAGGGGGGGGGGGGGGGGGAAATGAGTGGTGGGGCTTTTTGTGAGGGGAGCTAGGGAGGGTTGGACAGACCTAAAGTTAAGGAGGGGGGGGGGTGGGGGGAATTGAGTTCTTGCACCTGGATACAGAGATACACTGCAGCAGGGACAGGACAAGCCATCCGATACGAAATATGAGTGATGAAAGGCTTTCCCATGGTTTGCTGTGTGCTGCATTGTACAAATTAGCTATCAATGACAAATATACATGTACTGCTTCACTCTGTGATATTCAGTAACCGCTATTCTGTGTTGAGGTCTGCATGTTTATCGTGGTTTGTTTTTCCGGAGAGAAATTAATTTGTAGGATTGTTTACACTTACATGGTACAAACTTGGCCAGTGAAAGACTTTTTGAAAGGCTGCTTTGCATCCCGTATTGTTGTCTGATCAGGAGCTGGAATATCAGGTGGTAAAATGAATAAGGGAAATGTGGGAGAAAGTACAGAGACTGAGGAGCACATCAGACTTCTAACTGATAGAATGAAATGCCTTATATCTTCCCTATACTATACATGTATCATGTGTGACCTTCTTGGGAATAATTGAGCTTAAAAGCTCGAACAGTTTTATACATATAATAATAACGCTCTTTTCATGAGCCATGCATTATGATGTTAGATTACAGTTACAGTGGAAAACATATATAACAGGCCCGGTAATAACAGGGATCCGGTAATAACAGGGATTTTTTAAATCCCCGTTTTTTCCTACTCTTTGTCTCTATTAAAAGTTATAGGCAATAACAGGGCCTCATCGGAGCCTAACCGGTTATAGCAGGGACAAAGGCTCGTTAACAATTTGTAGAGAGAGAGAGAGAGAGAGTAACGCAGCGATGGAGCAAGCCCATGCAAGCCATGCCACTGCAAGCACACGCAGCGTGTGAAGCGAGAGAGGGCTGCTGTGTGCTGCAGACCTCGATCTAGCCCGAAACCTAGCAACACATGCGCGTAATGTGTCACCAGCAATGTCAAGCGCTAGAGAAAATGCCTTTCAACTGACAAAAAATACGAAATAATCTAGGCTGTTGACAAAAAGCAAGCTCGACTGGCAGAGGTTTGTCGTCAGTTTGACTTTCCACAAGGGTCGATTCACACCATTATCAAGGATAGAGAGAAAATAGTGGAAGCATACTCCAATGGGAAGTTTGCTGTGGATCGAAAGAAGATGAGACTACCCGATGCAGATGCTGTGGACCAAGCTCTTCTGATGTGGTTTAAGGAGGCAAGGAGAAAATTGGTGCCAAAACCTCTGTTCGTGGGTACTTGTGGCAAGGGAAACTACCCATGAATAAGTACAGTTGGATTAGTCCACAAATGTTTACTTTTCTTGCATTTCTGATTTAACAGAGATCGGATATAACAGGACATTTTCTCTACTCCCACCATCCCTGTTATATCAGGTTTCCACTGTACCATGGTCATGAATAACAGTTCCAAGGAACTGAGAAAGAGAAACTGACTAGATTATGTATTCTGTGATTCTGTATATCTGTTCTGTGTCCTTATTTATCTCATATGGACAAAGCAAGAATGGGCAAAAGTCAACTTGACTCAACAGAATAAAACACAAAATAGGTCTTTTCCAAGGGAGGAATGGCTTGAGTAAAAAGGTAAGAAAAACAGATCCATTACCTCACAAATTTCATTTCTCATATACAGTCGAACCTGCCCTGACGGCCACCTCTATAAGATGGCCACCTGTACAAACGGCCACTTTCCATTTCCCCCCTTGCGTTTTTTCTATATAATTTAACTGTGTAAAACGGGCACCTGTCCAACGCGGCCGCGGCCACCATAATTTAACACACAACCCCTATCATACTAAGCAATAATACCTGTCTAAGACGGTCACCTTAGTGACTCCATTACGTTTTGTCATAAATTGTGCATTGGCCCCTGGCGTTGTGGGCGAGCTGTCAAAATTCAATCACCTGTCGTTGTTGTTAGGTAGTCCCTCCAACCGATCATGTTGCGTAGGCCCCTCCCAATGTTGACCAATAGCTACCAATTTTCAGCTGCTGGTGAGGTAAGCGTGTGATCCCTCATAACCCATAAGCCCCGCCCAGAACTCATACACAAATCTTGAGATGAGTGGTTACTGTTTACCCAGTCTGTAACAAAGTAACAAAGAACGTCAACATGGACTTGTTACAGAAGCGTCACTCGTTCTCCGAGTGGTGGCGACCCATGTTTTTGTTTTAACATGGCACTCAGTCTTCCTTGTCTGATACATTTCGTTTTATTGTCACCCTTGTGCAAAATCAGCAACAAAATAAAATTTACAAACGAAATACAAACTAACAACAACAACACCAACAAAGACAACATAATGGGGCTACTTTCGATAGGGGCCTCAGATCTGAATGGGTTTTTTTTTTCTTGATCAGTCCTGCCTAAGACGGCCACCTGTCTTATACGGCCACTTTCCTCCTTGACAATGGGTGGCCGTCTTACACAGGTTTAACTGTATATTCATAGAGAATAAGCCCCAAGGCTCAGTTTGCTCCACTGGAATCCAGTTTTCCCTCATTATTCCCAAAGAAAAAATTGTTTTCCTTATTAGCATCAACTACAGCAAAACTACTTATTTTTGGAAACAGATGGGAGGTTTGGATTTTGAGCGTGTTTTTCACTGTATGTAGTACGGTAGTCTATTTTGTGAACTCAGTATGTACTTGCTTTATATCTATAGACTCAAATGTAGAACAAGGACAAATCAATCTAACACAATTGTCTAATCTATGCTGTATTTCAGGCTGTATCACACCACACTGTTTTCCTTTTTCCTGGCGCAGCTTCACTTTCTCTCTGAAGTGTTTGTCTACAAGACAGCAGCATTCACTGCTGGCATCATAGCACCGGTGATTGTTTCAAGTAAGAAGCTATGTTTATACTATATCGTTTAATGGGTTATTGGCATTGAGATTTTGTTGTTTTTCTCTTACTCTTAGACTATTCATCTTTGTGTCGTGGGGAATATTGCTCCTATTATTACATTATAATAGAAACTTTACCTGTCTGTAGGACAAGTCTTACTGTCCTTTTTTCACATTGTCATGAAGGCATTTCCTACTTCCCTTCGTTAACAGGAGGCTTGCAGTCTTCGCCTTCTTCGTCCCCATAACTTGCAAATCTTAGTAAATAAGTGAAATTTGCTGCCTTTTTTAAAGTGACTTGGGTGTTTACATTTTGCAAGAGCATGCTTTCGTCTGCAAGGTTATTTCCCAGTTAATCGATCGCTTGCTAGCCTTGCAGTAAAGTACTAATATTAACAAATTTGGTACCAGTATGCCCATTTTTTAACTCTTTAATTCCAATCCATGCTATAGTTGCTGTGTAAATCTCCATACAGAAGAATTAGAGCTAGATGATTAGTGTGACGTACATGTTACTTCTTATACTTATATAGGCAACCCTGTGGCTCAAAGCTAGAAATTACATATTTTCATTATGTAACATGTGCTGGGTGCTCAAAGAAGAGGTCAAGTCCCCTTTATCTTTTCCTCCGTTATTTTATCTTTAAATTACTTTTCCTCCATATTTTTTTCACTGTTTTTGCTTTGTGTTTCAGATGTATAAAATTTTGCTGTTTCTAGATGGCATTGTTGAGCAATTATTTTTTCTCTTCTGTTCTTCCCGAAGTCGTTTCTCTCTGCATTCGTTTTACAATTGTGTTGGTTCATCCCTTTTCCCATAAAAGGGTTTTGCCTTAAATCAAGCCGCATAGGTGTGTTTCGCTGAAAAATAAAGAAAGAGAGAAAAGACGGCTTTCGTATTCGTCCCCTGTAAAAATTTGATGTTTTGCTCTTAAAATTTTTTAAAAAATTCTTTATTTTATATTCAGAGGGTGCAGTGGCGGAGCGTTTAGTACGTTCGTCTCCGAAGTTGAAAGTCCGGGTTCGAGCCTCGGTTCGGACAAGGATTCTTTTTCCCCACTCCTGCCCACCCAGCAGTAATGGGTACCTGACTTCGAGTTGGGGAAATAAAGGCGGGGTGGAAAGGAACTGGCCGCCCTAGCACAATATGCCAAAGGCCCAGGAATTTGTCTCATTAACAAGGCAATCCCCAATGTCTGGATTGGATGCGGGAACAATTTTACTTTTAACTTTAAATACCCTGTTCTTTTCCCAGGTGTGTCGATTCTGCTGATGCTGATAGGCTATTGGTTCGTCGAATGGAACGACCCACGTGCTGGGTACACTGATGAAAACGAGCAGATACTCAAGGGCTCCAAAAAGTCCAAATAGATTTAATACCTCTATAAAAAAAGTTTGCTCATTTTTGTGCCATTAACAAGATTCTGTTGTGTGTTGTGAGTATAAATATATAATTGGATTGTATTGATGGTTTACCAAAAATTGTGTGCATGATTTGGAATGTGTAAGCTGCGTTTATTAAATTCTTATCTTATGAAAATGATGACAACCTGTCTGTATGTTTTCACTATCTTTCTATCTTCTTTTGAGAGAAATAAACTCTCGAGTTACTGGTGTGTGTGAACCCACGGATGGCTGAAGGGCACCACTGGTAGGTCCTACTTCTTTATCTTCTCTCTGTTGTTTCTGTCTGTCTGTCTGTCTGTCTGACTTTTACCCAACACTAAATGACCATCTATTGTCACAAATATTGTGTTGATGTGCTAATCTTTACTCAAGCAATGTGTGTGAATCGCGACTGGGTTAGCTCATTGAGCATTGTTTCACTTGTTAGAATGTGATCATAATACTATTCAACTCAAATCACGTGTCATAGTATGGGGGGGGGGCATTGCCGTGGTTTGGTCCTTGAGCTGTGACTGAAAATTGGCATCCAAATTTGTAAACCTTAGTCCTTCTTTTGAATAAATAATAACATGACCATTTTGGACAGCCGTGTGACTTGGATGATCTTTCTGAACATGCACTGTTCGTTATTGGTAAACAGAAAAGTTCTTTTATTATATTAACCATGATTTGACAAATGAAGAGGGTTGTTTCCTCACTGGTAGAGCATACCTCAGACTACCGGTACACACATTCTCTAATTTTCTAAAAATGTGTGCTTGGCATGAGATCTTGAGAATTGTTTTTAAAGAAATGTGTAACATTGATTTGTAAACATGTTCATGAGTACCATTTATAAATGGGTCTGAAGCCCAGTGGCTCACTTATTTCACTTGAATTGTAAATAAACACAACCTAAACAGATTCTGTGTTTTGGTATAGTTGCTGTGGGCTCATTTTGTGATGTCACAAAGACTAAATATAATAATTATCTGATGTTGTTCTTTAAATCTCAACTAGATCTATAGCTTGTTCTCTTCCGTCTGTCTGCACTAAAAAAAAAGTTATAGCTCATTTATTAATTTACCAATGCCCTTGAAACTTAGCATGGCACTTCTGCAGGCCACCGACCAATTAAAATTTTTTTTCTCCTAAATTCTTGATCCGGTGTAATAAAAAAAGTTTTTCTCCTTGGGCCCTTTTAAAAACCGCTCTTTGGATGCATACACAGGATCACGAAAATAAATGCTTCTTTGCCTACAAATACAAATTGCTCATCTTTAGACATCGACACCACCCTGCACCTCATTTCAGTGCAAGCTTGAAGATTTAATCCCGCTATCTTGACGTTTCCGCGTGAGTCTCGAAAATTACTCACCCTTTGATCCGGTCTCTTGAATCGCGCTTGTCGGGTTCTCCTCAGGCGAAAGTTAAAGTGTGTTGTTGCGGAAAATAGATTCTATATCATCTTTTTTTATGTCTTCATGTTAGGTGTGTGCTGTAAATCCCTCCAAAGTTTTTTTTACCTGTTTAGGCTTATGTGCCTATATCAAAGAAAACGTCTTTGAACCTTAGTTTGCAGTGGCCTTTCTGAATGGGCTTTTAGTTTCTGTTTGTCATCCATCTTTTCAACTTTGTTTTAGACCCTTTGCAAAGATCTAGGAAGATTAATTAAACAGAGCGATTTCATAAATTTATCTTATTTTTACTGCGGCCAGACGAAAGTGAACAAGCTATATATATGCGTATAGTGCGTGGTCGGCTCTCCTGTTGGTCTGCTTCTGCTTTATATTGGAAGTGTTGTGACGATGTGGCTGCTGTTGTATTGCTTTGTCACCTTCAACTGTTCTCTTGAAGAGCGCCAGAGGAGGGAGAGGAAGAAAAATGAGGGTGCGCACAGAAGGTTTGTGTCAGTGTGTGTGGGCGGGGGTAGTTTTGTAAAAGTTTTACAGCGCTCGCAACTGCATAAGGTCATTTTATGAGCGCACGAATCACAAGTTGGTAACATCCACAACAGTTCGCAGCACGGCTTGGTTTTGATCAATGGTTGGGGGGGGGGGGGGGGGATTTGTGAATGTAATAAGTACTGTACATGTAGGCCTACTGTTTTTAGAACCTGACGAGATTCCTCCCCACATTGTTGTCAATAGAAAAAGGTGTTTCTTTTTAAAAAAACACTTGTATGTTTCTCGTATCTGGGAAGCGCAGCTGTGATAGACACGAACTCTCATCAGATGTGGGAGTTCACAGCAGAATACGAGCAGCCGCGGCAAAAGTGTGTAGAGCTGTCGACAAGAAACTCAGACTGGCCACAAAGATCAACAGTAACAACACAGCTGTTCTTCCTTCCAGTGGTTTTATATCGCACTGGATGCATGACCCTGAATCATGAATGCAGTCCACTCAAAAAGCTCACAGGAATACTGTTCCGTCACCTAAGACAGCTGCTTGGAATTAGATGAGAGAAGGTACATTGTAACGAACATAGTAATAGAAGTTCTGTAACGAGCTAGGGCTGAAAACGTAAGTCATGGTACCCCGGTACACGTTATGGCCTCGCTGATGAGATGACCAGCGTCTGTGACGTAGCGGTTGGTGCTCTGCTGTCGCACTCGTGAGACCTGAGTTCGTCCATTCCCAAGTCGGGAGAACATTTAAATTGAGTATCTCTCTGTCTTTTTGCTGGGATGTTGAAGCTCTCTCGCAGCCTGGGTTGGCCCTGACAAGGTGGGTCGGAGGCCTGCCTCTTCATCATCAATGCCTTTCACCCCTGGCAGGGTATAGGCCACATACAAGCTCCTTCCATTTATCTCTGTCCTGAGCCATCCTTCCAAGCTCGTTCCAAGTGAGCTTCATTTCTCTCATGTCCCTTTCCACGCATCTCCTCCATGTTTCCCGTGGCCTACCCCTGCCTCGTGCTCCCTGTGGGTTCCACTGCAGTGACTGTCTTGTGATGTTTCCGCTGGGCTTTCTTAAGGTGTGTCCCATCCATCGCCACTTTCTTAGTCCTATTTCTACTTCTATATCCTTTTGTCCTGTCCTTTCCCACAGCTCTTCATTTCTTATTCTTTCCTGCCACTTAATTCTTAAAATACTCCTCATACATCTGTTGATGAAAGTCTGGACCTTATTCAGTACTGTCTTCGTTGTCTTCCAAGTTTCGCAGCCGTAGAGGAGCACAGACTTGACGTTGGAGTTAAAAAGTCGAATCTTGGTGCGCAGTGAGATGTTGCTTGCTTTCCAGACTTTTGATAATTGCTTGAAGGCTGACCTTGCCTTGGCGGTTCTTGCTTTAACATCTGCCTCGGTTCCACCTTTACCATCGATGACACTTCCAAGGTAGGTAAAGGAGTCCACTTCTTCAAGGGGAGTGTCTTCCACTGTCACAGCAAGGTTTGAAACTTTTCCTAGCTTCACTACTTTTGACTTGCCTGGATGTATACGTAGGCCAACACTCCTTGATAGGCTGTTGAGTTCCTTGGTCTTTTCTTGCATCTGAGCATGGGCCTGCCTCTTAAATGGTCTAAAATGTGTTGATTGGTTTGGAAGGGGGTGGGGGTAAAAACACAAACATAAAAAAGAATATAAACAAAAAAAAACAAACAAGGAAAAAAACCCAACAACCTGTGTGATGGCCTGGTCATATGACAAGAATGCCAGATTTCGGTCACCCTATAAGGATGTTTTCCATAGAGGTCTCTGTGAAGGAGGCTGAAAAAGAGGTTGGCAAACCACGCCACTAGGACAGCAAGTCAAAGTCAAAGGCCACATGCGAAGCCAGGGCTCTTGTTAGGTACACATAGACGAAACCATCCGAAGGAAAAGATGTCACAGATCGTCTGCTAGAATGGCGTGCGACAATTGCAGTAGTTTGACGGACCAGGGCTGAATTGAACAAAGAAGTAGAAGGCAAGACACCACATTATGTACATGTCCTAAAATTAAAACTTTAAAAACTCGCGCAAAGCCAGACTCCGACATTGCAGACCACCATAGCCATATTTTCAGTACAATTACAGGTAAAATGTGAAAGATATATATATCCAAGCCAGGTGGCCTTTTGGCCCATAATTGTTCTTGTCTGGCTTTTTAAAAAAATCACCATTACACAGTCATCATCGATATCGATGAACACCAGAACATGAAGATATGAGACGAGGAAGAATACAACAGACCGCTCTCCCAACGCTGATTGATACAATCTATACAATCTATAACACGCACGTTCAAGATTTTGGCCTGGGCAATAGGTATGAAGTTGACTGACTTGACTGAGGTCGAAGTTCGAGACTTAATGAGTCTTTTCTTTTCTTTTTTTTCTCGGGGGGGGGGGGGGGTGTCTTGCTTCTTGATACCATTATTATGTGACAATATATGAGCTGTATTGCAATTACAATTACAATTACTGACGTGGGTGGTTGGTGGGTGCTCTGGTGTGGTTTGCTTCTTCTTTACTTTTTTCCTATCAAACATCTATCGTCCTTATCTCCCCTCCTTCTTTTTTATGCTTGTTACTCTCGTGTAACCCCTCTAATCTTCTGGCGCTCATATGTCCTTATGCAGTTGCGAGCACCGTAAAACCTCTACTAAAATAAACAATTACTGACCACGTGTAAAAACGCTCCCCCCCCCCCTCCCCTTGTCTTTTTTTTACCGTGTGTATTCCAAGAACGAGACAGGCTGCGTGTTGGGGAAAAATCGAGCATATTGCGCCCATTGCAGGTCGGATCGGGGCCTGATGATCGCCCGACCCGTCGCCTAGAATATAGTGTAAAGCGCATAGAGCCTGCTGCTGAGCGGGGATATGCGCTATACAAATGCTATCTATTATTATTTTTATTATTAGAAAGAACTAGAAACAAACGCGTTTGTTTTTGAGGCGACGAGTCGGACGCGGTCGGCTTGTGCCGCGATAGCCGCTTTGGGCCCTCAATCTGACAAGCAAACCGATCCAACCCGACCCGATCCCCCGATAGACACTCCGTAAAATGTTGGTGAAGAAGGGCCTACTGTACGATATGTAATCTCTTTATAATAACAATAATATTATCTGAATATACGCACTGTCGATGGTGCTGCGGTGGCAATTTTGTCAGATCGTTTGATCATCTCATTGAGGACTAAATAAAACATGTTAAAGTTAAAGAACTGTTTTGACGGTACTGGTGTATGGTTCAGATGTGTATTTATACACACAAGCAAACACACACACACACACACACACACACACACACACACACACACACACACACACACACACACACACCGACACACTCACACACACTCTCACACACACGCACACACATACACACACATATACACACACACGCGTGCGCACATATACACACGCACATACACACCATGCAACGTTTCTTTTCAGTTTCAGTCACTCTTTTTACTAGACGGTTTTCTTGGTTATATTGATCGAATGTAAAGGGGCCGTTCAAATATAATCTTAGGCCTTGGAGGGGGGAGGGGGAGGGAGGGAGGTCTTTAGCTCCTGTAACAAAAGTGTAAGAAGGGGGGGGAGGGGGCTTGAACTAATGTAATATTACACTTTTGTGAGGTGAAAGAATAACCAGGAAAAAAATTTTAACAACATAATTTTATTAAGCTTGTTTAATGTCAACAATTTGGGGCTAAATCCCAAGATGAATTCATTAAAGAAGAGAAATCTCGCCTGAGCGAGTGGTGTACACACCTCCAATTACTTTGTTCTTTCATTATCTCTTGTTTTGGTGACAGCTTTTAGAATTATACTCCCTGAAATTGAGATTACATCTTGTTTATTACCATGTACTTTGTAATTTTGTTGCTGTCATCTTCAATTTTCAATGGCCAGTAGTACAATGGATAAAGTCAACCTTGCTCAAAGTCAACACTTTTTTCTGTCCGGGGTGTTGACTTCACCAGAATTCCATTATACCTTGTCTTATTTGTAATTAAGGCGCCTTTGTCATTGTCACGAGTCTCAATTTTTTCTTTATTTAGTAAGCCAGAGTGAATGATACATTTTGCTTGAATGATTTACTCTATTATTTTTTTTTAGTGCATATGTTATTATGTGCATGTATGTGCGTATGTGTTTCGCTCAATTTACCGAATTGCGCAAGATTGCGCTGCCCGTTTTTACCATCGTAGGATTGCGCCGCCTTCTTAAGATGCCGCTGCGTGTTTTAACAATGGTATAACAAGAAGAGACAAATTTAAAAATGAAGTCATAAGGGACACCGTAGGAGCAACACCAGTCCTACCACACATTGAAAAACAACAGGTCAAGTGGTTCGGACACCTCACGCGGATGCCCTCAAACCATCCAGCACTGAGAGCATACATCTTTAAATATTCTGGATGGAGAGCCAGAGGAAGACCAAGGCGACGATGGAGGGAATCTGTGGCAGACACCTTCAGAGCTCACGGGATGTCCCTCCTACAGGCCACTCGCCTTGCTGCAGACAGACGCCTGTGTCTCCCCGCGGCCCCCCCCCCCCCCCCGGTACAAGCGGAAGATAAAAGTAAAGTATAATTGCGCGGCAATCTGGAGATTGCGTTAATATTTACATGTATTTTTGAAATATTTTTAAAAAATACACTTCCATCTTTATTCTTTTACTCACATCAAGGAACTTTCACTTACGTTTCCAAAAGTGTAAGAATATGAACATTAAAATTAACAGATAAAACTGAAGAGCTCACAAGAATGATACAATGCCAGGTATCAAACTCGAAGTTCACAAAGTACGTAAAAGAATAAATAAAGATGGAAGTGAATTTTTTTTTTTTATTCTTAAAAAAAATAAATAATAAATCTTCAGATTGCCGCGCAATTATACGATCGTAAAAACGCGCAGCCCAACAGATCGGTAAATTGCGCGGAACACAATATTCATGTTTTTCAGGAACATTATGCAACGCGCAT
>NW_004797277.1:2680663-2682715 GCF_000002075.1 Aplysia californica | reverse complement strand
TTCACCTTCCACTCCGCAGTCAGTACAGCCATATACCAGCTCTTCGAACAGGCTACTTCTACTACTGTTAGTATCCTTCAGTAGTTACAACTACAAGCCGCATGCTCTCTTGACGTCACGCCTCCCACGAGCGTCGTACTCGACGCATCATCGCCTTCACCACACGTCTGGGTACCAGAGGTCCTCCCTTTTTAGCATTAGCTGTCAGCGTTGTGCCTTTTTGGGGAGGTAAATCTTCTATAAAAAGTTCCTACACACAGAGATCAATATTTCGCGGTTCATCTGGGCCCATCTCGACCGTTCTGTGGCGCGAATCTCCAACTTTGGTTCGAAAGAGGGGGTTATGCAGTTTGTAATACAAGAGTCCTCTGGGAAGCAGGGTGGCGCCTCGGGGTTCTTTCACGTGCTAGTAAATCAAATAGTGACGCCAAATACGGGGTGCCCTCTACGGCTGGGATCGGCCGATCGGGCCGATCGCCCCGACTCGATCGCGTAGTGGGCACCCCGTTTAAGGGAAAAGTGCTCCTTGATATGGCGTCGGCACTTGGAAACAATATTACTTGAACAGTTAAACTATGGAGATTATTGTAGCCTTGTAATTTGAAGACCAGTGCAGAGAACAAGACAGTGCTAGTCTAAGTTGACTTTGGCCGAACGGAGAGAAACGGCAAACAACATAGATTTATGTCTATTTTGGCTTTTGGGTACACTGCAGTTTTTCCTCCTTTCTGGCTACACCGTTAAAGTTAAAGGTAGTGCAATGTACATTATCAATAGATGCGGGAAAGGCTTCTCTATTTTATTTATATAGATACCAAAAACTCATTTTTTTTTCTTTTTGGACATAAGCACAGTCTTATTCTCAGGTCTTCAATTATTATACAAATGCATATTATAATTTCAAAACCAAACTAGTAAGGAATCATAAGCTATTCTTAACCCTATCCGTACCCCCTGGGAACATTTTGTACCCTCGAGGTTGTATTCTTCACATTTTAGAATACTTCTAGTTTGAAGATCTCTTTGAAACTTTCAGTATTTCTCAAAAAATCATTTTGACAGACTGCTATGCAAAACGTACGGATTGGATTAACGAGTAAATTTCCTCTTTGGAAAGTGGTGGCACAGAGTTCCTCACGTAGTATGGATACGATAGTAAAACACGACGTACGGATAGGGTTAAAATAATTGTTTTATTGTTTTGGACGAAGAGAAAGCCATGAATGTTAAATGATCTTTCTTTCCCTCAGTGACGTTCTTCACATCGCGGGTCATGTGTATGTTCACTGGCCTCAGCTGCGCCGTCAGGGCCGCACTCGTCTACGACATGACGAACAAAACGTAAGTACCTCCTTCTTGTTCTTGATCTTGTTCCTGTTCTTGATCTTGTTCCTGTTCTTGTTCTTGTTCTTGTTTTTATTCTCCTCTTGCTCCTCCTCCTCCGCGTTCTTGTTTTTCTTCTTCTCGTTCTTATTCCTGCTCTTGTTCTTGTTATTTCTCTTGTTCTCCTCCTCCTCCTCCTCCTCCTCCTCCTCCTCCTCCTCCTCCTCCTCCTCCTCCTCCTCCTCTTCCTCCTTTTCCGTTTTCTTCTTCTTGTTCTTCTCGTTTTTATTCATGTTCTTGTTCTTGTCGTTGCTCTTGTTCTCCTCTTCTTCCTCCTCCCCCTCCTCCTCCTCCTCCACCACCTCCTCCTCCTCCTCCTCCTCCTCCTCCTCCTCCTTCCTCCTCCTTTTCTACTCCTCCTCCCTGTTGTTATGTTGTTGTTGTTGTTCCTCTCCCCATCCTCCTCCTCATCCTCCTTCTTCTCCTCCTCCCTGTTCTTGTTCTCCTTCTTCACACCTCTTCCTCCTCCTCCTCCTCCTCTTCCTCCTCCTCCTCCTCCTCCTCCTCCTCCTCCTCCTCCTCCTCCTCCTCCTCCTCCTCCTCCTCCACTTCCTCCTCCTCCTCCTCGTTGTTGTTGTTGTTGTTGTTGTTGTTGTTGTTGTTGTTGTTGTTGTTGTTCTTCTTCTTCTTCTTCTTCTTCTTCTTCTTCTTCTTCTTCTTCTTCTTCTT
>NW_004797277.1:2676314-2677607 GCF_000002075.1 Aplysia californica | reverse complement strand
ATAATAATAATAATAACAACAACAACAATAGTAATACGACATTTATATCTCGCAATTCCGTGTTAAAATAATTGTCCTATGCCCTTTACATAATAGTCATGAAAAACATGCATACTCACATGAAGGGCACAAGGAAAAAACCAGCGATGTCAGGTTTTGGCAATTCCCAGATAACTGGAAAACACATTTTAAAGATTTATAACTCTTTTTCTGCTACAATGATCTCTCCACTGTTTGCATTGACTTCAAGTAGGACCATTTGTGTTGAAGTTGAAAATGAGAATAGAAATTTTCCGTCCTCGTGGTTATGGGTGTTTCGGTGAGAGCAAAATAGGAAAACTATGTAGAAAACTGACAGTACTGGTTTTACCCTCGCAAAGGTAAATCATTCCAGCAAAATATTGCTTACACTCTTTCTTACTAATAAGGAAAATTTTGAGACTCATATGTCCATGTCAAAAGCGGCTAAAATTAGATCTAATAACAAATAAAACAAATTACAGTGGAATTCTGATAAAGTCAACACCTCGGAACCTAAAAAAAGTGTAATGTTACACTGGTTTACCCCCCCCCCCTCACCCTCCTTTCTTTTTCTGATCTCTTCAACTTCGAACAGGGTTTCGTAAATGACTCCTACAAAAATTTATAGACCTATACCGAGGGCTCTCTGTGCAACTTGGTTGGCGAATAGTATGACTATCAATTAATAAATTTATTCAGCATTTTAAAAAATCTTCTACCGTTGCGATTTGGTTGTGGATTTAAAAAAAAAAACTCTGTTTCTAAATTAGTAATTAGTAATAAAGATAAGAGAGTTATAGAGTCTTTTCCTATGGTCTGGAGGAAAAAAAAATATTGGTATTGCTTGAGGCACGCGGATACCTCATAAAGCTTGCCACATAGACGTATTTTGACATCCTAGATTGCGCATTTTGACGTATTTCCGGTTCACAAAAGCGCTCCATTCGACTCGATTTGGAGCTAAATGAAGGGCAAGGGAGGAAAACTGCTGCGAGCTCTCGCCTATTGCGAGTGTTTTGCCCTTCACCTTAGCGCCCGTGGTGAGCATACTTCGCAGCGAAGTTTTTGTGTATTGCGCGGTCAAGGTATCATTATAATGTTGATCTAAGTCTACGATAAGCATGTTTCTGATACATGTACAAATAAGTCATGTAAGGCTCAAAACAAGTAGATTCTACTAGAAGGTGTTGACATTTATTTTTTTTAAAGGGGGGGGGTTGTAGTAATCAAAATATTGGGAAGGGTGGTGGTCCAAGATTAATAAACGGGGTT
>NW_004797277.1:2675196-2676214 GCF_000002075.1 Aplysia californica | reverse complement strand
GGGTTAGCACATTCAACCTTAATACCCATGTACTAGTAGTAACAAATCTGTTTTACTTCTCCTTCAGTGAATAAAAGAACAAAAGAGATCGTGAAATTTTAGTGATTTTAGTAAGTTACTGTGACAACGTTTCCCATTTAGGAACAAAACAGTTTTATTTTTTTTATAATATAAACCAATGTACACAGGTTTTTATAACGTACAGAAAATTGAGGTAGCGAACCCAGTACCGGTATTAAGCTTAATACTGAGAGCAATTGCCATTAAAAAACAAAAGAAGAAGTTACATTTAGATATCTAGATACAATGTTTCAGATATCGTCGGTCGTGGCAAGCTGGAAAATAATAAACGGGGGGTATAGAAAAAGGAGCGGGGGGAGGGGGCGCAATAAAACTGAAAATTAACAAATTAATAAGCAGGGGGAGGGGAGGAGGCGCTTATTTTCGATGCCTTAGAGTAATAGCCATCTCTGAAAGTTCTCTTCGACTGCGATTAGAAGCGCCAGCTCTCAGTCTTATGGGTATAATTATATGTATGTTACAAGTTGTCATACTATGACATCGATGGTCTAGTGGTTAGGCTGTCGGACTCATAACCAATAGGTTATGGGTTCGACCCCCCCCCCCCCCTCCTCTCTCTTCTCTCTCTCAATAATCTTTTTCTCTATTTCTCCACCCCACCGACCCCCCCCCCCCACTCCTCTCGCAGTGGCCCGACGTTGTGGCCTTGGCATAGGTAGCCTACTTTAATAGAATGTTCCTCTTTTCCCTAGTGGGAATAGGTGCTTGACTATAGGCAGTGGAACATCTTGTCAGTTTGTCACATTGTTTAGTGTTTGAGTAAGTTAATCGGTTGCTTGCAATATATGCTTCCCGGGAAGCTGAGGTATGTGAGTGTTCTAGCCTTTTCTGGGGTAACAATAGTTGCACCGTGAATAAAGCATGCTGTAGAGCATGGGTATACGGACGCTATATGCAATTACATAGGCCCCTACATGTATTATTATTATTATTATTA
>NW_004797277.1:2646249-2674751 GCF_000002075.1 Aplysia californica | reverse complement strand
GTTGCTTAAGTCCCAGGACTTCGAATGTATTTAATGACTCTCTCCGATAGAACTGAGCCATGATGGGGAAGAGCTTAGAAAACTCATTTAACAACCCAAGTGCAGAGATGCAGCTCAGCAGTTGCGGCCATACAGAAAAAGCTTCCCTATAGAAACTGCTTTTTCGTCACTCTAAGCCAAATAAAATACCCCCCCCCCTACGCCCAAAAAGGATAGAAAATTGTGTTAAAGGGAAAGAAATACACCCAGAGCAATGCATAACCTATAATCATTACTAGATCTGTGTTTGTCTTTAGATCTTGGCAAAAACGTTGACATTTTATCTGCTATTACAAGAACCACATTGTTCATCAGAAGACATTTGATATTTACTCATCTTGGCGAGCATTAGTCCCGATTGTTCGACAATAGCTTTCTTATCGCGGAAGAGAAAATTGCTCTGTTTCCTAACTGGCGAAGGAACAATTTCGAGGATAAATGTTTACCCTCTGGCATAGCCAAATAACCCAGTCTTATAACAGAGGGAGAAGATCTCTGTGATTACGTCATTCTCCCCTCCCAGGGGTCCTCTGCCTTCGTGACTTCCTGTCAATATTCCCAGTTTCCTTGCCAGTTTGGCCATAGAGAGAAAGAGAAGGGGGTTTGGTTGGATAGGGAGGGGGGTGGAGACGTTGGAGGGCACTATGTAATGGTCGATTTTATTTCCTATGTAATTTCTGGGTGGCACATTGGTTTTTTTTTAACCTTTTAAAATAATACAACACAATAGGTCCTTTGTTTCAATATATAATTTTTTAAAAATACAAATTGTTTGTAGAATGGCAGCTTTTGAAATCATGTCGTAGGTACTGAGAAAACCAGCTTAGAATGAAGTTATGTGTGCTGTATTGCTTATTTTTGACCAGCTTAAAAAGACTACAACGAAAGTCATTTGTTTCAATGTACGATAAAAACATAGCTGTTTTCAGAATGGCAACTTTTATTGTCGTTTCGAGGTATTATGCAAACCAGCTTTGACTAAAGTTCTGAGCTGTGGAGATCGCTATTGCTGTCGGTGTAAATGTTCCAAAACTGTTTTCACCAAGCAGCCCCGGACTCCGACCCCAGACCTCCAGCTTCAATCGATTTTATCCCTTGGGAGGTATGAAGGTGCTAGGGGTTGGGGTGGGGGTGGGGTGGGGGTACAATAAATAAACGCATTCACTTCTGCTGTCTCGGCTTTCACGATGACCTGACTGTTTACAGGATCTCTTTTCAGCTTAAACGAGCAACACCAACACATGAGGGGGTTAGAGAGGAGGCAGGCTTTGGGGGCTGGGGTTTTGGGGAAAGAGAGGGGGGAGAGGGGAGAGAGAGATAGAGAGAGAGAGGAGAGCAGAGCAGAGCAGAGGAAAGGAGAGAGAGCGGGGGGAGAGTGAACGAAAAAAAAAGGGGGGTTACAGAAACAGAGAGTGGAATAGAGAGCAAAGAGAGAGAGAGAGACAGAGAGAGAGACAGAGAGAGAGAGAGAGAGAGAGAGAGAGAGAGAGAGAGAGAGAGAGAGAGAGAGAGAGAGAGAAAGGGCAAAGTAAATTATTCCTGTTGGGTGATAAGAGCTCTTGCAACACGCAATACTAATTATTCATTTTAATGAAATGGTACATGTATTAGTATTATATTTCAGCTGTAGCTTGCTCACTTTCGTCTGTTCGCGGTAACAAAAAATTCTTGCTCATTTATGAATTTACCTATCCCCACGAAACTTTGAATGGCACTTCTGCAGACCAGCGACCAAACAAGAATGTTATGAGTTTAAAACCTCTTGATCCAGAAATTTTTAAAAAAGTTTTTCTCTTTGGGCCTTATGTTAAAAACCGCTCTTTGGGTGCATATACGGGATCACTAAAAATAAATGGCCCACAGTAACCATGCCAACAAAATCGCTCATTTTGAGACAATGACACCACCTGACCCTACATTTCAGTGTGAGCTTGTAGATTTCATCCCCCGGCTGTCTTGACATCTCCGCGTGCTCAGTCCAAGTAAGACTCAAAAAGTACCCACGCGGTCTCTATTGAGTCGAGTTTCTTTAGCGATCGTTTAGGTGTGTGCTGTTATTATTTTTGACCAGCTTAAGGCTGGAGCCCTTAAGCCTTAAGGCTTACCTTAAACTGTTACTATTTATAAAACCCTTACGTACTATCCAAATAATAAGCCATGGCTTACGAAAGAACTGAAAGATCTTATAAAAGAAAAACGGAAAGCCTTTAGAAGTAATAACATGAATGAAATGTACTTGATATCTAAAAAAATTAAAAGAAAGATTGCTCATTGTAAACAAGCGTACAAAACTAGAATTGAGAGCGAATTTCAGACAAATAATATGAGGAATATGTGGTCCTCTTTGAAAAAAATAACGGGTTATACTGCAGCGAGAGAGAGTGTGCAAGTAAAAAATGAAAGAGACTATGTAAATGAGCTAAACAACTTTTATTGTCGTTTCGACTGTTTTGATTTTGAGAATGAGCAGCGTGATCTTAAACAGAGCCTAAGAGACGAGTTGAGCAGGGAGGAGTGTGTTGAGCTCAGTGAGCGGAGTGTTAAAAAGAAATTTCAAAGTGTAAACATAAACAAAGCCTGTGGTCCAGACGGAGTGAAAGGGAGAGTGTTAAGAACTTGTTGTGAGCAACTGACCCCGATATTTACCTTCATTTTTAACATGACCCTACACAAAAACTACATTCCTACAATATGGAAAACATCGGAGGTAATACCAATACCAAAAAAGCCTAAAATATATGAATTAAATGACTTAAGACCAGTCGCTCTTACATCCATTGCTTTCAAGTGCCTTGAAAAATTGATCCTCTCTAATATTCTAGGCCGTGTTCATGGAAATCTAGATCCATTCCAGTTTGCATACAAACAAGAGAGGAACGTAGAATATGCTGTACTTGTTTTTTGTGACGCTATACTGAAACACCTTGAAACATCTAAAACGTATACGAGGGTACTTTTTGTAGATTTTTCCTCAGCATTTAATACAATTCAACCGCATATTGTCATTGAAAAACTTCTGAGTCTGAGAGTTAGTCATCATATCGCAGCATGGGTCCTGGAATTTTTGACAGGTAGACCACAATATGTGAAGCTAAACAACACAAAATCTGACACAATTCTTTGTAACACCGGCGGTCCTCAGGGGTGTGTTTTGTCACCAGTTTTGTATACTATATATACCAACGATCATAGAAGTATGTATAAAACAACACGCTTAATTAAGTTTGCAGATGACTCCGCTATTATTGGATTAATAAACCATGATGAAAAAGAGTATTTCGAAGAAATATGTAGGTTTTTTAAATGGTGCAACTCAAATTTTCTAAAAGTGAACCTCTCAAAAACAAAGGAAATGATTTTTTATTTTAGAAGAGAAAAACTAACAATCCCACCACTCGTAATTGAACAAGAAACTATTGAAATCACGGATTCATACAAATATCTTGGCCTTACAATAGACAATAAATTTACATGGCAAAACCACGTAAACAATATCGTTAAAAAAGTAAATCAGAGGCTGTACTTTCTAAGGAAACTAAAGTCTTTCAATCTGAATCCATCCATCCTTCAGATTTTCTACACCACCACAATAGAAACTTTGATCAATTTTGGAATCACTTGCTATGGTAGCAATCTGGGAAGGCAGCACATTATAAAACTAAATAAGTTTATAAAAAAGGCATCAAGAACAATTGATAGAGACCTAAGTAACTTTGAATATCTGCACAAGACAAACGTTCTAAAAAAGGCGGAAATAATGCTTAGTGACCATAGCCACCCACTGACATCGGAATTTCAACTATCGACCCGCAGTAAACGATACATTTCCAAAAAAGCAAGAACAGACAGATATAGAAATTCATTCGTACCAACTGCAGTGAGGTTACTGAACACACAGTGCTACAAATGAAACAGAGAGAGAGAGAGAGAGAGAGAGAGAGAGAGAGAGAGAGAGAGAGAGAGAATGTATGTGTTACGGAGCGGGTTGTCCCAGCCCGTGAGACATGTATTTACTTGGCATAATGTCCTGTCTTGTTGTGCGTTTGCGTGAGTGCACCTTTAAGTCTAACCATTGTAACGTCTACTGCCATTGTTAACGACCAAGACAAATTTCTCCCTGCGAGATGAATAAAGATTGTCATTGTCATTGTCATTACTTCAAAGAAAACATTTTGGAACCTTATTTTGCACAGGCCATTATGATAAGCTTTTAGCGAGGCGAGCTAATCTCACCTCGGCGTTAAGATTATGTTGGTCATCCAACTTTTACTTTTAGATCTCTATGCAAAGATCTGAGAAGATTAAACAGAGCGATTTCATTTTATCTTGGTTTAACTGCAGTCAGACGAAAGCAAACACGCTACAGTGTAATTTCAACGACGGACACTGCCCCACATATCATCATCCAGTGCCAGATCTGCGACAGACATCGGCGATCATGGCTTTCCATTCATTCCTCGGCTCGGATGCTCTTAAAAAAAAGCCACGTTTCCCTGAGCTTTCCCCGCTACCCATTTGTTAAGGTTCCCTAAGTATGTTGTTCTGGGCCTACCACTGCCTCGCTTGCCCTCAATCTTGCCAGAAAGAGCTAGATGTTCAAGACCCTTATGTGTATTCAGGTGTCCCAAAAACTGCATTTGTCGTTTCCTGATTGTTTTTAACATTGAGCGTCCCACGTGGACTTAATCAAGCACAACCTCTTTTGATTTCTTTTCCTTCCACGATATTCTTAGCAGTCTCCTAAGAAACCACATTTCTGTTGCTTCTATTTTATTTCCACTGTCTTTAGTGATTGTCCAGCATTCACAGCCATATATATATAGAAGGGTTGACCAAACATAGCATTTCAGGACTTTCATTTTGGTGTTCATTGAGATGTTTCTATTTTTCAGGATTTGGCTCATTTTATTGAAACTAGCCTTAGCCATTGCAGTTGCAGTTCTCCTTTTTATTTCTGTGGAACATTTGGCGTCAGATGTTATAATATATCCTAGATATTTAAACTGTTGGACTTGTTTGATCTTTTCACCTTTGCAAATGAGATTACAACTAGGTTTTGCTGCTTTTTAAAATTTATATTACCATGAATTCTGTTTTCTTTACATTCAACAACAATCCTTTACGTTCACTTTCTGTTGCCCCAAATATACATTTTAAAGAGCATTAGTATAAAGACCACCATAATTAATAGTTACCACATTACATTTATTGAAGCGATTGGAATATATTTCCAAATATATACAGTACAATATTAGTTAAGTTGTCTCTATTTTGTTCCATGTTTTGATTTCTTCTAATTCTTCTGTTTTTGTTCGTTAACGTTGTTGTTACTGTATTGTTATATGTTTTTATTTTTTGTTTTAGTAGAGGTTTTACAGCGCTTGCAACTGCATAAGGTGGATGTCAACAGAAAAGCCCTTACACTACAGGGAATCAGACTTACTCTGCTCACCGCTCTAGCTTCAACAGCACGAAGTAAAGTCTGCTTCGACTATCAAGGCACCCTGGAAATAGCTGGTCACAAGAGTGTGACAAACATACAAAAGAAGTAGAGGAAAATGATGATAGTAAGGATTAGGAAAGAAAAAGCAGCAGTTCCCTGTTGTAGATCAGGCACAGTTATGAGCGTGACAGTGACATTGATGAATCAGCCCATTTACAATTTTACTGTGCATGAACGAGAAATGTCCCCCTTTTGGGAATGGCCTAAAGACACTTCAGTCAGTGGAACCGCCCCGCGGGTTTATTGTTGTACGTGGCGGTGGAAGTGGTAGTTGTAGTTTAGAAAAAGTTAGTGTTTTATTAGTTTTAATCAATTTAATGGCCCCAACGGCACAATCTAGGTTATTTAGGAGGCGGGCTTCCGACCCTGCCTGTCAGGGCCAATTCAGGCTGAGAGAGAGGGATACAACATTCCAGCAGAAAAAAGGGAAGAAAAATTCGCCCCTTTCCGGGGTCGAACTCGAGTCTCCTGGGTGCAACAGCGAGGCTCCTAACTGCTAAACCACAGGTCCCGGGTTCGAATCCGGGTAGCGACTGAACAATTTTCTTCTCTAAAATTGTTTCCTTTCACCTCCTTTCCTGCTCTCTTGCAATGTTCTGTTGTCTGCTTTCGTCTCCATTTTCTGCACCCAATCTTTACCTCCTTTTCCCCCTCCTATAGGCTCCAGACTCTTTCTCCCACCGGACAAAATTCATAATTTCCTAAAAACTGAACAAGTTTAATGTGTCCCGCGCGCTCATATTATGACCGTATGCAGTTGCGGCGCGGTAAAACACTTAGCGGTACCCCCCAAAAAAAACACAGACGCTGCTGCATGCTGCGACTGTAAGTCGGTCTCTTTTACTTTTTACAGAACCTTTTTTTTCTTTGGTAAGTGTTTTACTGCGCTCGCAGCTGCATAAGGACAATAAAAAGGTCATACGAGCGTGCAGGACACATTTATAAACATTTTCAGTTTGGTAGGAATTAATTTTGAATTTTGCACAGGTGACGGTCGAAGCCTACTTTTATTGATTTTGGACCACCAAGAGAGTTTTAATCATTAAGGTGCGCAACTGGCACACAGGACCTCCGAGATTTTTCGCTCTTATCCGAGAAGGCTAAGTGTTAGATCTTACATCCTAAGATCAGGGGTGTGGCTGAAAGACAGCACTAAGGAGCCAAGGAGTAGCAGTAGAAGAAATATATTCAATTGTGTCTATTATATAGTTACTTAATATGGGTTTTAATACCCTATCAACACTAACAGGTTATTAAGAGGCGGGCCATCCCAATTCAACATCCATCTCAGATAGGATCGAGCCAAGTGGGTTGAAATCCTTAACAAACCCCAGAAAACAACCTGATATCAATTCAAGAAAGCCCAGTCTGGGGTTTTTAGTTTTAGTACATGTACAATGTAAAGGTTTTACGGCACTCGCAACTGCATAAGGTCATATGAGCGCCAGAAGATTAGAGGTATTAGTATTACAAGAAAGTAACAAACATAAAAAAGAAGAAGGGGAGATAAGGACGATAGGTGTTTGATAGGAAAGAAGAAGTCTGGGGTTTGAACAAGGACCATCCGCTCCGCAGTCAAGTATGATATCAACTGAGCTAACAGAGCACCCAAATCTCGTCTAAATTATTTTTATAGCACATGTAGAGGGTTTTACGGCGCTCGCAACTGCATAAGGTCATATGAGCGCCAAGGGGTGGGTGTCAACAGAGAAATTTTTACAGGGAATCAGACTTACTCTGCTCACCCTTAAGCTTCAACAGCACAAGGTCTGCTTCGACTATCAAGGCACCCCAAAATAGCAGGTCACAAGGGAGTGACAAACATACAAAAGAAGTAGAGGAAAATCACAATAGTAGGGATCAGGAAAGAAAAAGCAGATCAGGCACAGTTATGAGCGTGACATGAATCAGCCCATTTACAATTCTACTATGCTTGAAGTGAACGAATGGCCTAAAGACACTTCAGTCAGTGGCACTGCCGCGGGGGGTTGTAAACATTTGCCAGAGTCAGAGGGTCCAATAACAGCTCTTAGGAACAGACACCACAATTTGCATAGAAATGTTTATTCATTAGAAAATGAATAAGAACCACCAGTGTTCACGAGCACGGATGTGCACACACACATACACACGCACAGACACTCAAACACTCATGCAAACACATACGCACACATGCATACACACTAACATACATACATATATATATATATTATATATATATACAAATAATACATATTAAAATTTTATACATTTTTCTATAAAAAAAAGTATTTTTTAAACAGGTATTAGTAACATTGCCACATCCTGACAAATTCATGGTTTTCTTTTTGCATGAGTACAAGAACACTGTGTGATTTCTCAGACGATGTGTGAACACAACACAGGGTTACATTAAAGGCAAATGCGATCACATTCCAGCCTGCACACATCCTCTCCGATCAAAAACAGCCCAATGGAGACAAAGTAACAACTCATCAGATCAATCTTCATACAAACTCGATGAGCGCAACAAAGTACAATAACATCATGCAAAATGAAACGTCTTACAAAAACGTTACAAAAACGTCTTACAAAAACGTTAAACGCCAAGAGGAGTGACAGACAAAGAAACGAAGACATCAGACAGCGCATGGGTGTCGAATCGAGCCTGAAATACCATACATTGAGAGGCAACAAATAAGGAGGCTTGGACATGTTATGAGAATAAGGCCATACTAGGCAGCTCTTAAAGGTCTGCAACATGCCATTCAATGACTTCACCTCAAGTCAAGGCAAAAGAAAGCCAAGAAAATAATGGATCGATGGAGCTAAACAGACCCTTCAAAAGACACTCACAATCACATATGACGATCCAAAATGAACACAACTGGCCCAAGTCTGGCAATTACATCTTTCCTCCACACCTCCCGCTATAAAAGGACAAAGAAAAAAAAAAGGAAGGAAGATTCCATGCCGCCATCAACACAATTTCAATCTTTTAGGAGGTGAGCTTCAGATGCTGCCTGTCAAGGCCAACCAGGGCTGAGAGCGATACAACATCCCAGCTGAAAGACTGAGATACTCGATAAAAATTCTCTCCACTCCGGAATAGAACTCGGGTCCCCCCCACATGCGATGACGAAGTGCCTGTCGACTACACCACAGAAGTTGGTAGGATCAAACAGTTCGGAATTGTTTTCATGAAGTACATGTCAGTCTTTGGGCACAATGACCACTGCAGTGAACTTTTCTGACAAACTGTCACCGCCGACAGAAACATGAGTGGGTAGTCCAGCACGGCCAAAGGAGCTTACACTTTACGATAGTGGGAGTGGAGAACCATCCTTAGTAATATATTAATAGCGATGAACCTCGGCTCCTTCTTTGTCGCCGACAGATGCCTACGAGTCTACAGAAGGCGAACGGAGCGGTTCGCACAGAACTGCATAACATCTAGAGGCACCAGCCAATGGTGGAGGAAGTGTGTTTTCCTGGGGAGCCATCAGTTACACACAAAGAAGTGAACCTGTGGCATTCAGGGAAAAATAACAGCACAAGGCCACTCATAAACATTCTGGAACCTCACCCTTTATCCTAGTCCTAGACAAGGAGGGGAGCAATTTTCCATCCGGAAAACACTGAACTCCGTAGTGCCCATATCACCACGAGCTAACTACGACAAAACAATTACACATGTGTCAGCTTGGCCCTCAAGCTCCCCTGATCTGAACCCAACTGAAAACATTTCAGACATCCTAGATCCAAGACAAGCGTGTCAGAGGTTGAGTTATAGCCCTTATGACTGTGGATGAACATTGCTTACATGGTCACAAGTGCCAAGCAGTTATTATGCAGTCAGGAAGGGGGCACACATGATACTGATTACAGTGATTACACCCCCCTTCTGAAAATGAGGTTAAAAATGTATGTATGTATATATATATAAAAGTACAGACACACATGATGATAATAACAGACATCACAACAAAGCATTTTCTTGCATTCAACACCCTCCCTTCTGGGAGGTCATCAATCAAATATGTACAGGAATGTACATGCTCAAGGAGTCGATGGCCTGTCACAAGTACCATACTCTGATGGTCAGATATCAGTAATAAATACTAATATCACAGGTTGCTGGGACATGGGGCACACTCACCCCTGAAAGTGAACATTTTTATACAACATCATCAAGACTCTTGATAAAAGTTAAAATTTCAATAGAAGACTGGACAGGCCATTTTCTCTCCAGCCATGAGAACATCAAATTGTTTTCATTTTTATATACAAAAGAGTGACTGCATATTTCTTATGCCTACAACGAAACAAAACAAAATACCACGAATCTCCTTCAAAACGGATTCAAATTTTGCGCCATCTGTTTGCAAAGCAATTGAATGATACTTACAATTACACAACAGCAGAGGTTACCAAATAACAGCCGGCAAGGTCAGTTTGTCTGGCCCGCCGCCATGCCACAATGCACAGAAAGAAAATACTTGGAAGATGGGTTTGTTGCAAGCTCAGGTCTTGGCCAGTATAATAACTTGATAATTTATTTGAGCTCTACAGAGAAAATTAGACATACTTTAACAGCCTCCATCACTTCATCTAGCTAGATAAAAAAAATCACAAATTTCAAATTAAACAAAAAACCTCACACCATAGCCTTTAGATAAGCACACAACCAGTCTGGTAGACTACTACTAAAATTCTAGTACTTCTTACTACTTATAATATATTTCATCCTTATGTTCCTCGTAGTCTTGTTACTTTTTCTTTTCATGCTGTGCCATTCAGCACTTCTATTAATCCAAAGGCCGTCCTAGTCTAATAAATTCCAAGGAGCTGCATCAGTTTGGGATGTTTTTAAAAAAATTCACCAAGAATCTTTTGAGATATTTTTTTTGGAAATAATTAAGCTTCTTGTCACGGCTTTGGTCCTGTCCACGTCTCAACACTACGACAAGATTATGAAAACTTTCAACTTTTGTCTCTGTGTGAAAGCCAAGGCAGTCCAAAACCCTTCCTCCGAGTCTCCCAAAGATGCACTAGCTTTATTCATACGTACAGCTTTTTCTGCATCAATTGGGTATTTGAAGACAGTAAACTGCCCCGCAGTCCACGACCTCAGCACTTTCTTGCTGCATCTCCATTTTTTTAAACAGTGAAAATGTGACATCTTTCTAAGCTCACTCTTTGTTATGAACTGTTTTCACTGTTATTAAAAATAGAGATCTAACAAGAAAGAACTGGGGTCGCTAGTTGTTTGACTTTGGTAAAGGTTTGTTTAAAATGAGAAAGAATACTTTACCCTTCATTTATTATATTTTCATGAGGCAGGCAGATTTAAATGATAAGACAAGGAATAATGCAGCATGAGCATGTAGTAAAATGTGTCACAAAGCGGTGGAATCAGGCGCTCGTCAATATTTGGGCATGTAGAGTAATTGGCATCATCTGAAAGCTTGTTCATTTGTCTCGCTTTGGAGGAAAAAATATCCATTTGTCTTGAATACAAGTGGAGATATTTGTGAATGAAGGAGGTGGGGGTCACCTGGTTTCAGAGGTAAAACTAGTCACAAAATGTTCGCCAAAGATGAATTATTTCCTTAGCTTGAGAGTCCCTGGAAACTGAAAAATTACATTTTTTGTGCCTTTAATCAAAGTTTTCCAGTAAAATCCACACAGAGATGTGTTCTTTAATGGGCATGAAAGGGGTTGAGCCAAAAAAACAAAAATTCAATAAAAATTCACAAACCTGCAGAAAAATGCCCATTTCTTCACTTGGATCATTTTGACGAGCACCTGATTTCACCATGCTGCCTCACAAATTGTATTTTCCTTTAAAGGAATCAAGCAAATCAAACGAGATTATCAATTATGCTATAACAAAAAGCAACATGAAAATGTACTTGGGGCTCAGTGTATGCATGTGTGGACAAATATCTTTTAAACAAACATCTAAAAAAAAAACCTGTACGGCAGAGGCAGATGGGATAACAAAGAAAAAAAGTGAACAATAATAATAATTTGACATTCACAGAATTCTTCCATCATGAACCGTGTCAACAAAACATTTATACACATGGACGCCAGCTCCAAAATACAGTTGACAAATGTGTAGTCTTCTGTGGCACTTCCACAGTTAGCACAGTTTCTACTGCACCTGCCTGGCAGATCCCTACAAGGCCTGCACAATATCGGTCATCAATTCTGTCACCAAATATTATTCATTAAGGCAACAGTGGTTCCAAGAGAGCGCTCCACGGGCCAACACCTTCAACTTCAGCACTCACTACAGCTGAAGAACTTGAGCGATGCAATTTTATATGGTGTCAATTAGGCTACCTGACTCTTTACCATGAGGCTGCAAGTTTGGGGGTTCGAGCCTCAGGCCCGATGTTGTGTCCTTGGGAAAGGCACTTAGAACAAATTTTCATCACTTCACCTAGGTGAGAATGGGTAACAGGCCATAGACACTGAATGATCTTGTCTGTGTGATAGTAAGTTAGTTAGTGTTTTAGTGCCTATAAAAAATGGCAGCTTACACTGTTTACTGCCAAGGAAGTTGAGATTGTTTCAGAAAGTTATCAAGCCTGCTGGGATAAAATAATAATATAGATCGTAAAGCGCATAGAGCGTGCTGTTGGCATTTGGGAGCATGCTAGAACTTTAAAAAAAGACTTAACAACTCATAACACCTATTTTTCACTAAGATTTGTCTTGTACGATTTCTTCCCCAACAATATCTTTCCATTGCTGGCAGTTTTTAACTCTATTCGTATGTCGTGTTTTACTATCGTATCCATACGATGTGGGGAACTCTGTGCCACAACTTTCCAAAGAGCAAATTACTCATTAATCCCATCCGTATGATTTGCATAGCAGTCTGTCAAAGTGATTTTTGAGAAATACTGAAAGTTTCAAAGAGATCTTCTTACTAGAAGTATTCTAAGATGTGAAAAATACAACCCCGGGGGCATAAAATGACCCCAGGCGTACAGATAGGGTTAAAAGGACATTTCCCTTGCCATTGCTACTATAATTTGTTATCACACCATAGACAGAAGGCAAACCTGGGAAAAATAAAAAGATGTACCTTGACAATACAGTTACCCAGCGTATACCCTAATTTTCCTCCATTTCACGTCTTAATGTCACATGTCAAAACCCCGGAACACCACATCGAATTAATCTGATGTATTTTATATAATTGTTTTAGCATAAATTTCTTGGATCACGGCCCTTATCACGTACCCGTGCTGTAGAATCATCGTACTGACGATTTTTCTATATCTAGACAAATTTACCAAAGTTTCTTTCTGATAGTAATTTTTCGTCTTAAATCACAAGTCAGTTTATTTGATCAACGCACAGACTTTCCAGCCGCGGCAACAATCCGAAGATAGACAGAAAGAACCAGTGTATGAAAGAAAGGAGGAAACTAGCACAAAAAGTTCGCAAACATGGTGAGCCAGGTTTTGATCAATCCGCAGGTAAAAATGTATTTCCAACCAATCCTCATTGAATGCAAAGGGGCCTAACGGGATAATGGCTGTTTGCAAGAAATGCACAATCTGGCAGCTTTCTACAACATTAACTTATTGCAGAGAGAATCACCGCAAATATCCAGAACTTATACAAGGCATTACAGATCTTTTGCTACAAAATTCCGGTAGCCCAACTCTGTCGCACTTTTCTTTTACGGAGGGACTTGACAATAATTGGAGAGCAAGTCAGAAAGTAAAGATTTCCGTAAAAATACGGAAGATTGGAAGCACTGATTATTCAACTGCAGGCATGGCTGTTAAGTGCTGTGCGAGGTGATAATGTGCCTGCGTCAGTTCATGACTGTTTTTTGTGCTTTTTTTCTCTCATTTATCTGTACGAGTCCAGTTACTATAACTGGTGTTCTATATGATGTACAGGGATGACCACCAAAAAAATAAAATAATAAAACAAAAACCGCTTAACAAACAGCAAAGTCCTTTGGTAGAAACATGAAGGAACCTTCCAAACAGACAGTTACACAATCTATTATTATTACATGAAAAATGAAGGTACGTTAGAACTGTTAGCTTCGCAAAAGATGCTTCATATGGCTCTCATCAAGCACAAAGCATTTCCCTTCTTCTGACTAAAAATTGAGTAGAGTTCTGAAACTGCTGTGGTGTGGTGGCTCTCACAAGCCCTTTGTCTTGATACTTCTGAATTCCTAAAGGGTTTGGAATCTTTCAGCTGAGAGTTCGTTTATGAGATAACGCCAGAGAAAAACAGTAAAGTGGGTTCAAACTGGCCCGCGTGGTGCCAATGACGGCTTTGTCAAATGATTGATAAAACGATATCCCCAGAATTCCCTACAGCCACATTCAGACACTGCCTTATCCTGCATTGACCATTGTTGACCTCTTGCTTCATATCCACAGAACAATGCCATGGATAGCCAGAACTGATTTAACCCATTCAAATAATAAATCTGAAGGGAAAATTTGTGCGACTCTGTCTTCATCACAGAACCAAAATGGCCTTATGACACCTTATGAGCTTAAAACTTCCGACACTATTGACTTTTCATAATGTAAGTCTCCCTCATTCACTTCATCTGCTCTTTCTGTTGCCCAGTGAACACAATTCCAAGAACTAACCTTTCTAGTCATGTAGAAATGAGCCTCATCACTAAAGCAAAAAGACTGTAGAAAGTTCTCTGTCTAACTTGTCTTAAAAGTCCATGAGTCACTGGTTTTCTCTCTGAAGCATTGCCTGGGATATTTCTTGGCGGACAGAAATGTGATTAGCTGATAAGGCTTCATTTTCAAATCATACCTTTAGATTTTCTAAGTCGGGAACTTTGACAAGTCTAATTCATAACTACCTCTTTGAGCTGACTTGATCAGCATTGTCGCGACATGTGAACTGTTTCCACATTTCGCTACTGCTTACTCCCTTCTTTCATGGCATTTTGTTTTGTTTTTTGGTAGAGGTTTTACGGCGCTCGCAACTGCATAAGGTCATATGAGCGCAAGAAGATTAGAGGTGTTACAAAAGAGTACCAAACATAAAAAAGAAGAAGGGGAGATAAGGACGATAGATGTTTGATAAGAAAGAAGAAGCAAACCACACCAGAGGACTGACATACCACCCACCAAGGCTTTCTGAGAGACGCCCCTTCACTTTGAACTCTTTGTACCATCCCCAAATTACTCTTTAAGAAGGTGCACTTGATGTAGATCGGGAATTAAATTTTATTGTCCTCAATTACAGGTTTGGAGCTTCTCTAGCGGCTTGAATTTAACATATTTTTAAAACGCAAAATGCCTTTTCGGGGTTACTAAAAGACATGGCTGATGCAGCGGTGCTCGTCTGACCAGTTCACATTTGAGCAGAGAATGAGAGATTATCGTATCCAGATGATGAAACATATTTCCTCTCAAATCTGGTGCAGATTTTAGCAAAATCGCAGAAATTAATTGTCTTCAAGCATTTTAATCAGTTTGGGACAGTGGTAATGTGTTCAAACTTAATGAATTTTTCATAAATTGGAAAATACAACAACACTGGGATAGCTCCATAGTATACTGAGATATTGCCAAGTAAGTGTAATACAATATCTACATTCTCTGTGATTTTGTCAAGTACGAAAAATCAATTTTCATTCATGGTGAAATACAACAAAGTACACGTTCTACTTGTGACTACTTTGCTACTCTCATTCAAGCTATGCCATCTTGTACTTAATTTCTCCTCTCTTGAAATAATTAAGTAATTCATTTTTTAAAATTGATCCCATAATCCACGAGGAGAGGATACATCAAGAGGCATAAGGTGGACCCCCTTCTCCACCCTCGAGGATCTTGACTTTGCCGACGACCTTGCACCACTCTCCCATACCAACCAACACATGCAGGAAAAAACAAACCGACTCCACAAATACGGACGCCAGATTGGGTTAAGAATAAACCAGAAGAAGACAGAAGTGATGACACTGAATGTAGGCTCCCCAAAGCTGATTAGGGTGAACAACACAGACCTGCCTATAACAGACACATTTACCTACCTAGGCAGCATAATCAAAACTGACGGCGGCACAAAGGAAGACATCATGAACAGACTCGGCAATGCAAGATCTGTACACAGAAGCATGATCAACATCTGGAAGTCAGGACAGTTTAGTATACAAACTAAGTTAAAGCTGTATAACAGCTGTGTACTATCCACACTCCTATACGGAGCTGAATGCTGGAGGATGACTGATCATGACAGTGCCAAGCTATCTTCTATTCATACAACCAGCTTACGCCAAATCCTCAGAATCTTCTGGCCCGACAAGATTTCCAACGCAGATCTGTTACCTAAATGTAGGCAAGAGGACATGACCACCATAATAAAAAGGAGAAGATGGAGATGGATTGGACATGTTCTGAGAAGAGAACCACACTCTATTGTGAAGACTGCCCTCCACTGGACACCCGAAGGACGTCGCAAAAGGGGCAGACCCAAAGTGACCTGGAGACGCACAGTAGAGTCTGAAATGAAGTCCTGGAATCATTCGTGGGGAACGCTGACCAAGATGGCCCAAAACAGACAGAGTTGGAGATCCTTTGTTGCTACCCTAAACGCCAGATGGCGTAATGGGTAGTAAGTAAGTAATAATCCACGAGGATCGTAGGGGCACTACGTGATAGAGAGCCTCCTCAGATGTCTCCACTTTTCCCGCTTTTTTGCGAGCGCCTGAGTTTAGGCGAAGGATTTCCCTGTCCATTCCGCAATGTTGTCGGTCCACCTCTTTTTGCCTTCCTCTCTTTCTCCTCCCCTATACAGTTCCCCAAAGAATGGTCTTGGATAGGCCACACACTCTTGTTACATGACCATACCAATTCAAATAATTAAGTACAGCCTGTGGAAAGAGTCAAAAACACCTGAAAACAAAAACACCCAACGCACACACATACACAAATGAGTGGTCACCGTCGAAGCTTGTGCATTGGTTAGGTTTGTAGTAAAAGGTTTCTCGTTTGGCTGTTGGTTATGGAAAGAGTTCCTTATCATATCCATATCTGTCTTCTTTCACTGGCCATTAGATGAACATGTTGTGTTCCTCCTTCATCCTCTGAAAGTCCATCAGCACGTCAAGACGAGGAAGCACTCGCAAATCTTCTTCCAGGTCTTTGACTGTGTACAGCTGAAAGTCTGCCTCATTCAACAGTGAGTGAAAGGGCCCGTTCTCATGCCTGCGCTTACCAAATCTGTAAATCTGATCGAAGTTCCAGCCACGCCGATCTAGCAACTGTCGCCAGCCTGTGTGTTCTGTGATGTCCAGGTGGGAGGCAAGGAACCCGATGAACTTGATTGGTAATGATTTCACAAAAGTTTCAGGTCCAATGCTGCAAAAGTTTGAGCCTCCAGACGCTGAAGAGAAAGAAGTTCAGTAAGCCCTTGAGTAAGTACTGCTTAACTGCTGAAATGCTAGACAGTCTAGTATGAGTTTAACTACTGTAGTTGCCAGGATGCTAGATAGTCTAGCCTAAACAACTGTTGCTGCCACGACAATAGACTTAAAAACATAGATAAATGTTGCTCCCAAAATGCTGGACCATCTATTAGTCCATATTTCAGTTAGTAGGAAAGGCGACTACAATATAGAGTAGTGCAAAAACATGCAGCTCCTAAATACAGTTAAGTTCATTTCATTCCTATGACAACAAATTAAATTTGCCAAAACATTTTGTCTGATTTTGTAGTGTCAGTAACGGGTAAATAAACCTAATAACAAAGGGCATGGCCTGTAAGAAAAACATGGGTTTTCTCAACTCATCTCAGGTTCAAAGAGGGTTGTGATGATGATAGAGACGTTGATTATTGTGATGCAAGTGATCAAGAAAAAAGAGTCTGACACTGATGTAACTCAAGACAATAGTTATGAAGAGATGAAAGTGAAAACTGAAACATGTGAGCCAGCTCAGATTGCGTTCACATTTTGTGTCCATTGTCGGTCAGATGCCTCAATTTTCTCCCCATAGTAAAAACCAACACACATATTTGTTACATAAATACAGTTCTCGGGAAAAAAGCGTTTCAATGGCTATGGACTAAAGAGGCAAAGCCCATCACCTAAAGATTTTCATCTCTACGACCCTGATTTTGAAACCCACAAACAAAATGCTTGCCCGCCCTGATCAGCCACATCACTTTCTTTTTGCGCCCACCTCTTTAAAAGTTTGCTTCCATTTTCAGTTGGGGTTTCTGTTTAAATCTTTTTCTTTCAGCTCAAAATGTTGCTTCCTGAAGAGAAAAATCAGGAATGAAAGTGCACTGTCTCAACGAGTTGACCATAGTATAACTCACAGTGGCTAAGCCGACTTGCACTGTTCTGGACTCGTCCGCCGGCATTTAGGACTGAAGCATTTGGCACCGAAGCATTTGGAACTGAAGCATTCGGCACCAAAGGGTTTGGCTGACTGGGCTGAAGTCCGGCCAACATTTGTGCCTGCTGTAGGAACAAACTAAAGGACCGCTGCAACACTTCCGGTGAAAGGTTGAAGTAGCCATTGGACACATCTGATCAAAGAGAGAAGGAACTGTGTAAAGAAACCATGCTATGAAAGGACTCTCATGACATGCTGCATCTCTTTCACAGCCACTTTGCATACATATTATATATATATAAATACACACACAAATCATAATGTGTGTCACGACACGGTGGAATCAGGCGCTTGTCGAATTTTGGGGCATATAGAATTAGTGGTATAACCTTAACGCCTGTTTGTTTGCCTTGGTATGAATGAAAAAAATACCTGTCTATCTTGAATAGTACTTGAGATACTTATGATTGAAGGGGGTGGTGGTCCTATGGTATTAGAGGTAAAATTAGGAAAAAAATGTCTGCCAAAGTTTGGTGACTTCCAAAGCTGTCGTTGTCTCAATCATGAAAATTTAAAACCCGAGCGCTATCTGAGCTAGCATCGTATCAGCCCTTGCAGCGAGTAATACTGCTCTATACTGTAATGTACAAAGTGCTTCCCGTGTTGGGGGGTTATATACTTTCAGATTTTCGTGGAAGGATCGATACAAAATAATTCCAAGCCGACGACTTTTGTTCTAATAGAAAATGAACTGATATTTCTATTGGTGCTGTTTTTGAACCAGTATTTTACAAATGTATAAAATTTATCTTTGAAAACTTTGACCTTGTTTTTAAAGTCTTTGTATTTAAACCCCAAAGGCCAAAAACATACCACAGGATACCCAGTTCAAAGCACTATCGTTCTCTGCCAATGAAAAGACTGTACTTAATCATCAATATTATTTCCACGAAGCACTCAAATGCATGGGTGTAAATTTTTTAACCGGCTGACCTCATATTCCGACCACGAAGGGCCCCGCTTTCCACCGTGATTCTCCAGCTCCAAAGGCAAATACACAAACATACAAACAACTTACACCATTGTAACGAGGAGAGACTGAATTTTTTCATGGTGTACAGCATTTGGTGTTTTAAACTGACAGAGCAAAGAAACAGCTATCTGAATTTCACCGCAACCAAACTCTCAGAAGACAGCGAGGCGGCTTACGCACCATGTTTAATTTTGCTAAAGACACTATATTAACTCGCTTGAGCCTATTCCCGAATATTTACGGAACGCGCCGTCAGCCCTGTGGCCTAATCCTGTGTATTTACGGAATGCGTTTTATCGATCGACATCTCTGGTGTTCTTTGGTTACAAGCTACAGGAAGCTGCAAACCAACAGCAGACCCACCCGCTTTGTTTCCTTAAAATTTGGTGGAGTTATGTGTGATACTTTATGAGCAGTAACGGACCAAGTCAGTCACCCCGCATTGTGATAGTTAATTTTATTACAAATTGGGCGAAAAAAAAAAAATTGTCTAACCCTCAGACATTGCCATTTCTAAATATTGATAAAATAAAAAATATTTGGACAAATCAGATGCAGTTTCCCATTTCTGTGAGAGCATTTCTTTCTTTCTTTTGATGTATTTTTAAAATTATGATAGCTTTCATGGTCTTTTTGTGGTTAAAGACTCAATATACCCCCAAATCGTCAGGCTGCAATGGTTGTTGGGTGAAACATAGCTCAGGCTCAAGTGAGTTGATGCACATTGGTTAAAATCTATCTAAACTTGTTCCTATTTTGAGAAGACGAATGCGACTAGGACCAATCAATGTGCCTCATGAAACTCTATAACACACTTGATTTCAATTTTTTCTAAATTCTGATACACTAATATGTGGAATGATAGCCACTCTATGCGCCCATAAACTTTCCATCAGAATACACAGGCTTGCACTCACAGTGAGCAGCACATATCCAAGATTAATGACACTGCATTTATGACAATTGCCTCATGTGTCAAGAAATCAAACACTGGTAATAAACTAGCAAATGCCCAGTCAAAAACGAGGCGGAAGACCAGGGAAAACATAACAAATCTGCGCCAATAAATCAAGCCTTCTGTTCATTTTGAACATTTTCAGGTTTAGACATTTATACAAATCAAGATGTAAATGGGCTATCTGACACAGTCCAACAACATAACGACAACCACTACTTTCAATTACATTAGAATCTGCTCCAATGGCCACCTGTATAAAACAATCACCTGCACAATTGGCCACTAAACATTTTCCCCCCCATGCGTTTTTTTTTTTTTACATTGTAATGACACAGTGAACAATGTCCACCTATCTAAGACAACCACGACAATGGGCGGCTGTCTGGGACAGTTTGGACAGTACTTTTACTGCCAACACACGAGAAGGAACACACAGGACCAAGTACCTTGACCAGCCAATGAATTTTGATTAAAATGCCCAAGACTTGGGACAGCACCAGTGTCAAAGGGCCATGGTCTGGAGTCCCGCTGCGCGGGCAATGTAGTCGCGCCGTTCTGCACATTTCGGACCGGAGTCATGGCCTGAGGTCCCTCCAACATGGAACGAAAAAAGCTCTGGAAGGAGGGCTGCTGCTCAGCTATGGCCACGGGGACCTCTGTGTTGAGGCAACGAGGCTGGCTCAACGAGGGCGGGATATTCCTGCCAGGATGATAGTTATGTGTAAACGGAAAAATATGAAGGTAGTTTTTCTTACTCTCAGCAGTAAGGAAACTGCAGAGCTTCGTAAATGGATGCCCACGAAGGATAGTGGGGATCAAATGGTATGATCGAGTCACTAATGCTTAACTGTGGGAAAGAACAAGGCAAAGGCCAGTAAAGGAAGACATACAGGTGAAGAAATGGAAATGGATCGGACACACCCTGAGGAGACCCCCGACAAGCATCATCAGACAGGCTTTAACATGGAACCCAGAAGGAAAACGTAAGAAAGGAAGACCAAAGATGACATGGAGGCGAGCGGTACAAGCGGAAATTTAAAAAGCAGGGACATCATGGAAACAGATAAAAAAGGATGCTCAGGACAGGCTTCGCTGGAGTAATGCTATTGATGGCCTGTGCTCCACTGGGAGTTAAAAAGGACAAGAGAGAAAAGAGAGAGTTTTTCTTACACCCCTTCCCTGCACTATGGGCTTATCTGGTACAACCTAATACTAAGAATACTTCGTTGCCATGTCGGCTGCGGATGTACCTAGTATGCACTTGAAAACCGCCATTTTCTTTTGTTCATATCTCTTCACTTCTACAGTTTTAAATGAAGAGAGTTATTTCCCCCCGTCTTCGTTCTATTGCTGATGTGATCACATCTAGTCTTAGGCTGCTATGTGTGAGAATCCCACATGAAGGCGTCTAGTACAAAGAGAAGTGTGTAGTGTTTTGTCAGTGAAAGACAAAGCCAGCCAGTTGGAGTGTGCCTTTTGTGTGGAATATGGGCTTATGCGTTGTACCTGATTTATAACAGTGTTGTGATATTGTTCTTTTAGATGTAAAAGACCAGACTGCCTTTTCCAGCCACTTGGAGAAAAAATGTTTTATTTACATTTGGCAAAATAAATTTAGTTCAAGAAAGTCTCTCCTTTGAATAGTATGTTAATTTCTGTTTAATTTGACATATTTTTAAAAATACAGGGTGATTAAAAAAACCTGTACAACTTTTTTTCTTTCTAAATATCTCGCACAAAATTTGTACTAGAATATTGTCATTTGGAACAGGTATAAATCATTCAAAAGGAATTCGTTTGACATACAAAGAAGAAAGTTATTTTCGAAAACGGACGCTATAAAAACGACCTATAAATGCAAAATCCACCAATTTAAAAGATCTTGTAAGGAAAGTCATGAAATGATAGGGGTTTTTTTCCCTTTCATTTTATTTTTAAAATGTAATCTTTCCTTCTGTCTAACCTTTAAAAATATTTCTTTTCTCCTACAGAGTTGAAAAAAACATTTTTTATGTTCCGGAATTCCGAGAACCAATCGTCTATATGTCCTCCTTTGGACTCGGCACATTTTAACGCGTCGTTTGTAATGTTCAGTGGTGGCCAAACACAAGGATCCACTCAACCCCGAGTACTCAAAGCCACACACACTGTTCACCTTACAGTATGGAGCTGTTTATAAACACAATAAAGGAGGGGGAGGGGGTGACGTTGCCCAAATAGAGAACATCTGAGAAGTTGATATAACCTGAAAGGTGAATATTATAGTCTTTGCCAAGGAACCAAATGTCATACAGGAAATGTTAACGCTTTTCAAGACGATCAAGGAATGATGAACACATTGCTATCCTCTGATGGTTTCGCAAACGGAAAAATGGTACAGTCGTCGATGAAGATCTGCCTTGAGAATGCGGACTGTTGTGATGAGGAAAGTCATCGCTGCAGACATCCTCTATGGACAGACGTCTCATGGGGCTCATCTACTGAATTCTGCACCTTGGTGACGTTTAAAGGGATGTGGATGGTGTATGTTTGGCCTGAAGTGGTCGTTTTGTCAGTGAATTTTTAGTTCTGATTCTCTATAGGCCCTAACTGACAGACCTTTTCCACCCTTGACATCAAAGAATACCTTAACTTTATTTCCATACCTTGTGCAAAACTTACGAAATGAGTTGGTGATGAGGAAATGTTCAATACAAAAAGCTCTCTGCTCTTTACTAATCTTAACTATGATCTCAGCAGGCAAGGGAAACTTGAAAACAATTATCTGCAAACTTCTGTTGGCCTGTTAGACTACTGCAGTTTGCAATATGGCCCAATCATTGGGATTTTTTGTGGTAAGTCTAATGTGAACTTGTGCGTTATGCTGAAAATGTGTTGTTTTTTAATTTATAGCGCAAGGTAGATCAAAACTCTTCTGCGGATTTATCTAAAACGAATATCAGACAAATTTCTTTTGACTTCTAAATGTTTTGTACAAATTTGAAACGCAAAACTTCAGTGTGGAGGAAAATAATTTTTTTTAAAGTTGTACAAATTTTTTGGGGATCACCCTGTATATAGTGCTCATAGTAAGTGAGCTATAGGCGATTTTTCCTAGCACACACGGGGTAAAGGGAGGGGAGGGGAGGGGAGGGGAGGGGAGGATTTATGGTTAGCAGGCAGGGGTTAAGTGAGAAGACAGAAAGATAAAACGATAAAAAGACAACGGAATAGACTAACCATTACTCATATATGTAAAGCAACAACAGAAAAGATAAATGACAATATGTGCAAGTGTGAAACATGACAGCTTGGTGATATGAAAATGAAGAAACAGACAAATAAATAGAGAAATGCGCAGGCAAATGTTCAGACGCACAATAACATAGATAAGGAGAAAAAAAAAAAAAGAGATAGAAACGGTGGACACACTTCGCGAAAATGTGCAATTTTTTACTTTTTGCGGTCCCATGGATGTCAAGGAAGTTGATAAAATTTGCTGTTCCTGGTTGCTTATAAGAAGTTACTTGTGCATCCCCACTAGTCAGCTGGCTCTAATTCTTTTACACGAAGATTTAACCACAAGGAAAGTGGGGACTCGTATTCCAGATTTTTAAAATGTGCATATCAGTACCAGATTTGCTATTATTACTTCACTGCTAGCCTTCACAAGCGATCAATAAAAACAGGTCTAGTTTTACACATAATAGATGAATTCTGTAAAACATAAAACACCAAAAGGACGAGAAAAAGGCATTGAATTTCACTTTATGACTTAAATTTGCAAGTCGTTTGAAATCATGGACGAAAAAGGGGAATATGGAGATAAGAAAGGGGGAAAAAAAGTGAAACTATTGAAGGCTTGGGATGCAAATATGTCATGACTGGGCTAGACCCAGACAGTGAGTCCACTGACGCCAACTGATGAGACTGCTGCTCTGGCCAGCAAGCTTAGATGAAAATCAGAGCTGGCAGTATGAGCTCATACTCCCCGGCAAAGAAGGGGTTAAAGACAAGAACACTGACAATAATATAACCATTATACGAAAAGCAAGACAAATGGGTAGACGCAACTGAGGGCGATTTAAGAAGTAGGGTGTACCCGCAGTTGCCTCTAACCACTTGTAGGGCTGGAAAACAAAGACGACATACACACTGACAGTAAAAAACTTTTCTCACATGTTAAGCGGCTGTGGGGCTGCTGCTGGCCTTGAAGTCTGTCCTGGGAGGTAACTGGAAAACACATTCTCATCTAGCATCTCTGCATATACATGGTTTTCTGGTCTCAATGAAGACAAAGTGTTCCTTGTGTTAGGCACATTCATTGTTACTGCTTGTCCCCCTCCACTTTCTACAACTCCACTGCCCTCCCTTCTCACACCAAGAGGTCTCATCTCTTGTATCCCTTCCCCTCCTACCACCACCTGCGTTCCTCCTGCCACCACCTGCGTTCCTCCGCCAACCACTTGTGTCCCTCCTCCTGCCACCACCTGCGTTCCTCCTCCAACTACTTGTGTCCCTCCTCCTGCCACCACCTGCGTCCCTCCTCCTGCCACCACCTGCGTTCCTCCTGCCAACACCTGTGTTCCTCCTCCAACTACTTGTGTCCCTCCTCCTGCCACCACCTGCGTCCCTCCTCCTGCCACCACCTGCGTTCCTCCTGCCAACACCCGTGTTCCTCCTCCAACTACTTGTGTCCCTCCTCCTGCCACCACCTGCATTCCTCCTCCAACTACTTGTGTCCCTCCTCCTGCCACCACCTGCGTTCCTCCTCCAACTTCTTGTGTCCCTCCTCCAGCCACCACCTGCATTCCTCCTCCAACTACTTGTGTCCCTCCTCCTGCCACCACCTGCATCCCTTCTCCAACTGCTTGTGTTCCTCCAACCTCCTGCATCCCTCCTGACATAGTCTGTGCTCCTCCTGCAGCCACCTGCATGCTTCTTTCTTGAGCAGCGTCAGTTGAAGCTACCCAATGGCCAGGATGCTCAGAGTCTAGAGAGAAGTCATCCTGAGAGTCCCTTCTGGGAACGGCATGCTCCATCCCACTAGCTCTAGGTGGATAAGTCAGGCCAAGAGCAGACAGGGGAGGGGTACGGTTTCTTGAACCTGGCAGTCAATAAAGACATCAGAGTGAAACCAATATCCAAGACTAAACCCCCTAAAAAAGTGAAAATTAAGAAAATTCACAAAATTACACAATTTACAGAGGGCAAAATATCTAGTAAACTTGTCTTATTCCCCGCCAAAATGCCACAGTACCTAAATGTAATGGTCCAATCACTAACATTTAAGAAATATGAAGTGGAAATTTTCAATTGCGCAAAGCTTTGAACATCAAATACAGACACAAACTCAGTCAAAGAGATAGCATGCCATCATTTCCAGTGAGCCACCACACTAAGACACCTTGGACGCATACTACACACTAAGACACCTTGGACGCATACTACTAATCAAGTGGTCAAGAGTTGAACTGGCCACAGAGAGTTTCATTCCCGTCTTTATCAGATAGGGTGCTGCAACATCAGGACAAGAACTTTAGCCCTAAGAAACCGAACATTAGAATGATAGCAGAACACACCTTAACAGTCTGCATCCATCACCGTATGTCCCCAGGGAATGGAAACGGAAAAATGGAAAGAACAGGCTGGCCTAAGGCATTATTGTTAAGTTGTGAGAGCCTTTAGGGGATACCAGACAGTAAATGCAGTTTACCTATTGCGCCAAGAGGGGCGAGGAGGACGCCATTCTCACATTCTTAGATAACATCTATAAACTTTTAGCTGATTTTTCGTCTGCTTTCAACACAATCCAACCCCACATAATGGTTTCAAGATTAATTAACATGAACATAAACAAGAACATTACAGTTTGGGTTTTGTAGAGCAGGACCAGTCGCCGTCAATATGTAAAATAAAATGGTGTAAAACACGACTTTCTACTCAAAAACACCGGAGCGCCCCAAAGTTGTGTAATCCCCCTGTTTTGTTTAGCTCTACCTACCACTGTACTGTTCTGACCCTTACTACATACTAAATAGAGCAGACCAGGTCACAATCTTTCGACTCGGTTGTGGCCACAACAGACTCAAACACCATATGTCCACCTAATTAAAAGTGGGAGAAACAGCGATCTGTGAATGTGGACACGACCAAGAGGATGCCAAACATATACTTCAGCACTGCCCGCGCTACGCCACCCTTCGCGCACAGACGTGGCAGAATATGGCTCCCTGTGAGAGAAAACTCTATGGCAGTCTTTCTGAGTTGAAGCGAACTACACAGTTTGTACGCGACATCGGACTGACTGTCTAGCTGCTGTCATCGAGAACGAGGAAGAAGAAGAAGAAGAACTGTACTGTTAATAAGAAAAACATCAAAACTAATAAAATGTGCAGATGATTCCACTCTCAAAGAGAGAATACATACATGGATACAGTAAACATATTTGTGCCACAACGCGGTGGAACCAGGTGCTCATCAATTTTTTAGCATATGGAGTTATTGGTATCATCTTAAAGCTTGTTCTGGCACTCATATGACCTTATGCAGTTGCGAGCGCTGTAAAACCTTACAAAAACAAAAAAAGGTTGTTAATTTGTCTCACTTTTGATGAAAAAACGCCCCCTTTCTATCTTGAATAGAATATCAAGACATTTGCGATTGAAGGTGGGGATAGAAGTCAAGACACAAATTGAGATTGAAGGAGGTGGGGGTTGCTTGTTGCTGTTTTTGATTTGACAGAGTTATAAAGAAAGCCAGCAAGACCTCTGGATACGTTTTTAATAGAACTGAAGAACAATATAAAATCACAAGTATACAAAAAATAGACTGCAAAGCTACCAACCTCACACCCTTTCCACACAAATTTTAAAATCATGCAGCAGCAGATACATGTATACAGTAGTCTCCGTCTAAACACACGGTGCTCAGGAGGGCTCCTAAGCCTAAGCATGCGTTCACATGGAGCATGTGTTTACTTGAACCTGTGCAAACGGGGAAAAGGATGAAACTGTCTCCTTCGCCTGAAATTTTAGAGACCTCCCTTGGGGAGGAGGTTGGGGCTCTTTCACCGATAAGGCGACAAAATGTGACCGTTTTGTAAAGGATTCCACGAATGTTGTGATGACTACAAAGGCGTTGAATGAGTGGTGTAAAAAGGCAGAAAGACCGACTCACTGAACTGATGTGTATTAACATGTCAGGTAAGAAACAACTGTTGGTGACAGTCAGAGGGAAAAACGCTCAGCCACATGGCTTTCCATGCTACCACTCCCGACTGCTTGTCATCTATTGCAACTCTGTCAATGCATATATAATATATGTGAGGCAGCATGGTGGAATCAGGCTCTCGTCAATTTTTCAGCATATTTAGTTATTGGTATCATCTTAAAGCTTGTTCATTTGTCTTGCTTTCAATGAAAAAAATTACCCATCCATCTTCAATAGAAGTGGAGATATTTTGGATTGAACCAGTTTGGGGTCACCTGATTTAAGAGGCAAAATTAGCTAGAAAATGGCCGCAAAAGCTTAGTAAATTCCAAAGCTGGAGAGTCAATGGAAACTGTAAATTTATATTTTTGTGCCTTTAATCAACGTTTTCGGTGAAATCCTCAAAGGAATGTGTTTGTAAATGGACATTAAAGGTGTTGAGCCAAAAAACAAAAACTTGATAAAACTTGATAAGCAGGGAGAAAACTGCTGTTTTCTTCGATTTCATTATTTTGACGAGAGCCTGACTCCACCATGCTGCCTCACATATATGGATGACATTAGACATTCTGAGAGACTTTCTTTTAGTGTTTCGATGAACAAGTACATCTCTTGCAGCTGATCACTTGACCTTGACTAATCTTTAGTCCTATAGCGCTGCTGTCCACGTAGAATTATGCTAATTTATATGGCCAAATTATGCAAGAAAAATGCTAAATTATGCAAAAATTATGCAAATTACCGTAAAACCATTCGCGACATGTATCTGAAGAATTTTCATGTTTTATGTACAGAAAATTGAAAACAACATATCAGTATCAGCAGTTTGTTGAGTATTTGGAAAGAAAACAATACACATCAGTCAGAACCCCACCCCCCCAAAAATATAATCTCTGTAACTTTCAGCCGCAGATCTACAGAGGAAAGAAAAATAGAAAGAAAAAAAAAAGGACATCTGGACCTCGATGCTGTCACATCACTAAAACCAGGGACACCTGTCAAACCAGCAGACATGAGAACAACTTTTGATCTATTGAAAAATAGAGCCTGCTCAAGGAACAAAAGCCCTAACCATCAAGATCTTCTAACAAGGGAAATAACCAACTTTTCACTTAAATGAGACCGTATTACGTTGATTACTTCCCTTTAGTCACATGGCAAGGCGGTTTTGTGAAAAATGAAAAACTGAAAAAACGCGGATTAGAAAATTATGCAAATGTTGCAGAATTACACGAAAAAACGCGGCCGCAAAATCGTATAATCCTACGTGGACAGGGCTATCTAGTGTTCTACAGCATTCACACCTGTTATACATCATATTCATAGGCCTAACTTAACACCAGTAACCCAAACACTGTTGAGATACCCCTCAAAGATGCTTTTTGAGTATCCAATCAAAAGACATTTCTTCACCCCCCTCCCAAACATATCGCC
>NW_004797277.1:2637240-2645146 GCF_000002075.1 Aplysia californica | reverse complement strand
ATATGCCATAAACCCACCAAGGGGCCATGTCAGCTCACTGTAAGTGGAGGGAGACCATTTTACCGATTGTGAGCCTTAACATGGGTCACCATAGATTCTTTCCTGGGTTCGTCGGTTAAGATCCCGGTTCGCCTAAGATCCCGCGTTTCCTTGCTCCCGAGCACCGGGATCTTAGGCGGAGACTACTGTATATATATATATATAAATAGCTTTCAAGGTCTGTGATTAATTCCTGCTTGTGGTTTGAGAGATGCATCTAACGTTGTATTATAGTCAGCTTTATTTTTCTCTTTAAATTGAGTTTTTTCATGGAAGTAATATACAATTTAAATTTTAGCTATATCACATGTGTTTTTACCATTCTTATACAGCCACAGAAAATTTCCCATGGGGACAAAAAAGCATTATCATATCTTACCTCATAAAATAAATACTTTAAATCTCAACATTTCATCAAGAAGAGATTAAGGCAACACAGACACTGAAAAGAAGAAGACTGCGTCTGATAAAGTGCGCCCTAAAAACAGAAAAGAGACAAAACAAATGTGAACAGGAATTAAGAAATTCAGTGACATCTGGAGAGACATTGATTCCTTTGCACAAGAAAGACTTGAGGCCAAGTGGCCGCCAGCCTCCAACAATCCAAAGGATGCACTCACCTCCATGGGAGTGGCAGCTAGACATTGGATGGAAATCCAGCCTTAACTGTGGTGATGGCCCAGTTCCTAGTTCAAGTTTTCAAGTTTCACTGTTCCGCCAGATAACTTGCACAAACTTATCCCCTATCACAATGCCTCTCTGACAGGCAAGTTGACTCCCTCGACACTTAAAACTGTCTGTCTTGTTGGATTCCACAGGGGACGTCCCCTTGGAATCTGAGATAAATTAACGTCTATGTTTGAGCTGAAATGAAGAGGGGGACAAGGTCACATCATATTGTTCTAGAATACAGTATGGTGATGGAAAAGCATTAAAAACAATGAAAAAAGAAAACAAAATGGGAAGACTACATTAAACATCTTTAAAAATACTTTTGAAATTTTATGATGATTCAAAGATACATCTACCTACAGCAGACAAATCATTTATGTAACAATGTAAAGATACAAAATACACATATGAAAAATCTACTCCATCGCTAGTGCAATCTAGGCCTACCCTGTTTTGAACGAGACGAAAACACCACATTGCTTAAGAAAAAATATACATTTCTTATGAGCTGCTTCCACTAGGATTCAAAGACACAAAAAAAACCCAAAAAAAGACTAAAACAGAGGACAGGCATGGGATAGTTAGATCTGATGGGTTTAAACTTGTACAGCAACCAGAAGTTTAGAGGTTTATTCTCCTGTGAAAAAATGCGTCTCAACAAAAAGTGCTGTCGCGAAAAAATGCCTGTCTCCACATAAAGTCATATTCTCTGTCTACAGAACATACTTCTGAAAGGCATCAAGAGATGGCAAAAAGAAACCAATGTAGAAATAATCTCAGAAAGTTGTCTCTATACCATTCAAAAGATCCTAACAGACAAAAGGTCTTCACTAATTTAAACAATAAATTAAAAGATGAGTGTACTATCACAATATCTTATTTAAACTAGAATATTGAATTGCACTAAAATTTAAAATTGCTGTTCTTTATTTCTATCACTGCAAAAGAATTTTTGCTCACTATATTTTTCAGCCCTCGTATCTTATGCGAAGTACAAAAGTAGATTTACATCATTTAAAATATCACTCAAGTCTGTTTCCAACAAAGAAAGGAACAATCAACTCAAGTAATAAAAAAAATAAGCGGGACCCTATTTTCCAGGAAGAGCAGATGTCAAACCCCGGAGAGGTTTATAATACAGTTCTACTCATTACTGTTGAAATGTACAAGTATGTTAATAAAAAAAAGTCTGAGGAAAAAGAATCACCAGGAATAGAGACATCCCATAAGAAAGGCCCCAGTGACAAACTTTTACAGGGACTTCTATTCAGGCAGGAAACTCATACTATACATCAATCAATATTAAAGAATATTTGACCTTCCACTAATTTGTTCAGGGACTAGTTTCTGTTGTTGTTTTCAAATCCCTTTAGCTGCGAGTATTTTGCTCTTGGCAGCGCATTGCCTCCCTCAAGAAACCACATGTCCTTGTCATCTAGTCAACGCCAGAGTCAAGTTTCTGTTAACCTCAGAGAAAAATATGGGCTGCCATAATTTTGATGTTGGGAAGAAATTGACTGTCTAGTTACAGCATCTAACTTCAATATGCGGGAGGTTTCAAACAGACAAATCATGTATAATCTGAGGACTAAACAGACATTTTTTTTACCTAACTAAATTTGCTAAATTTTACTATGAGGAACAAAAAGTTAAAAACAATTTAGTACAGTGGAACTCGGATTCAATGAGGTCGGCGGACCTGACCAAAAATCTCGTTGAATCCGAGTGTTCATTATAGCAAACACGTAGTTTCGTGTAGATAATTACAGGCACTGAGCAAGTAATGTAAAAAGAGAAGTCACAAGTACTGCCTGAAAAGCCTGCAAATTATGAGCTGAGTAAAAAAAAAAGACCGATTCGTTCATATATGCACACGACTGTGTCATCTCGATTGTTTACCAAAATGTTGTGTTACTGTGTAGAGCCTAGCATACGGCAACTTTTGACTCCATAGACAAGCGCACAATTCATTACGTAGATTTACATCACGACGAGCTTATCATTGTAATAATGATCAGTTGCCGAAGGGGAAAAAAGACTACGACGCGTTTGTATCTGCGACGTTCAACGCCCAGACCACTAGAGCACCCCCCTCCCTGACACGCACACTCAGCCACACGTATGCAGGCCGCCCATACAAACCCGACACACGCCAGAGTAGACACGTGTGCAAAAAGGCTGCTGATTATTCGCATGCAATCGGTTAAGTGAATAATGGTTCACGATGCAGGTGCGATGGATGCTTTCCGGGAATAGACGAAGTTCGTTCTGGGAGAAAAATGAGCCAAGCCACGTCTGCAGGGGCTGTTCACCATGGAAGCAACCTCGTTGAATCCGAGCTCGCTGGTTTAAGTGCTCGTTGAATCCGGGTTGTTTTTATCGATTTTAAAGAAGAAAAAAACCCGGGGAATCTACCTCATCTAGTTGAATCCGAGCTCGTTGAATCCGAGTTCCACTGTATTGGACAGCTGTACAAAAACACGGTGTTGAGTTGAGATCTGTTATTGTAATTGAGAAATCAATATTTTTCAGTGCTAGATCTAGGTCTCCCCAAAATCACCATTTTTGGGGGAAATTACACAAAATGTACCACTCAAGACATGAGGTATAGGTTTATTCCAAATGCAATTCTGAATAATTTCATATAACATACAAGTGTTTTCCTTCTGTTTGTGAATGCATCATGTCCTTTTTTCAAGATTAGAAATTTTTGGGGGGGGATTTTCAATATCGGATGTTATGTTGATGGAAGTGGCTATCCTCACCCGGGGTGAGAATAAAAATACGATCCACCTCTCATCCCGGGTGAGACTTGCCAGCGTTGGCTATTCTCACCCGGTGTGAAACAAGACCTGTTTTTCCTAATTACGGAATACTGTCTATCGGTATGGATGATCAGATAGACAAAAACAAAGAAAAAAATGACATGATAGCACAAAAGTAAGTTAATTAGTAATTTGGTGGTCTACAAAGATGCTATGGCTATTTCATTTTTCGAATCGAGCCGAACTATGCGGGTCACCATTTTGTTTTGCCCGGAAGTTCTCGCAAGATCTACTCCTTCTCTCTCTCTCTCTCGCACTCCCTTTCTGAACACTGTCTATCCGTGTGGACGATCAAATTGACAAAATCAAAGATAAATAATGACGATTCACTATGACGAAGATCTGGAGGAGCATTGGTGGAGGACCATCGACTTCCTGACACTGGTGGGCAGAGCAGGCATTGTTCTGAATCTAGACAAATTTCAGTTTGCTTGACGAGATGTCGAATTTGCAGGGTTCCATGTCTCAGAACACACTATAAAGCCCCTCCCAAAATACCAGGAAGCCATTCAATCTTTCCCCACCCCAAAGAACACCACTGACATCCGTAGCTGGTTTGGCCTTGTGAACCAAGTGGTTAACTGGTTAACTATGCTCAACTACGAGACGTCATGGCTCCCTTTCGACCCTTCCTGAGCCCAAAGTACAAGTTCTTTTGGACTCCTGTGTTGGACCAGGCCTTCAGTGATTCCAAGCAAGCCATCATAAATGCAATCCCCCTGGGCGTAGAGATATTCGACACCTCCAAACCTACTTGCCTCCGCCCAGATTGGTCCTCACGAAGGATTGGCTATTTCCTCCTCCAGCAGCAGTGTTCTTGCACCACTGGTATGCCAGACTGTTGCCAAGATGGCTGGAAGATCACACTGGCAGGATCCCGCTTCGTTAATGGCGCTGAACAGCGCTACGCACCCATTGAAGGCGAGTCTTTAGCGATTGCCTGGGGCCTAGAGCTGACACGGTACTTCACCCAAGGCTGCCCCAACCTCATCGTGATCACGGACCATAAGCCACTCAAAAAGATCTTCGGAGATCGCACCTTCGATGAGATCTCAAACTTCCGCCTCTTCCGCCTGAAGCAGCGCACCCTGCCGTGGCATTTTCGCATCGCCCACTTACCGGGAAAAACAATCTCTGCAGCAGACGCCACTTCTCGTCATCCCTGCGCATATACAGAAGCATCACCCTAGGACTGCTCTGAATCCTTACTAATTGCATCCATATGTCAGAACGCAGAGGAGCTCACCTCCATCCCCTGGTCTCGGCTGGCACAGGAGACAAAAGCGGACTCTGTCCTGTCCCAAGTGATGACAGCAATATCGGAGGGATTTGTCCATGACAACCCATCAATCTCATCCTTGATTCGATACAAAGACTCCCTGTACACCCTAGATGGTGTGGTCATGTACAGCGATCGTGTGGTGGTGCCATCGTCCCTTCGACCGTCGATCCTTGAGGGACTGCATTCAGCACATCTGGGCGTATCAGCAATGGAACTACGGGCCCAAGCCATCGTCTTCTGGCCGGGTATCACCAACGACATCCAATCTACAAGGACAAAATGTCGTGAGTGCAACCGGAACACTCCATCCCAGGCTCCACTGCTGTCTGAACCAGCAATCCCGCCATCCACCCCTTTCGAACAAATCTTCGCTGACTTCTTCGAGTTCGGTGGCCACCACTACCTCATTGTTGGCGACCGTCTTTCCGGATGGTCAGAAATATTTTCTACACCCTCAGGAAGCCCTCACTCAGGGGCCTGAGGCCTGATAGCATGTCTCAGATTGTTCTTCACCACCTTCGGCGTCCCTGAGGAGCTCTCCAGTGACGGGGACCCTGAGTTCACAACAAGCGCCACCGGTGAATTCCTTCAACGTTGGGCAGTGAGGCATCGCCTGTCCTCCGCGTACCACCCCCAATCCAATGGCCGTGCCGAGGTTGCTGTGAAGAGCGCCAAGAGGCTTCTCCGATCTAATGTGGGCCCAACAGGGACATTCGACAACCACCCCCTACTGCATGCCATGCTTCAGCTGCGCAATACTCCCGATCCCAACTGCAATGTGTCACCAGCCAAGATCATCTTCGGACGCCCCATCTGTGATGCCTTTTCCTTCACTAACAGACTGGAAAAGTTCTCTAATCCGGCCATCAATCCCCTATGGCGAGAGGCCTGGGCATTAAAAGAGGCTGCTCTCCGAGCACGTTACACCAGAACTGCAGAGACATTAAACGAAAATGTCAAAGCTCTCCCACCCCTGTCCCCAGGTGACAGATGCTTCGTACAGAACCAAACTGGGAATGCGCCTAAAAAATGGGACCGCACACGGCTGGTGACAGAAGCGCTGGACCACAACCAGTACATTGTCAAAATTGATGGCTCTGGACGTGTCACTAGACGCAACAGATGCTTCCCCAGAGCATTCAAACCGGCAACGACTGCAACCGAACGAGCCCCTACTAGGCAGTCGCCCACCATTCTAGAAACAGCACCGGTTCCCTCTTCATACCCCACTCCCCCAGCCCCATCGCTGCTCCCGCTGCATCCGATGTAACACAGGAGGGCACCCCATGCCCCCCTTCCGCACCCTTTCCTGACACCGCTATCCCAGGTCCCAAATCGTCTTCTTCTACCATGTCAGAAGCACCGACCACCCCTGTCGTGCCAGAAGTGACTACCCCCACCGGGCAAGAAGCAGCCCCTTCCAGAACCCACAGGGCCTTGCAACGTCTCATGCCACACAATAAGCCAGGACTCAAAGAGACTGTGACCCCTCAGCGGCGAAGAAAGCCCCTTGAGAGGCCATGAACTTGGGGGGGGATGTAGTTGTATTATTAGTGTTATTCATCAGTTCATTTCCTATCATCATCATCATCACTTTGCGTCCCTCGGGGAATCATGCGTGTAGATCTAGTTTTTCATTCCGTTCTACATCACCGTCTAGTGTTTTCCATTTTATTTCCGTTTATGTCGTCATCACTTGTAACCCCGTTGAATTATTAAAAGTTCATTGATGTTATTCGACAAGTGATGAGTCATTCTTTATGATGAAATTGACATGGTTTATGTATTCTTAATCCCAACGCAAAGTTTAGAATATCCAGTCGGGGAAGCATAGACAATGATAGAGTCTTGTCTAGATCTAGATCTAGATTAAAGATCTAAATACGATCTCTAGATCTAGGCGCGGCCGGAATTTTACGCGAGAAAGTAAACAATTGTAGAGTCCTCGCCTCAGGCCCACAACACCGGGGTGGGAGCTATTCTCACGGGGGGGGGGGTATGAGAATAGCGAGACATGGGTTATTCTCACCCGACGGTGGCCTAACTTCTAGTTTTTAGATTCTAAAATGATTCTAATCTCTAGACAGATCTTCTAGATCTAGCCAATGAGTGTAAGGTAAATTTTTACTTTCACTCCCGCACACAGATGCACTGCTTCTGGGGTCAAACTGCAGTACTGTTTGCTGCAGATCACACATAAAAGTAAGCCACTACAACTGTCGCAAATCAATTATTTTAAAGAAAATTTCAAATCTACCTGTAAAATATCAAATTATGGGTTAAAACAGGGGGAACAGGGGGGCCCCCCTGTAACCCCCAAGATTTTCTTTTACCCCAGGGGAGCAGGCCCCCCTGGAACACCCCGATTGGCCCAAAGCACGTCTAGATTATCTCGATTAAGAACAGACCAAATATTTCAAAAACTATTAATTTGCGACCAAAATGAAGTTGATATTCATGTTCAGAGCATCAATATTTAGTAGGAAATGGACAACTGGTAGCTAAGTGTGTAAATACAGAGTTTAAGGGAGGACTTCCCTAACGTGCGACCACTATGAAACAGAGCAGCAATTGATTAAGGGTTGGGGGTAGGGTTTGGGTAAGGGTTAAGGTTAGGGTTTGTTGGGTTAGGGTTAGGGTTAGGCCTGTTCTTTATTGTGTTTGACGGGGTGGTCGCTTGTTACGGAAGTCCTTCCGAGTTTAAGACAAGAGCAACGTTTTAATTTTTACTTACCTTGCCTTGCCTTGCTAAGCTAAACACATAGATCTAGATCTAGATCTAGATTTTAGAATATATATTAGAATCTAGATCTAATCTAGATCTAGAACTACGGAAGGACTTCCGTAACGAGCGACCACACCATCAAACACAATAAAGAAGAGGCCTAGACCTAACCCTACCCCTACCCCAGCCCTACCCCTACCCCAAGCCCTCAATTCTGCTCTGTCTCATAGTGGTCGCTCGTTACGGAAGTCCTCCCAGAACTACAGTTAGAGCAGCATTTAACTTAAGGCCACCTCTGTTCTCACCCGGAGTGAGAATAGTGCAGGCGAGTCTTGTGGCTATTCTCACCCGGTGCGCGTTCAC
>NW_004797277.1:2636087-2637140 GCF_000002075.1 Aplysia californica | reverse complement strand
CGTTCACCCTAAACCACAGAATTCTACACTGTGATAACAGAAAAATTGTAGAATTCTGTGCCGTGAACAAACTTCCATTACAACTGTAGCCTACTAAAAGACTAAAAGCTAGATCTAGATCTATCTTCTATCTAGATCTAGATCTATCTAGCTTTTAGTAGGCTACAGTTGTAATGGAAGTTTGTTCACGGCTAGATCTAAAATCTAGATCTAGATCTATATCTAGATATAGATCTAGATAAGATTTTGTTTAAGAAACAAACAAGTACGCAAATCAAGTCAAATCAGGAATGTATTTCTTTAAATTCATTAACAGAGAAGAGCATAGAAATAGAAGTAGAAGAGGTGCTCCGTCTCATCTCCGACTTCATCAAAATAGACTAGATCTAGATCTAGGCCTAATATTCAAATCATCTCATCAGAGTTATCACACTCACCACACTCAGCACCACTTAGCCTAACCTCATATTAATAAACACCACTGCACCACCGCCGTCCACTCTAGGCCTAAGGCCTAAACTATAAAATAACTCTACATAGGGCTGGGCAATGGGCAACCAGTCGCAAAATCCGGTTAAAATGATAGTGCACCTCTTCGGCAAATAATATGATATGAACCGCTTCGGCAAATGGGTTAGAACCACTTCGAAAAACGGGTTAGGCCTAGAACCACTTCAACAAATGGGTGCACCCTCTTCGGCAAACGGGTCAGGAAAGAGTTAGGATTCTGAAATCGGATAATGTTTCATTGAGAATTATCCGGCTATCCTTGTAGATTATCCGGATTTTGCCCACTTCTAGTGTCTAGGCTAGTGTCTAGCAGTTGCACTTTGCCTCGGAAATGATAATTATTGATAACGGGGTGTCTACGTACACGGTAACCGGCAACCGGTCACGTGGTCTCAGTGTTATGTACACGTTAACCGCGCGGGCAGTTCAGAACTCCAAGTTCAGTTTTTGTCATTCAGTGTTGCCTTCATCCCCACCCCTCCCCCGACTGTACCTTAATTTTTGCAAAAATCAATACCCCCCATTCCGGAGCCCTATACTTCG
>NW_004797277.1:2630365-2633181 GCF_000002075.1 Aplysia californica | reverse complement strand
AACATTTTGGAGAGAGCAACGGAGCATCAATGGACATGTCCGGAGTGCAGGGATGTTGCTTCCTGAAACAAGAACAAGAACAAGATGATAGCTAGACCGACAAAAAAAAAAAAAAAAGGCCTACTGAATGGTAGATATTTTTAGTTTGCAATACAGGTACATTTAACTTAAGTATTTCAGTAAATTTTTACTTATATGCATCCACACACATATTATGCAGATGCATTGATTTGAGGGCTAAACTACCAATGTTTTCCTGTAGAACACATATATGGCCACTAAAACCCTTGCAAATCAATTGTTTTAAAGTATAGATATATATATTATATCAATCCTATTGTCAAAACATAAAACCATTGTGAAATGCAGGGGGCATGCCCCCCTGAAACCCCCAAGATTCTTTTTAGGTCAGGGGGCTGAAACCGCCCATGTTGTTAAAATCAAGTCAAATATTACTATTTTCAAACATCAATAACTCGATAACTATTGATTTGTAAAAATGAATAAGGCCCTGTTCGTGTTCAGCATGCAACATACTACTAGAAAAAACGTATACGTGTATAAAATGTGTGCATGAGACGGGTGCATGAGTAAAAAACCCCAAACAAAACAGTATTATTATTTGAGGCGTAACAAAAGGTGTCTTAATTTATTACTATTTTTTAATGAGACGGTGCCTGTGTACTCAACAGGTTTCTAAATAGGGCTTAAAATAAGTACAGCTAGACTAGCAGGCTAGGCTAGCCCTAAGGACGGCGAGACTGGCAGGTTAGCCGTAATGATGGCTGAATTGTAAAAATACAATTTTAGTTTACAATGCCTAAAGTATTTGTTAAGTACCACTGGCCATTTTGATAAAACGATAACTTAAAGGGAGGGGGGGGGGGGGGGCGTACACCCGAAGGCTATATCTCGCTTATTAGCTGACCAAATTTTACCATATTTCACACATTTATATAACTAGCATGATACAATTTTAAGGAGTCTAAAAATCCGCAGTCAAATTTGAGAAAAAAAGTTTTGTTTCCATGGATACGGCGACCATATATTTGGATTTTGTTGACATGTCTTATGTGTAATGAATACCAGGGGCGAAGGCTGACTTGTTTGACAGGGTAATCAAAGTGAGATGGGACCAGATAGGGCCTGGAGATATCACACTCACACAAGTCACAAGAATCTTACTGGCACTGGAGGCGGCAACTCTGAGTTGTGAATGAAAACAAATCCTGAATTCAAGTTGTATGCATATTCAACCACTAAAATAATCGGGAAAGTATTTCATTAAATATTTATTCTAACTAACTTTACATTTAGATTTGAACACACGAACACCAAGGAAAGAAGCAGGGATGTCAGTACTACAATGGCATGTTATACCAAACAGCCGAAACACTTTGGCAGAGCATGCCAATTATTAATTTTTTATTTCACATTTGGCTGTTTTTTGTCTAGCTTTTCGCGGCCAGGAGCCGGTGTCTTAATCGAGGTCACGATCTGATTATAGGACGTTAAAAGGTCGAGGAAAAAAAAACAAGCACTCGCAGCAGTCAATACATTATTAGGAGTTAGTTCCCCTCACATCTGTGAGGTAGACTCGACCAGTGTAATAGTTAGCTTACATAATCAGCGAGTACGGCTGCTTATAACTGTGGCTCGAAAGGGGTGAACAGGGTATATGCGGCAATGAAACAGTTTTGACTGCTATGCACATGTTCCCTTCAACTCTATTGGTAGACTCTTCCAGCCTCACTTTAAGCTTACTTAAGGTAATCAAAGCTTGTGACTGCTTATGGAGTGGCCCGATAGGGGCGAACAGGCTATTTCTGAGGCAATTAAATGGTTTTGAAGGTTAGGCATAGTCTATTGTTCATTGGTGATTATGAACGTCTTTTTACATCTAATTTATGAGGTTTACGTCCATGGGTGAATTTGACTGCGACAATGTTTCAAAATTACTAAGGGAAGCAGTGATTATTTGATTATAGACGCTTCGCCTCTGATGAATACCGCACTTATCATTCATGGGAATTGATTGATTTTTTGCACGCGCATGTTAGCAAACATTAGATTTTAAAATTTGTTTGATTATTTTTTCCTAAACGAATTAGAAATTTTTTAGCGAATATTTTCTTGAGGTAGTAGTCAAGTTTGCTAAAAAATCCGTGAAAATCCACACTACAGACATCACCAACAAAAATCTATATATATATGTATATAAAAAACAAGAGCAAATTTTTAATATTACATCTTTTCTTCATTCTGTAAAAATTTCATGAAGATTGGAAGAAAAATAGTGGAGTTATTCAAAAAAGTATACAGAAAAATCTCATTTTGAGAAAACGGCCGATAAAGAAAAATAAAAGAGTGACTTTATGAGGAAATGGTGGTGACAAACATGCCCGATATGGGAAGAAATAAGGCTTGAGTTCTTAAGGCGATGAAATAGTTGTAGGAGAGGCTGGAGATGCTAAAATGTCTACAACTCATATTCCATCATTTTGAGCCGAATCGGGACTTTTAGGGTACCCTCTCCCCCCCCCCCCCCTTTCCCTAAGTATGGCTAGCTACTTTAATAATAATATAGATCTAGGCCTATTTCTAGATCTACGTGAGGGTATCTATTCATGAAAAGTAATAAATAATGATTGAGTGAGACTTTTAAGCTGGCTTCGGGGCTTATAAATAATATGATACGTCTCTACTTCTGCAAGGCTATATCAAGCTGAGAAAAGAGGGAGCGAAATGGAGAGGAGAGAGAGAGCGAGAGAGAGAGAGAGAGAGAGAGAGAGAGAGAGAGAGAGAGAGAGAGAGAG
>NW_004797277.1:2629065-2630234 GCF_000002075.1 Aplysia californica | reverse complement strand
GGGGGGGGGGGCGATTGAGACTGTCACAAAATTATATCAGAGGTATAGATAATTCTAGATCTACGTAAACTGTCTCTGATTTTATAGAAGATCTATCTCGTGACTCACATCGAACATTCTCACATTCGATCTGTGCCTCTTGTGCAATACAATCGGAAACTTGCACTCATACCATAGATAGTATAGCCTACTTTGATGTAATCGTTTTCATAATAAGATGCTTCAATCCCCCGCCCCTCTGAAAAGAAAAAAAAAGTTTGGTTGAAATTAGATAAAATGGGAATTGGGGAGATTATAATGAATGCAATTTATGATTATCCATTCCACTCGATCTCAAGTGTTTTACCCCATTTCATCGCGTTCACACCTGTGCTGCTTGATCTCAATATAACTCTTTGCAGGGATTTTCTTTGAAGTCACTTCAAAACATATCGAACACAGTTTTTTTCTTCACGGAAAGTTGAAAACATTTGAGTAAACGTTTGAGAATCAATAAATTGTTAGAAATGCACTTAAAAATAGACTACGCTAGGCTTTATTTTTGCCATTCCCCAGGACTATCTCACAGAAACGTCGCTATTTATAACTGCAGTTGGGCCATATTAAAATGAAATGCTGCTTATAATAGTTATAAAGGTTTAAAGTTTCTGTTAAAAGCCATGGCTCGACTTAAAAACAGCTTTTAAGAATTCACTGAACTGGATAGCCATCAACTCCCATATAATGTATCTCTACTAAAATTTTAATCCTGAGTACCTGGACTTCCATCCTACGTTAGGCTATACTTTTTTCTTTTCATTCACCCTCTCTGCAAAAACCAGAATGGTCCTGGCACTATTCAGAGCGTTTAGTTTTTCATTGAAAAATAATAACGAAGCCCTTGGTGTTAACTCTTAACTTCGTCGCAAAGAGTGGTGGCTATGCTATGAGTCACAGTGCGCAGTCTAGGAGCTCACATGGCATAAATCGGAGAAATTAAAAATAGGCAGTAACCTCGGGGCTCTCGGGGCTATTATTACGGTTAGGTAAAGACGGTCTTCAGGGCTATTTATACGGCGAATAAGACGCTCTTCTGTACTGAAGTCAAGGACACAACAAAAGAGAGAGAGAGAGAGAGAGAGAGAGAGAGAGAGAGAGAGAGAGAGAGAGAGAGAGAGAGAGAGAGAGAG
>NW_004797277.1:2627293-2628665 GCF_000002075.1 Aplysia californica | reverse complement strand
CACACACACACACACAAAAAAAAATACACACACAAACAAAAAAAATCCCTGCTGTCTTGCAGAGTAACGGAAGATTATTAAACCGACAGGAGAGTAAATCTTACAGATCCTGCTGAAAGAATTAGTTTTTAAAACATGCCAGTAGTAAGAAACAAAGTACATGTATTGAATTTGACACAATGATTGCATGATTCAAGGGGAGTGCCATTACTAGCTTTCATGTGTTATAATGAACGTAAAGGACTTTAATACGTTGCCTTAGGTCTAGAAAGCATAGACCAGGTACACATGGCCTTCACTAAAGAAAGCCAATGCCTCCACACAAGAACATTATAGAGCAAAACGAGTCAAAATCATGTTTAACTGAATGTTAACAATGATGCCTTTATCTATGAACTATTAAGAACAATAATTTTGTTTCCTTTTTTTTCTATTAAACGAAGTGCAATGGTTTTAACTATTGAAAAGGTAACAGTAAGACTAACAGTACCCTTTGTCTTTTAAAATGGGATACAAATTTACAAACTGTATTGATACGCAAATACTACAGTCTTAATTACAATGTAGCTTGTGTCGTTTGGTTCAGCCTTTTATTTAATAATACTAAAGCGTTATCGCACTCATGGCTCCTCCCTTTTACCTGTCTGTCAAGTATTTACTGCTTTCCTTCAGCTCTGACTGAAATCACCGGATCATATTCAGGGCATATAACTCACCATTGTGTTGTAAACGCGCCAATTAAAATTCGAAGAATGAAAGTTTGGCTCAACATTACGCAAAGACAAAGGCGATCGGACAGTCCCAGGGTACGGGCGCAAAGTTTATTAAAATTTAGCAAATTCGGATACACACCTGATAGATCAGGGAAACAAAAGCATAGATGAAATCACAGTTTGATGTGATTCCATCTGATGCGGCCCTGTCAGCCCTGCCTACCGAATCATGCCTTGCTGAAGTTCCATGACCAGAGAAATCAAAGGCGTCGAAAACTTCACATCTGGGTGTGATCCTTTAAAATTGTAAGGCCCCTATGCCTGAGACGGACATTGTACCACTTGTCGAGGAATTTAGAGCGGAGATGTGATCGTATGTGTGGGTGTGGGTGATCTATAATATGAAGGTGTTTTTGTTCAGTAAAGAATGATCTAAAATGCGGGAACTTCAGACTCCAGAGTGGGATCTTTGAGATGACTTTTATGTCGTAAAATTTGTTGTTTTTGGGGGGTTGTTTCCTTTCCTTTCTTTCTTTTTTAAACAACAGAACCTTAAGTGAATCGGGATCATAAACGATGGGATCTCAGGTGGTGACTACTATGATAGATTAAACCGGGTAGAGTACTATTAAAGGAGACTACCCCCCCCCCCCCCCCCC
>NW_004797277.1:2625953-2627193 GCF_000002075.1 Aplysia californica | reverse complement strand
ACTCCCCCCCCCCCCCTCCTTCTTCTTTCTTTAACAGAGAAGTTATTCACCGTTGTTGTTAAGCAGATACTGATTTTTTTTAAATATATGGAGCCGCTATGACTATGACACCAGTAATAGTAAAGAGAGAAAGGGGTTTTATAACATAAAAGTGTACTGACTTGCCTAATCTAAAAAAAAGAAAAAATCTTCTATATCTAGATTTCAGTGTGAGAGTCAGGCAGCGCGCAGCGCAGGTTGACCATGGTTCTGCTGCGAGGGGGGGCTTCTATCAGGCGTGCGTTGCTGCCCACAGAGCCGCCTCCATTACTTTATAACCTCCTCTCTAGCCTCCTCTCCTTGACTAGAGTTGAAGTCTCTTTCACTTTCAACTTCCGGAATGAAGTAAGCGCCAAAATGATGGAGGAAGCTTCTCCTCAATTCGCTATTGGACAAGAATTTTCAAGTCTTCAAACTCTTGAAAATGCAATTGATGTTTATTCAAAATCGGCTGCTGTTACACTCTATAAAAGAAATACCTGCACTATTAAAAGTACACTCCATCGTTGCCCTAAGAAAACGATAAATGCCTATGAAGTTTGAAATAATGCGAGATTAACTAAGCATGTATTCATGGCGGGCGAACGTTAAAGTCTGCTTGTCCATGTAGCCGGAAAACACGGGGATGTTGAGCGCACGGGATCTTATCGATTTTTAGACCACCAAGAGATCTTTAACGTGCACAACTTGCACACGCGGGACCTCTGAGATGTTTCGCCCTTGTCCGAGATGGCTAGATCTTTCTTACCAGAAGATCAGGGGGTGTGGCTGAAAGACGTCAGAGCAAAGGAGTAGCAGTAGAAAGGCTGCAGAAAGAGTCAGAAGCCCAGAGGAGGGGGTAAAGGAGGTGAGAGGTGGGGGCAGAAAGTGGAGACGAAAGCAGACGACAGACGCGACATTGCCAGAGAGTAGGAAAGGAGGTGAAAGGAGACAATTTTTTAGAAGTAAATTTTCCCGTAGCTACCCAAATTCGAACGCGGGACCTGTCAATGAGAGGAGAACGCCTTAACCTCTAGACCACGAGAGCCCCGTACCGGTCTATCTTTGTTTAATTTTTTTTCATGCAACCGTGTCGCAGTAAAGGATAAAAAGAAAAAAAATAACCCATTTAATTCGCACGTGTTTTTAACGGAAGAAGAAAATGAAAAAAAAGAACACAACCCAAAAACTTACCTTAATTAGGGGGCAAGCTCCCTCCCCC
>NW_004797277.1:2584524-2624676 GCF_000002075.1 Aplysia californica | reverse complement strand
CCATGCACTGTCTCATAATAATAGGAAGGACTTCTGTAACAAGCGACCACCTAACTAAACATAGAGAAGAGACCTAACCCTAAACCTACCCCAAACCCTGCTACAAACTCTACCCCTATCCTCACTCCTAACCCTAACCCACAACGAACATAATAAAAAAGAGACCCAACCCCTAGCCATACCCCAACCCTAACCCTACCCCTGACTTTACCCCTAAAAATGCGCAAACCACCGTAATATTTTCAAGACTAGGCTGGATGTAATCTCTACTCTTATGGAAGTCGACTCCTAATAATGCCAAATTATTAAAAATTCAAGTAATAGGAGCACAGAGCTGAATCATAATAATATATAGATTTTTTAAATGGTTCTAAACACATGTACGTGCTGCTTACATATCAGAATAGCTCCCAAAAATGACAAAAATTAGATACTGCAAAAATGACAAAGCTGTAAAACATCTAGAATCTAGATCGAATAAAATCCGGTTCCTATCTAGATCTAGATCTAGAATCAAGATCAAAATTTCACATTTAAACAACAACAGCACTTCTAATAAAACAACAATAATAAGAACAACATCAGAAGTAAGTTTATGTAAATTTTTCATGTAATCTAATGACTTGTAAAATTAGCCCCGAAGACCGCCTTTACAGGGCCGTAAAAGTAGCCCTGAACACAAGGAGATTACAAGTTCTAAACTCCTTGCCTGAACACCATCTTTACATGACCGTAAAAATAGCCCTGAGAACCTTCTTTACGGGACCGTAAAAATAGCCACACATTAAAAATATATATAGTTACTCCAAGGGCCAAACCATTATTCTGAATTCCCGATGCTAAAAATGGCAAAGAATTCGATAATTTTGCCTCAACTGAGTGATAAGTGAAACTGCAAACTCCTGGATTCTAGAATCTAAATTTGGCTGTTGAAAGCTTTCTATTGAAGGAACATTTTAGGCAGCTTCGAAATTTGGAAAAAACATTCATGTGTCAGCTTTTGATTGAGTGATTTCTTGGCCATTTCCGTTCCTTTTTACATGAGAATCTAGATCTAGACTAGGCCTAGGTCTAGATCTAGACATTGAGACAGTGACAGTGTGAGTGACAAGAATTCAACCCGACGCCAACACGCCGTTCTCTGAAACTCTAGATCTAGATTCTCTCTGTCTTAGATTATCTAGATTCTTGATATCATACTACATTCTAGACTCTAGTTCTAGATCTAGAATCTAGATCTAGAATCTAGATTCTAGATCTAATATCTACTAGATTCTAGATCTAGATTCTAGATCATCTAGATATCTATGGCCTACTAAATCTAGATTTAGAGGCGATTTTGTAGTTTCGTTCGTTAAAGTCAAGCAGGGGGGGTTTCAGGGGCCTGACCTAAAAAAAATATGGAGGTGGGGGGGGGTTCAGGGGGGCATGCCCCCCTGAATTTTATCCTGATTTGATGTTTTGCAGTTAGGTTGCATCCCTGCTCTTTGTGTAGCCTAATTCAAATAGTATTTGGTCTTCAAGACTTCTGGATTTCTTCTCTGAATGTAAACAAATGGATCATGGACTTTAACGAACGGAACTACAAGATCACCGATTTAGAATCTACGCTAGATGATCTAGATGATCTACACACACTCTATATTATCTAGATCTAGATATATCTAGATCTAGATCTAATCTAGATATAAATCTAGATCTAGAGATTCTAGATCTAGAGATTCTAGGCCTAGATCTACTCGTAAAAAATAATGGCACGGACGGTAGAGTGGGAATAAATTAGACTAATCTAGAATCTAGATCTAGATCTAGATCTAGATCTAGATCTAGATCTAGATCTAGAATCTACATCTGATCTTTCTAGATTTGTCTTGAGATGTCTTGACTGTCACACCCGTTACCCACTTACATCTCTAGATATCTAGATACATGACCAGTGCCACTGACAGTAACAGGGCTTATTAAAAAAGAGGTATGATTTACATTTCTTAATTCGTGTCAAAAATTTTTGCCGGAACGTAGAACGCGAGGAAGGCCGAGGTCATAATGATATTGCCTGTCCGCTTCACATCCGGTACACGCATTGGAGTTTGAGTCCGAATAGCTGCTGCCTATTATTATAATAGGTAGCGTCAATTGCCACCGAGTGACGCGGTGGCAATTGACAAAAATTGACTTTTTGTCAATTGCCACCGAGTGAAGTGGTGTCAAGTCTGAAAACAACACTATCTTTAGCATTATACATAATGTGTGTCTAATGGGTCAATTTGTTCTCAACTAATTTCATTGGACGAGCATCTAGAATCTAGATCTAGATCTACATCTAGTCTAGAGCTACGGTACCAACTTGGCGTGTTTTCAATGAGACCGTAGGCCTAGATCTAGATCTAGGCTAGCCTTAGCCTACACTTTGGTGTAGAACCGGCACAGGCAATTCTAGAAGTAGAAGGTCACAAACGCACACAAACTCAAGCAGAAATTCACGTTATATCGGGGAACATAAATCGGGGGACTGGGGTCAGGAAAAGGCGCACACACACACACACACACACACACACACACACACACACACACACACACACACACACAGACGGACGGACGCACAACACCGAGCACTAGAAGAGCACAATAAGCTAGATTCTACCCACCAACGTAAAAGAGCTCCAATTTACTCTGTGGCAATTGACAAAAAATCAGTTTTTGTCAATTGCCACCGCGTCACTCGGTGGCAATTGACACTACCATTATAATAATATAATACAGTTGAACCTTAAACGAAAACCTGTGTAAGACTGAAACCTGTCGTATAACGAAAGCTCCCACTCCCCCTTTGATAAATTCCTCCATAAAAATACCTCTCTGTAAACGGAAATCAGTCTCTAACCTTTGATGTCATGCTGCCAGGCAAGGAAGGAGAGTATGTGTTCGGAATAGCATCAGTAGGGGTTCGATTTAGGAATTAGATTTACAACATCCTTGCGAGCCCTTAGGCATAGGGATGCATGTGGTTAAGGATGGTGTGGGTATGAAATCTCATCTGTGTATTGAAAATGCTCGAGAGACGCTCCGGCATGCAAACTTTCATGGGTAGCCAGATGTCAGAAGTGTGAAATATGTTTTGACTAATGCCTGCCACCCCAATCATATGGCCAGCCAAGAAAAGAGATCCTCGAATCGTTGTTAGATGCACGAGAGGGGTGACATTGGTTGACTGCTTATTATACCGATGGGTGGGGCTAAGGGTGAAAGCAAGAAAGGAGATGTTCAAACGTTTCTGATTTGAATTGATCAAACAATGTTCCTATGACATTCTAGCGCTTGTGGATTATAAGTAAGACTGACAATGCCATTATCAGAGGGGATAGCACTCGAGAGGTGCAAAGTTTTGACCACTGCTTGCCGATCGGACAAGCGACCCTTGATCCCACCAGCTGGGCTTTTGAAACTGAAACCTCCTTCCATCTCCCCCTAAATACCCGTCTAATGCGAAGTGCCCATTAGGGGATCGATTCTCTAATACAAACAGATCGCCCGACTCGTGGCTTGAAAACAAATGCGTGTTAGGCGATGGTTTGGGCGATCGGTTTAAGTGCCTCGATAGCCGCTTAGCGCTCTCAATCTGGCTAGCAAACCAAACCAAACCGAACTGATTGTGCCAATGGGCACCCTGTATAAGACGGAAAATGTCCAAGACGTAATTTTTTTCTGGCTCCTTTTTAATTCTGTCTTCCTCATTTTATGTTATTTATCTTGAATGAAGTAGGGTTCTATTGTACAGTCAGTCAGCAAAGCGGAATTGCAGTTGCAGAGAATATTGAAAATGTTACAATTTTCTGTTTGCTTTATTAAGGTAACACTAACAGTACAGGCCACATGTTCATTCCTGAGCATTTAAATATCAAATTCCCAATATGAAAAAAGTTTCAAAATTAAATTACAATGTCTTTTTTCTAACCTCCAGTAATGACGAGTCAGCTAGCTTGATCTCATCTGTTTCCTTACAGTCTCATGCCTCCCCTAGTGGTGAGCCAGGTGATTTTTTAAAATTCACCCATTTCAAGAGACGAAGTTGCATTGGCTATGTTACTAATTTAATTTAAAATCTGGCTAGGCTTGTGGATCTGACGGCTTATAATACTTATTGCTGGAATTTTACAAATTCTGGTGCCAGGATCTGGCTGACTTTCTCCTACCTCTGTTCAATTCAGTTTTCTTCACTGGCAACTATCCAGAGGAGTGTGCAAAGTCTGATGTTTAGTTTGCATGAAAAAGGAAACGTAAATGATGTGAATAATTGTAGGGGCATTAGTTTACTAAATGTTCTTGGTAAATTGTTTTCATTCATACTGACCAAAAGACTGCTGCAATGGTGTGATGAAGGTAACGTCATCAATGAATCTCAGGCCTGTTTTAGACCAAGTCATTCTACAGCAGATAATATATTACATATTTTCACTCCAATCTTTAGTCCAAAAATATCTCTCCAAGCCTGTGGAAGATTCTATGTTTGTCGACTTTTTAAAAGCATTTGATTGGGCTGACAGAGAAAAGCTCTGGACAGTATTTAAAAGAGGTCTTGGTTGTTCTGGACCACATGTATACTAGTTTGAAATATGTATCAAAGTGTTATTTCATGTGTTAAAGTCTGCCAAAGAGTCTACATAACAAGAGGGGCCACTTCTCTCTTTGAGCCAAATAAAAAAGTGTCCTCAAAATTCGGTGGCGCCCTCTTCGCAAAAGCGCACCTTTAGCGAACAGAGTTATCCTACTTGAGTTTAAAAAATCAAAGTGAAACTAGCAAGTTTTTGAATGAATTTCGGAAGAACGCTTTTTAAAAATGGTTACGCTGACAAAAAACCTCTTCCGGAGGAAAGGGTGATTGTTTTCTTCGTTTAATTTGAGTTTAGAATGAAAGGCGAGAGGTCATTAAAATTTTAAAAAACTAAAACTCTGTACTGAACGAACCCGAACTGCTGATGAACAGCAGTCGATCTGCGCACGCAAGGAGGTGCTATTCCTATTCTTCTTCTGGAAAAACGAAAGAGAGCTTCAAAACAGACTGCAGCGCCATCTGAAGCAAAGAGCATACTTCCTGCGAACACTTTTTTGGCTGACTGGCCCATCTTGTTATTTACTATCTTTGAGTCTGCTCAGAAGAACGAGGATCCATAAAACTTTATATTACTGAATACTTCCAATGTAGATCAGGTGTAAAACAAGGCTGCATACTTAGCCCCGTATTATTGTCTTTGTATATCTCAATTCAAAAAACACCTTTGAGAATCAAACGCCCGTGCTATACAGGTATTGCCCAATGATATTGATGATATTTTATGTAAAATGTACGCTGATGACCTAAGTCTTTTTGACAACTGTCAGAAGTTTACAAAAGAAAATCAATGTTATATATATATATCTACCAGATATGGGGTTTAAAAATGAATACGCAGAAAAGTAAGATTGTTGTTTTTGGAAATGGAGGCTATCTCAAAAGATCTGAAAGATGGTATTGGGAGGGTAAGGTCTTACAGTCAGTAACCTATTATCTTGGGCATTTCATTTTCATCTCGTCTATAGCTGGAGATGAACGCTAGAAGATCGAGTTTGTAAAACTCAGCAGATTGTTTCTCGATCTAGAGGGCTTTTCGGTTCATACCAAGAATTAAATTTTGAAACAACAGCACCAAACATTTTTTATATAAAGATGGGGGCTCTCATGGTCTAGAGGTTAAGGTGTTCGCCTCTCATTCAATAGGTCGTAGGTTCGAATCCAGATAGCGACGTAAAATTTACTTCTTAAATTTTTTTTTCTTTCCGATCCTTTCCTGTTCCCTAACAATGTTCTGTCGTCTGCTTTCGTCTGCACTTTCTGCCGCCCACCTCCTCCTCTGCCCCCTCCTCTGGGCTCCTGACACTTTCTGCAGCCTTTCTACTGCTGCTCCTTGGCTCCTTCTTACTGCTGTCTTTCAGCCACACCCCTGATCTTATTTTAGGAATGGTCTACACCTAGCCTTCTCGGACAAGGGCGAAAAATCTCTGAGGTCCAGTGTGCACGGTGCACACGTTAAAGATCCCTTGGTGGTCCAAAATTGATAAGAGTAGGCATCGGCTGCTACCTGAGCAAAATCAAAATTTCCTACCAACTGAAAATGTTAAATATGTCCCGCGCGCTCGGATGACCTTCTGCAGTTGCGAGCACTGTTAAACACTAACCCCCCTCCAAATGATATAACCAATGCTGCTTTATGGCTCTGAAATTTGGAGTCCCAAAAATTGGGAAGTAGTTGATAATGTTCAGGTAAAGTTCTGGAAAGCCTTTCTGGGTCTTGGCAAAGCTACACCCAACTGTTAAGTTCTAAGAGAAGTTGGAAGAACCAATTTATGTTCTGATTACATGCATTGTGTCATGAATTTCTGGTGCTGACTTTTACACTTAGAAAAAGGCAAAAGTCCAAAGAAATGTGCCTATTACTAAACTCTAGATTATTTCTCTGTGCAGTAAAAATTAGACTTGTTGATCATTCTGTGCAGAACATAGAGGAAAAGTCTGTCGCATGTATAATTTATTCTCTCTTTCAATTCTGTTTCAAGAAACAGCTGAGTACATCGTCAACCTCCCACAGTATTGGAACAGAAGAGTCATAGCCTTGTTAAAAACTCATAGCCTTCCATTAAATAACAATCTCTATCGGTGGCAATAAATGAATTCACCTTTATGTGAGAGGCATAACTCTCATAAAATTGAAGATGAATTTCACTTTATTTTCTATTGTCCATATTTTGTCCATCAAAGTCAAAGGAAATTATTAACTCCTCCCAACTTGACTTGGCCCAGTGACAGAAATATGCAATGATTGACTCATGATAAAAGATATGTGTACAACCTGTACATTTTTAGTATGGAAACTTTATTTAACAAATGAATGTTCTTTATGATGTGATGTAGGCCTATGGCCTTAAACACTGAATAAACTTACTTACTTACTTACTTACTAATCTTCAGTCAAACACAGAATCTCAAACTCTCAAACTCAAATTTATGGATAGCTCAAACTAGATCTATGCCATTCCCCAACTGAACTGCTGCATTAAAAAAAAATTGAACTATGACTGTGACAAAAACATGCCTGTCTCTGCACAAAGCAGCTATGGGAGTCCATGCCCACTGCTCTCTCCTGAAAATGGTGATGTGGTGTGGGATGCAATTGGGGGTTCATAAGTTCCGTTATTTTCTGAAAACAAAAAAGGTACAGATTTTGTAGTAGCCTACCTCCAAAATTCTGCAAAGTTTGAACTTTGAGAGTGTCATCTATTGATGAAAGTTATGGTTTTGAACACTTCCATTTTCTGTTAATGGTATTTTACAACTGCATTTTTGATGGTCATAGCTTTGCATGTTATATATATATACATTTTTTTTTGGTACTCCTCTAGGTTACTACTGCGAGTAGTCCACTGAAGAGAATGTCAAATGGTGACAGTTCTGGCTTTGGGGCTGCTGGTGTAGAATTTTCAGATGCCTTCCCAAGTTCAGATTACCAAAGTAACAACAGTGGAGCTGGCTCTGGGAGTTTTTCATTACTGGCAGTGGTATGAAAAATGTGGATTCACTTGTGTATTGAGAAGAGAAAAAAGGGATCTCTCTTATATACTTAAGTGGTGTTGACATTATTGTAATGCTGAAAAGTAATATTGTCTGTTTGATTGTGCTAGGTTGGAGAGGTGGACTAACCAGTGTACACTCAGTCTAATTATATGGATATCAGTTTGAATGATTCAGATTTATTTATTGATATTATCTCCCAACATATTTTTTACTGAATAACTATGCATTAAAAAACGTGGAGTTTGTACAATTGAAACTACTTGTTCTTTTGAAACTATCTGACACTCCTTTGTTGAAACTATTGTAGATTCTGTGCTTCAGTAAGTTGTTCAGTTGATGTATGTGACACAACATGGTAGAATCAGGCGCAATTTTGGGCATATATTTCCCCACGTGGTATGGACACGATAGTAAAACACAACGTAGGGATAGGGTCAATTGCAAATCTCAACTCTTATTCAAGATAGATGATTATTTTTTCACCAAAAGCAAGACAAATGAACAAGCCTTAAGATGACACCAATAACTTCATATGCCAAAAAATGTATGAGAGCCTGAAAACATTACACAGATCACTTTCTTACAGTTCTTCTTGTCTGTTCATAACTTACCCTATCCTATCATCCAGCTATCTCAATTCTGACTGATTTGAAGTTTACCAAAATAGAGAAATAAAATGTGGGCAGCTGTTTGGTGCATTTCTATAATCACACTGTTTGAAACTTTTTCTCCCCAAGGATCCCAAGCTTGTCCGACACAATGAGAAGTACATATGCCCCATCCACAAAGGTCTCCTGCGGGACGCGGTGCAGACTTCCTGTGGACACCGGCTGTGCTTTGCCTGCGTCAACGACTACCTGGGTACTGAGACTTCCAAGATGTGTCCAGCGGGAGAGGATGACTGCGAGTCAGTGACCAGGGACACTGTACGTCATTTTATGTATTTCTCCTCCCCCCCCCCCTCCAAAATGTGGCATACTGTTGATAGGTTTCCTCCCCTTCACGCCTTTAGTACATATCACCGCCCTGTACCACCGCCACTTCCTCGAGAACATTTTGCTTTATTACTCTACATAAAACTCATAAGAACAAGAATATGTGTCCATGTACTTAGAAGCTATGGAAAGTAATGTGCATTGAGAATGGGTTTCACCATACAAGTTCAATGAAGCCTTTTCCTTTTGTTTGTTATTCAAGGTTGTGCCTGACCCTGGCTTCCGGAAGGAGATAAGGAGGGTTCTTGTCTTCTGTAGCAATGAGAATGAGGGATGCAAGGAACAGCCCCAACTTCAACATTTGCAGGTAATACTGTTTGAGAAAGTAGAGTGACAGTTAAGAATATGCACATACTGAGGTTTTGAGGAATGACTGGCCTTACGTTGTATGGAAAAGAGTGAGTGAAATTTGCTATTATTACAATTTTATACCCACTGAAAAAACTTTCAGGTGATTCTTAAAAGTCTCCATTTGATTATAGTGGGCAGTGAGCTGAGAGTTCACTATTTATAGATAACAAAAGAGCAAAGCTTATTTTGTATTTAGTCCTTTATTGAAACTGATTATCTTATTATTTTACCTGTCGTGACTGAGCCATGTCTTTTATTTAATGCATAATCTTGAAAGAAGAGCCTGACTGTTTCTGAGAAAAACTTGCTGACTAGTTCCTTTTCTCTTGAGCAATGTTCACTAGGGAACCAAGTTAGCAATGAACAAATTCATGTCTGCTTCATATACTGTTGACCAGCTGTTTAGATGTCCTAAGCCGAAAATTTAGAAGTTTTTTTTTTTAATGCAGTTTTTTTCATCTGGAGTATTAAAGTCTCTTCATTTCCAAATACTGTACAAGTTATATTAAGAATGTTAAAGAAAACTCTTTGTTTTTCTGCCCAGAGTCATTTATTAGTGTGTGATTACCGCAAGGTGGCATGCCCTTACACTGTACGTGGCTGCCCCAACGATGAGGTCGTTTTGGCCAATTTAGAAAAACATAAAGCTGACTGTGACTTCCGACCTATCTCCTGTGAGTTGTGTGGCGTGGTGCTGAATGCAAAGGACAAGAAGGTAAGGACCATTGTGGGCATGTTCATTTTTCTTACATTCAAATGTCTTCGATCCTATTCCTTCGCTATCACTTTATTCTCCGTGAGGATGAGCTTTCGGGGGAGGGGACCCGAATATATATGTGTAATTGAATGTTTGAATCAAAATGCAGTCGAACCTGTGTAAGATGGCCGCGCAGTGTCAAGGAGAGAAGTGGTTTTATAAGACAGGTGGTCGTCATACGCAGGACTGATGAAAATGAAGAAAACAAACCATTCACTTTTGAGGTCCTGGCTGGAGATGGTTGCAGGCTTAGGACTGCCGTGGCGCTCAGTAAAATTTGTTGTTGTTGTTTTTTTTTTTCCTTTTGAAAGGGGGGGGGGGGGGGGAAGATAGGGCGGTTTATATTTGGAACTTTTTGTTGTTAGTTTTATTATTATCATTTAAAAAAAAATTAACGTTCCGTGAAACGTCAAAGCTAAACAAAATGTGTCAGACGAGGGAGGCCAAGTGCCACTGTAAAACAAACAGATGGGTCGCCACCACTCAGCGAATGAGCAACTCTTTGGACGCAAGTTTGTGTTGATTTCTATTGTTATGGACTGGGTTTGCGGAATGAGTTGTGGGCAGGGCTTATAGGTTATGACGGATCACAAACTTCCCTTACCAGCAGCTGAAAATTTATTTTTACCCATTGGTCAACTTGGGTAAACATTGGGGGTGACCCATGCAACATGACCCTTTCATCCATTTGAGGGACTGATAATAATAACAGGGGAATGAATCATGATGGCTTGTCCACAGTGACATGGGAAAATGCATAATTTTTTACAGAGCCTGGCCGTCTCAGGCAGATAAATTTGGCTGTGGGTTGATAAAATAGGGTGGCCGCAGCCGTGTTGGACAGGTGTCCATTTTACATAGATAAATATACAAATTATACCGAAAAAAGGCAAGTGGAGAAATGGAAAGTGGCCGTTTGTACAGGAGACCATATACAGGTGGCCGTCATGGCAGATTCGACTGTATCAAAATTCTCTTGTTTGTGGAGTGCCACCCATATGCCACAACTTCTGTAGCACAGTAGTGATGTGGAGCCTGTCTTTAAATCGTTTGTGTCTTGTAGGGAGTTACGATACACTCAAATATTTATTTGTTTTAAGAGTTTTTATGTTACTCAACCCCAGTGATTTGTTGTTGAAGAGGAGCTACTACCTCATTTAAACTTGACTGTATTGTAAATGGGCTGATTCATCATGTCACGCTCATAACTGTGCCTGATCTGCAACAGGGAACTGCTGCTTTTTCTTTCCTAATCCTTACTATTGTCATTTGCCTCTACTTCTTTTATATGTTTGTCACTCTCTTGTGAACTGCTATTTCCGGGGTGCCTTGATAGTTGAAGCAGACTTTGTGCTGTTGAAGCTAGAGAGGTGAGCAGAATAAGTCTGATTCCTTGTAAGGACTTCTCTGTTGACACCCGCCCCTTGGCGCTCATATGACCTAATGCAGTTGCAAGCGCCGTAAAACCCTCTACTAAAAAAAACAACCAAAAAACTTGGCTGTGTTGAAAGTGGTGTTGAATGTATATCTTAGTGTCTGCTCTGCTTTTTTTCTATTGATTTTGCCTGTTGCTTGTGTATGTTCTCCTTCCTTCTAAACATTGCAGGACTTCTTTCACATTGCCTCCCCCTCCTCCTCCTCCTCCTCCTCCTCTGGTGCACACAAATTGTGCTGTCTGTTTTCTATCCCGAGGCTGCCATACAGTTTTTTCTCCACTGGTGTAGCGTTTTGCCATGTCTGTGCTGTAGGGTTGTGAAGTGAATACAGTGCTTTAGGATATGTTGGCTTGTTTTCTGGGCTCTGGTCACATTGACAAAGGGGTGTGGTGTGTCTCTGACTTTAAATTTGGAGTGCATGTCCATATTTTGGTTCAGTGTTGCTCATCTTTTTTTCACTATAACTAAGGAGTCAAAGTCGCAAACTACTTCTTGGGTATAGAGATTTTCAGATTTTTAAAATCTGAAAGGCTCTTTATTAGCGCAGAGGAGAACAATGTTTTTGCAAACTTGTTTTCCTTCTAACTGGTTTTCTGATGTGTTCTTTTCATTTAACAACTGTTCGATGTGTTTGCTCTAATTTAGTTATGTTTTTTTCTCTAATGTGTTTTCAGAGTCATGATAAAGAATCGTGTCCAGAAGCAACAGTTACATGTCCTTACAACTGTGGGGTAAAAAACTTGAAGAGGAAAGACGTGAGTTTTCTTTTAACTTTGTTACCTCTTCTTTGCATTCCCCTGCTAGAGCTCAGGGGTAGTCTACTGCTGGTTCTTCCACCTGCAGTGCAACTGATTTTTACACCAGTGACCGTTTTTACTGCTCTGTAGGGCTCCTTTCCTTCAGGCAACCTCATTCTGATTTTGAAGGTACTCTCTATATTTTTATACTGACTAGAGTATTTTCAATTTTGGTTGGAAAAATTAATTTTGATGTTTGCCTAAGCGGCGGCCGAAGCCAAATCTTATTAAGTTTAAGACTATCGAGAGATCTTTAATGTGAGCAACTTGCACACAGGACCTCTGAGATTATTCATCCATATCCGAGACGGTTTGGTGTTAATTTTTACTTATCTTATGATCAGGGGTGTGGGTTAGTGACAGCAGTAAAAAGTGAGCCAGGAGTAGCAGTAGAAAAAGTCTGGGGTAAAGGAGAGAGGAGCCCTAAGAAGGCCTGGGAGGGGCGAGAAAATGAAACAGATAACAGAACAGGGCTAGAGAACTGGAGAGGAGGTGAAAGCAAAAAATTGTAGAGAATATTTGTTGGCCGATGTCAGGTTTCAATCCCGGGACCCTTTGAAAGAGACGCGAACACTGTATGTCTAGACCACAAGAGCCCCCTGCTCTGTGGCTTAATACTTTAATTTTTGTCTCCGCGAATGTAGGCTAGAGATGACTGGGTCATCATGTGTTCTTTATGGCTGATATTTACCAGGAAATATTTGTTTTCTGTTTCTCAACGCAAAGTCCTTCTGGCATGTTATTGTTATGTTGCAGTGCTTTCTTTTCCCATGCTTAAGAGGACCTCATGCATTGAGATTTACTTTTCAAGCCGTGCATGAGCACACTGGTCAGTATTCATGTCTGCTGCTGTGTGCATACCTCACAGGTACTTCAAGCAGTTTGTAAGGCCTCCATTTTGACAAAAGTAATGTCAGTGTCTTGAGACCCATATGGGAATGGGGCAATTTCTGTATGAGGTTGCAGCATAATTTCACTGCAAGATTCTAAACAACTGACTCCGAAAATGTGGGTTTTGGTTTTTTCCCTTAAATTCTGACAGACATCATGCAGCTCATCCTATAAATAACTTACAGCCAGATTAACCATTCCAATTATAGCTACAACATTGGACTCTACGCAGATAAAATGTTTATAATAGCCATGCTGTTTCGTTTTTTCCACAGAAATGTATTCTTAAATGGACATAAAAGGTGTTGAGCCAAAAATAAAAAATTCCCAGACTGGTGGAAAAATGCTGGTTTCTTTAATTTCATAATTTTGACGAGCGCCTGATTTCACCATGCTGCCTCACATATGAGAGTGATGAAAGAGCTACATTCACTTGTGTTCTATGCAAGTCAGATATAGAAAAGTGTCTTTTTCCTCCCATTCTGGACTCGTATGACTGGACTTGCAGGACAGCTGTGTAGACAATGATACTTGCACCATAATGATTTAGTAGAGAGAAGTAGGTAAATGAATTTGAGAAAGATTGCACAAAGAGTTACTGGAGAAGGTATATGTATGTGTATGGGGGGGAGGGAAGAGGGGGTACTCTTTATGTTTTTCATTCCATTCTGTTTTGTTTTTGTGTTTTTTTAAGCTGGAGAACCACAAGCTGACGTGCCCCAAAAGGCCGACAGAGTGTCAGTACAAAAGTCTAGGGTGCACATTTTCGGTAAGTAAGCGTTCCAATTATCAGTTGTGTCTCCCGGGACAAATAATTTATCATCACTGTATGACCTTTTTCCACCGCTGGTCTCAGAAAGTCAAGTGTTTGTCTTCTCAGCATTCAGGTTTTGTTTGTCTTCTCAGCATTCAGGTTTTATGACTATTTCGCCCTTTGATCTTATCTTTGTTTCTCGGAGGATTTGCTACTTTGTTTTGGCATCTCTCTCCTTAACTCATTCGCTACGTATTATTTTCGGCTTGTGGACAAATTTTTTTCGGGAAGGCGAAATGAGATGATGACTAGTGCGCAGTTCACAGGTCTTGGGGGCCATAAATTCAAATAAATATCAACATATTATATACCAACATTTTCAGTATGGTTTGTAGAATACATCTGTATTGTTTATTTGAGTATTTTTTAACTTTGGTTCCTGTAAGAGGCGATTATGCAACACAATTGTGATTGGCTGCGGATAAAATTTGAAAACAAAAAATTTATAATCTCAGATGAAACTCAAAAAATATGTTTGCATCTAGTCAAATTATACATCAAAATAACCATAACTGTATATAGAACAGGAAAATATTGAAAAATGAGCAGTTATTTACATACATTCCATAATATTTGTACATTGGGATCATAACCTCCGATATTGAAAAAAAATAATTTTAAAATAATTTTGAAAAAAGGATCCCAAACAGAAAAAAACACTCTTATCTTATATGGAATTATTCAGAATTGCATTTGGAATAAACCTATACATGTCTTGGGTGGTACTTTTTGAGTAAATTCACCAAAAAGTAGTGATTTTGTGGAGAAAAAAAACATTTTGACTATTTAGATCTAGGCCTAGATCTAGCACTCAAAAATATTGATTTCTCAATTACAGTGCACTGGCAATTTGAGTCCAGTAGTATCAATATTATAAGAAGAGTCCTGCACTTCTTTAGTGAGCAAAATAGTGATACATTTTGTTGTGTAAAAGTACAAAGACTGGTGTCTGGCTATAATTTGGGCTTCGCGATAAAAAGAAGTCGCATAAACTTCGGAATCGTGTTTCAAAACTGAATCAAAACTTCCGATTTTTGGTGGAAACGCTTGACCCGGAAGTCAACTTTATATTATGACCTTTATTTTAACATGGATATGTGGATTGGAATAGAAACCAAGCTAAAATTGAACGTCGGTTTTCGAGCCGCCGGGGGCGGCTTAGCGTACTGACGGCACTCTAGCCGCGCCGCCCCCCACGGCTCGGCGTAGCGAATGAGTTAAATATTAACATTGTAATAACTGCTGTGACTCATGAAGCTAATAAACAAGGAAGTGACTGGGTGTTTCTATTTGCTGGCTACTTGCTGAATATTTTACCGGATGACTCATCTGTGTGTGAGCCTGCTGTTTTGTTTTGTAAAATAATCTCAGCAACAGTTGTTGATTAATTCACCTGCTGTGAAGAATATTTCTTTCTTGTCATTGTGTGTTGATACTTTCGGAGTACTTTTACTTGATTGAAAAAAACAACAACAACTGTATACTGTTTGATACCTTTTCACACAGATTGGTTGGAGAAGGGGACTAATCACTCAATTGCTTTGACCTACTTTCAGAATGAAAAAAAAAATGACAGTATATATTATTTACTCACGGAAAAATGAAAGTTTGCTCAGTTATCAAATATTATATACTTACAAACCAATTTTCTTTAGAAAATCCATTCCTTTTTCTTAATGCCGCACACATCAAAGAAGAAGTCGTGAGGATAAATAGTTTTAATTGAAGTGTTCGTTTTTACTTTAAAATGTTTTGAGCACCCCATTTTCCAAATTCACAAAATCAGTACCGCGTGTGGCCACCTGCCACTATGATAAATGGTTGATACTGTCTAGGCATGGAAAAGATAAGTTTTCGGATAAACTGCAGGGTGATCTGCAGCCAGATTCTTTCTATCGATTGCTCAACTTCATGTCACGTTTGGGGCTGGTTAGGTTGTTGTGGTAGCCACTTTCCCAATGGACGTTCAGTAGAGGAAAGATTTGGTGATACAGCTGGCCAGTCTAGGACATTAATGCCGCTGTTCTGGAGTTGTTCAGTGGAGCCCTGCAATGATACAGTGTGCTGTACAGCTTGCTAATCTACTCTTTGGTCTGTTCTATGGGGCTGTTGGGAACATCAATCTAGCTAATGTGAAAGGTTGAAGAGAAAGCACTATGTTTACAGTCAACAACTTAAATTACAGTTAACGAAAGAGGTAAATGAGAAAAAAATATATGAAAAAATGAAATTGTCCGCAAGCATTCCATTTTCAATTTTACGCTGTGGACTATCATCACTATTTGAGCAGCTCTCTCAAAACCAAAAACGTGGCTGAACATAAGAAAATCTGGCAGTCCCACCAACTTTGGTGTAAGGGAACTCCAGTGATATATATCTGTTGCGTTGATTTTCTAGTGGTTAGGCTACCGGACTTGTAATCGTGATGTTGCGGGTTTGGGGGTTTGGTCCTTGAGCCCGACTTTCTGTCCTTGGGAAAGGCACTTTACACGAATTATCCCCACTTCACCCAAGTGGGAATGGGTACCCAGCCATAGACAACGAAAGATTTTGTCAGTATGTTAGTGTTTTAGCGCCTATAAAATGGCAGCTTTCACTGTATACTTCCCAGGAAGTTGAGATTGTTTCAGAATGCTATCAGGTCTGCTGGGGTAATACCATAGATTTAAAGCGCATAAAGCTTGCTGTTGAGCAGGAATTTGCGCTATACTAATGTTATCTATTATTATTATTATTAATATTTGTATTCTCATTGTCATACATACTTTTCTTATTATCTACTAACATATCTCAGGGTGATAAGAAGGATGTTCAAGAGCATGAAAAGAACATGCATCTTCATTTTGAGGTTCTTCTCAAGTGGGTCATCAACAGTGAAATTGAGAAGCGACTGCACAACACAGAAATACGAGTAAGAACCTTGAAACATATGTCCTTATATAAAAATGAAAGGAAATTTGGCTGATTTTTTGTTTGTTTGTTTTTTTAACAGTTATAAGAATATTCCTAGAATGGTTGAAAATAACACTTTCGCAAGTATGTTAAATTATAAAGGAAACAGAATGATATAGGGAAAAAATTATTTTTAATGTTAAGGTGAAAATTGCATTGGAAGGACAACTTTAAACACAAATTTGTTTGTTTGTTGAAATGTCATTTTCTTCTCTGAGAAAACTTACATATCTCTTAAAATGTTTCAGGGCAAGGGAACTAAAATAATGATATTGCATTATATATGATCCTTTATGCTTTGTAATATTCCACAGGAAATGAAGGCACAGGTTTTGGAGTTACAGACAATCAACGAGAATCTGTCCAAGCAAATAAAAGATAATCACAAAGATGCCAGGGTATGTTATTTGTAGTCTCTTTGTGATCATAGAGGAAAGATGACTTGTGTTGAAAACATAAGCTTGTATTTTGTAATTTCATTTACTTTTGTTTGTGTCGTCTCATATTTTGTTTTTAATACTGCAGTCTCCGCCTAGGATCCCGCTACTCGGGAGCAAGAAAATGTTGGATCTTAGGCGAACAGGATCTTAGCCGACACCCCAAGGGAAGAATCCATGGCGACTCATGTTCAAGCTCATAAACGATGAAAAGGTCTCCCCTTACCCTGAAATGAACTGACGTGACCTCTGACTATGTTTATGACTTATGGCGAGCAAAGGGTGGTCAACTTTAATGACCGGTCACATTGACATGAGTCAGTTTTCACTTATCCTATCATGAGTCTCAAGATCTACGCCGATCGTATTGCTCCTCCCCTTTACCTGTTCAGCATTATAGCTTTCCGTCTCTGACCGAGCTCCCCTGCACTATTGTGTTGTGAATGCACCAAGGGCCTTAGAATAATTTATAACATCCTTGGACCCTACCGATTAAAATTCAGTCTGTCGAGCAAATTTGTGTGTAGAGACAACTGCTGCGATGGTTAGGAAAGCAAAGCACTGAAGAGTTCGCAGTTCAATGTGAACCCGTCTGATGTGGACTTGTATGCCTTACCCACCCAGGTTGTGTTGTAAGTTCAGGGGGACAGCTCAGATAGAAGTGCGTTGTTTGGGGAAAACAAATGCACCTATGAGTTTACATCTCAGTAGGGGAACTCTCGTGATTTAGAGGTTATGGTGTTCGCATCTCATTCTGTAAGTCGCGGGTTCGAAACCTGACAGTGACGGAAAATTTTTTCTTCCAAAATTTTCTCCTTTCGCCTCCTTTCCTGTTCTCTAACCATGTTCTGTCATCTGTTTTCGTCTCCACATTCCACCCCCTCAACACCCTCCCCTTTTCCTGCTCCTCTGGACCCTTGACTCTTTCTGCAGCCTTTCCACTGCTACTCCTTGGCTCCTTCTTACTGCTGTCTTTCAGCCACACCCCTGATTTTATGGTAGATAAGATCTAACACCTAGCCTTCTTTGATAAGCGCGAAAAAATCTCAGAGGTCCCATGTGCAAGTTGCGCACGTTAAAGATCCGTTGGTGGTCCCAAAATCTATAAGAGTTGGCTTCGGCCACCACCTGGGCAAAATTCAAAATTCCTACCAAACTGACAATGTTTAATGTGTCCTGCGCGCTCATATGACCCTATGCAGGTGCGAGCGCTGTAAAACACTTATACACTTCAGTGCGATCCTGCTTTAGGCAAACCTTATACTGTTTCATAGAGATTTGCAATGGAGCTTTGATCACATTCATGAGAGTGGATGATCCGTGATGCAACAGTCAGTAAAATTACACAAATTTTGGCTGCTTGGCTGATCAGCTGTGCCCGCCCACGTTTTTGTACCATTAATTATTATCTGAAATGCAGGATCTTAGTCGAATGTAATCCTTCAGAGTGGGATCTTAGGGGTGACTTTTGTGTAGTAAAAATTCTGTTTTCTTAAAGCAGTCTTAAGCGAACTGGAATTGTAAGCGATGCGATCTTATGTGGAGACTACGGCATCTGGATTTTTTAAAAAGGTGATGGAATGGCATCTTTTTACTCATAATGATAGCTTATGTGGTTTCTTTTTTAAAAATGAGCTGATTGTGTCAAACTTCTGGTCTAGTCAAGTTATCTTCTTTTCTGAAAGAGATAGGCGTGATAACAACTTTTATCTGCTATTTACGAATTTATTATTAATATTTCCGACACCTCAACTGTGCCTGTATGTGTGGTCACGATTCGCTTTGTACTTTGGAACTGTCATTTTGCATATAAACATTACATTTGCTTTGAAAGAGCTATAGTGTATACTTTGTCACCAACAGCTGAAGATTGTCTCTCAGATTGAGAGGAGTATTCAATTCGAGAGCACGGCTAACACGCAGATTGCCGAACTGAAGGCAGAGCTTCAAACAGAAATAACTGCTCTGAAGTCTCAACTTGAACCCCTCTGTAAGTGCTACGTGTTTGCCGAGCTAGTTGTCGTTGTTGAACAGAAATGTAGATTTGTGGTGGTTGGATGTAATTGAAAATTTCAATGTTACTGTAGTTGCTTTCGTCACAAGTGATATTTGACTGAAAACATTATGAAGTCTTAAGGACTTCCCTAAAATAGAAGTAGAAAGTATGGTTGCTATTTTTCCTAAACAGATTGTTATTAAAGGACTCTGAAGATTCAATGTTTTATATTTGTGAGGTGTTTGGTATATGTGAGGCAGGCTGACAAAATGAGTTACTTCTCACACTCCATGAATGGAGTTATTGGCCAAAAATCAACATAAGGGTCAAATTTATTGATTTTATATCAATAAATTTGGCCTTATGTTGATTTTATACTGATGCCATTCTTGTCAAGTTTAATGTGTCTTTTACTAATATAAATTAATAAATTGTAAAAACTCAATCTATAATTTTGACATATTATTTCCATAGGGCTAACTTCCGAGAAGTAGCTCATTTTGTCAGCACACCTCATATATATACTGTTACGTTGTGGGTGGGCCAAAAAGCTTCTACTTTGTCCTGACTTATGCAGTTGTTTTTTTTAGGCCTACCTGCTCCTACGCTTGTGTGCACAGTTTAAAAAGGCTCCCTTTTTTATTTTCATATTTGCAGAAATTCCACCTCATATCATAATACATATATGTATGCTATCTGGTTTGCAGTCAGGGTTTTGTGATAAGAATGAGGGGCATGCTTTTGATCACCTCCTTGTCTGTCATTTCACTGTGTGGAAGTGCCCAGTCAAAATGACTTTGGATGTTCTTTGAAATGTGCTGCAGAGGATGACTAAATAGGTCAAATAATGACTTATCAGAAAAGGGAGTAAAAAGGGGACTGAAAGATTTGTATTCTAGAGAATGATACCAAATGGGAACTCCATACATGCTATATTTTGACCTCACATAAGAAGAAATATTCTTTTTACTCTCAATGAGAGGAATTGTGTATTAAGTTCAATATTACTGTAGCAATTTTTTGCTCTTCTTGTCTCAGTTTGCTGCTTCAAAACTAAAGTGTTGAAAGAGTAGTTGAGACAGTTTAGAAAAAGACGTTTTATTTTATTTTTATCTCCAGATGGTAGATTCTTATCATCCGCATTCTCCACAATGGGCCCCCAAAACAGGGCCTAAGATGACCAGGTGGCCTACCTAACTGGCGTGATGGTCATGAGCTTGTAACAATTATACCATCTTCTGCAGTCAGGTCTTGACTGTGAGAGTTAATCAAAGTGAGAGTAGAATTTCAAAAGCAAATTTATTAGACATGACATGAGAATTGGAAAGCATGAATTGAGTAATGGATTCCAGTTGCACGGATGTAAAGAATAATATCGAACCCTTACATAATATGTAAAGGCATGAGAAGGGAAACCTTGTGTTTTATCACTTACCCTTCGTTAAGGGTAACTCACCTGTGATGTAACAGATATAATGCTTTCTGGTACACCAGCTGAAGATGCCACGCCTCCAATGGTAAAAACATGCAAATTGTACACTTTCTAAATGGTTTGTACTGTTTGTTTCTCCTCACCAGCTTCTCAAGTGACTGCTCATGATCGGGAAAACTCTGGGCGAGAGATTCGCCTGGCTGAGATGGATCTCCGTTTCCAGATGATTGAGACTGCTAGTTATAATGGGAAGCTTTTGTGGAAGATCAGAGACTTCACCCAAAGGAAGAGGGTACGTGGAGTGGTATACCTAAAAATGTATATGCTCCCACGATGCTCTTACTTGTCTGGGAATTTAAAAAATGCTATATACCCCTGGTTTGTGGAAAAAGAGTCTGATGTCTATTTTTAGCTGTTCCAAAGATGTGTAGTCTCATTTTCAAAAATTTTCCTTTTCTATTTATAACCATCAGCAATGAAGAAACTTCTGATCCTGGTTCTGTGAAAAGGGTCTTAGACAAATATGGGAGGAAAGTTACAACATATTCAACTATTTGGCCTTTTTCCCCCATATATATGTTTACCTTACTCTTTTGATGTAACAGGTTTGGAGGTGTGGCGGCTGTGAGGGTAGATTTCTATTCTTGAAATTTACGGGTCGTAGGTTCCATTCCTAGTTATGGTTAGTCTGAAATTGTTCCTTTTGAAAGTCATTCTACATGATTTTCTTCACTTAAACCAGCTTGGAATAAGACACCTAGATTTATTGGGAGTGCTTGTATGTGTGTGTGTGTGTGCGCGCGTGTGTGTGTGCGCGCGCGGCGTGTGTGTGTGTGTGTGTGTGTGTGTGTGTGTGTGTGTGTGTGTGTGTGTGTGTGTGTGTGTGTGTGTGAATCTGTGTTTATGTGTGAATGTTGTGTACATATTATGCATGTGTGTGTCTGAATCTGTGTACTTGTTTTCTGTGAAGGTTTCTTTCATCTTGTACCAAAGATAATTCTGAATTACCAGTTACACTTTACGCTGTTCTCAACAGATGAGTTGTGCTGCTCTTTAATTTCTTTAGGGCCTCTGACACTTTTTTTTTTCTTTGGTTTCTCGAAAAGGATGCAGTCCAGGGTCGTACAGTGTCCCTGTACAGCCAGCCGTTCTACACCAGTCGCTTTGGCTACAAGATGTGTGCCAGAGTGTATCTCAACGGGGACGGCATTGGCCGGGGGTCACACATGAGCCTGTACTTCGTGGTGATGAGAGGAGAATATGATGCTCTCTTGGCCTGGCCATTCCAGCACAAGGTACCTTGTTGCCATCTCATCTCGTGTTATGTGTTGTCTATGTGTGTGTGTGTGTGTGGAGGGGGAGCGGGGGTGGTGGTGGGGAGACGAGGTTAACAGTATATTTGGATCCCCATCTTTCAGAGCTGATTTGTCCTAGTATGCAGACTGATGAGGGTGGGGGGGGGGGGGGAGTTCATACTGGCAGGGTTGAAAGCAGCGGACCCCGTTAATGAACTTAATTATGTTCAAGGAGACGTAAAACTTCTACAATGTCAATTTTATATTATATTTTATGCCATCATTGCGTAGAAGATTTGTACTTTCTTTATACCAGTAGCATGTTCATTGGTTTATAAAGATTCATGCTCTTTTAATTACCTAAATTGTTTCAATGTGGCTGTGAAACATGTTTATAAAAAAGCCTGATGACTAGCTCCCACTCTGTGCACAGGTGAGTCTGATGCTACTTGACCAGTCCACGGAGAAGCGCCACATGAAGGATGAGTTTTACCCTGACCCCAGCAGCACCAGTTTCCGGCGTCCGGTCAACGCAGAGATGAACGTGGCGAGCGGCTGCCCGCTGTTTGTGGCACACACGGTGCTGGACAACCCCAACAACCAGTACATCAAGGACGACGTGCTCTTCATCAAGGTCATGGTTGATACGAGTCAGCTGCCGCCGCTGTGAGAGCCCCGTGGCAGCAGACCGGAAATCCTCTCGCCGATCCACAAAGGGGTTTCCCTCGTACCTCCTCCCTCTTCAATTTTTTATTCAGATGAATAGGAGGATTGGGCCTTGTTTTTTTCGCCACCGTAGATTTGTGGATTCTGGCGCGTTATAAATTCATTCATTGTTATTGTTATCATTTCAATATTCGACGTATTTGAGTAGTGTTTGCTCTTTCTGCTGATCATTCGAAGACTGCCTCTCAAATCAAATAGTTTTTTATGGCAATGAGGATTTTGAGATTTTGATTTCATTTTTAAAAAATGCTGGACAAATGGATTTAAAAGGTGGTTTACACCAAGATAATTTTCTCTACTGCACATTTCCTTTTGATGTGTTGGCAGGTAGCTCACACAATACCTTTTACTGCCTCAAATTCACACACTGTCAAAAAAGATTTTTTGTCAAAAGTGTCACTGAAATATCAGACTCTTTGGGTTTCTTTTCCGCAGTCTTTTCTGAACACTTCTGCATTTTCAGACATTTTTACTGATCATTCGTAAAAAAGTTAATCATCCCACCAGAAACTAGATTGTGAGAACTGAAAATGGGTTTGAGAAAAACACAAGGCGTTTTTGGCCGCCGTTTTGAAATTTACATAGACTTGACAGTTACTTCATTTCAAGCTTGAATTTGGTGCAACTCTCTGAGATTGCTATTTTTGTTTATGGCTCTGCTATTTTTAAAAATTTGACTCTTGTTTTGATAACAAACCTGGGTAAGTCAAGCATATGTTTTTCTTTACAACTGAAAAGGCTTATGCTTGCTTCTTACTCTCACACTGTTTTTTCATGGCACACTGAGCAAAAACAATCACTATATATATGAACGTGTAAATTTGAGTAGTGACATTGCTTTTGCACCTGTGGTGTTAAGATTTTAGATGAAAAGATTTTCACACAATTTTTTCAGTGCTCTATCAGAAATTTGAAATTTTAAGATTTAGATACCTTGAAAGTAGCAGGTTACAAAAATATGGCCAAATGAAGAATGTGCTTGTCATTCTCAGAATCCTCCCAGAAAAGGCAATAAGCAGGGTCTCCATCAGTTTTGCCCTAGAATTTAGTTCCTGAAAAGTTTTTGACTCTTTCTAATTTTGCTTATTTGGCAGCAAGTGTCCTTGTTTTTAGTTGTATGTGCACTCAGAGCAGCTTTTATGAGAACAATGAAGTAATGATGATAAAAATCTTTTGGTGTGTTGTTGAAAGTGTGTTTAAAAACATTTTTTTCAATGTGTTTGAAACTGAGTCCTTGACATTTGAAAGCCTGTCTTTTGTACTGCTCACCTTGGTTGTTTTTTTCCAGTTCGCAGAAATATTTCCTGTGTGATGATGAATATGATGACACCGTAACCAATATGAATCTGATTTTTGTGTGGTCTTTTTACTGCCTGTACGTTTCTCTATACAGTGTATTTATTATTTTCAATTGCGTGGGTTCTTTTCTGCAAGTGGTCATGGCTTTTTTAAATTGAGTCTTGATTTCACTTTTTAACTGAATTTTTTAAAGTCTTCTGTTCAAAGCTTACGTGGCTGCCCAAACTGCCTGAAATATTGTTTTTCAAGGTGATAATTTCCCCTGAAGATGATGATTTTCCCTTTTATATCATAGGTATGTAGAAGTCTTCACCTCAAAAGTTGTTTCCTGCTATGTCATAAGAGATTCTTGATTCATTTTTGTCTATATCATTGTAATTTAGCTCCTTATCAGTTGGATTAAAAATAAAAAAATGTGTGATTCATCTCCTTATCAGTTGGATTAAAAATAAAAAAATGTGTGATTCACGTTACAGGACAGTAGGTCATTAATGTATATGAGTGTAGTGCACTCCAGTTTGATGTTGTTCATGAAAAGATTTGCTGTGATGTACCTGTTTTCGGAGTCCAAAACATTAGCCGGCACCATTAATTTAGACCGATGGGAAGAAAGATGTTTCCAGACAATGCGTGAAGAGTTTTCATGTTCTGCAGCTTGATGAGGGCTCTCGTTTGATATAAGCAGTTTGCCTCTGTTCGGTTTTACCATTTTTTGTCCGAGATTTTATGCCTGTGTGTTAAGTCTCCCATCTTTCAACGTCCTAGAGCTTTTGCTTTGACATTCATCGCTCATTCTAAGGTTCTCATCACTGTATGCCCCTTCGGCCAAGAGGTTTGGGTAGATGCACACCTGGTGGTACGGTCAGTGAGAGACGGTGGCCCCTGCCATTTGTACAACTACTCCAACTTTCCCCATGGCCGTGGTTGTTGGCACAGCGAAAACAAAAGATCATCATTTAAAAAAAAAAAAAAAAAAAAAAAGAAACTTCACTTTTTAAAATAATTGCGGGAAAATTCAAATTACAATGCAGTGCTGTATATAAATGCTTACTGGGAATATTTTGCAAGCTATAACATGTCATATTATGCATTATTTTGCCACTACGCGATACGCCATCTTCCAGGCTTCTTTGTTGTTGGACTCTCTTTCCTTCTAACATAGACCGGTTGTTTGGGAAAAAAGAAAATGTTGCCAGAAACATGTATACGCATAAATTGTGAAAGTCAACCGATTTCGATAAAAACCGGAAAGGCAAAGTAAGTAGTAGTTATGAACAGGAAGTAAAGGTCGGCGGTTAGTGCCAAACTGACATACATCGCTCTATTATTATGTTCTCCAAATTTTCACATTTTTTCTCGGAGAAGATAATTATGAAACCCGTGCAGACGCGAAGCGCGACGGAAACATGACCGCACGATGGTCAGCGATTCCGTGGCCGCTGATCTCAGCCCCGGACTTTCTCCGAACCGCGAACCCCGGAAATTCGCGATCCGCAGAAGTCTGAGAGCCCTGCTCATCCACCCCTTGGCGCTCATATAATAATAATAATAATAATATATATAACATTTATATAGCCTATTTCCAAAAAAAAGTAGCTCAATGCGCTTTACATTGGAATACCCATTTTTCAAAAACCTTTCTTACTATTTCCTTTCTTCTCAAGCAATATACATTAATGCACACTCACACACATACACACACACACACACACACACACATACACACACACACACACACACACACACACACACACAGACTATTTTCATCCAGACATAGGAACAGAACAAATATAATGAAAGATAACGTTAAAAGCTTATGAAGGATAGGCCTGTAGGAACAGAAAATGTTTAAGATGTCTTTTGAAGCTATCAAGTGTTCTTATTTGTCTTAGTTTCATGGGTAATCTGTTCCACATAAATGGACCAAGATATGAGAAAGATCTCTCTCCATATGATTTGTATGATTTTACAGGTGTCACAAGTAGGGTGTTATCGTTTGATGATCTTAGGTTTCTCCCTGGTTTATATATACTGATAAGTTCTTGTAGATAAAAAGGAGCAGTTTTATTTACACATTTGAAACACATGACGCAGATTTTAAATATTATTCGTTCTTTTACAAGGAGCCAATGCAGTTCTTTTAATAATGGAGTGACATGGTCTCGTTTTTTAGATCTTGTTATCAGTGTAGCGGCATTGTTTTGAATTACTTGTAAACGATTCAAATATTTGTTTTTCAGACCTGCTAGGAGTGAGTTACAATAGTCTAATCTAGATAGGATAAGAGATGTTACCAGTGTTTTTGTGGTCTCTTCGTTTAAGTACTTTCGAACTAGGCCTATCCTTCTCAGCTGAAAATAAAGGGATTTGGACAGAGATCCTAGAAACGAGCCCATTGATAAGTGGTGGTCAATATATACACCGAGATTCCTGACAACTTCTTTACTAGATGTCATATGCCCATATAAATCAAAGTTGACACTTTCCAGATCTTTATTTAATCGTGGATTTTTTATAAGAATGATGTCTGTCTTTTCTTCATTTAGTTTCAATTTGTTTACTGTCATCCACTTTTTGATTTCATAAAAACATTGTTTAGTGATGGAAATCATGTTTGGTAGATCATGAATGGTGCCATTAACATACATTTGGGAATCATCGGCATAAAAATGATAATTCAATCCATGATTTTGTAAAATGCTTGCTAAGGGCTGTATATATAGTGTAAAGAGCACTGGTCCAAGAACGGACCATATGGCCTTATGCAGTTGCCAGCGCCGTAAAATCTTACGAAAACTAAAAGAGAAGTACATTGTAGTTATATATCTGTGCACTTATTGATGCTTTTGAAGTTTCATTGCTTTTCTAGTGAATATCCACTGTTCAGTGTTGTTCTATTCAATAAATGCTTTGTTCATAATTAAACGATTTATGTGATTTCATTATTTGAATGGAAAGTCTGTGATGATTGCTATTTTTAAGCCTCTGCGTGTGTGTGGGTGTGGGTGTAACTGACTGATCAACTGACAACGTCCACGGTGTTGGCAGATAAATTATAATAATATGGCGACGTGTCGGGTGACAACAGATTTGTGTGGCTATTTTGGACAGGCTTTTTGTGCTGTTGACTGATGAAATATATAGCAGCCGTTGTGTTGAACAGGAGAAAACAAGCTTTAAACAAGTTGTTGCTTTAAACAAAAAATAATGGCACTTGTTTAAAGCAACAACCAAAAAGAGGTGAAAAGTGTCCATTTCTACAGGTAGTTGTCTAATACAGGTGGCCATCTGGGCAGGTTTGACTGAACGTATTTGCCCAGCACCTCAGCCGCAAGGTAAGTTATAAAGTGATCCTTGCTTTTAACTGAAGAAAAAGTCAGTTTTAAGAATTAAGAGTACTTTTGAAAACAGGATATTGTCAGCAGCTGTTGAAATGTATGTTTTAAGCCCTAAATATTGAAATGTCTATACATTGCGGTTTATTTCTTTTTCTGTGGTATTGGCTCAAGGTATATTTTCTATATATATATTCGAATTCTATATGTTGAAAAAAGCAAGAATAAAATACATAATTTATGTACATTTGTTAAAAATGAAACCATTTTTTTTCTCTTCCGAGAAGAAGAAGAAGAAGAAGGGGAGGAGAATGAGAAAGAGGAGACGAAGAAGAAGAGGAAGAAGAAGAATGAGAGAAGGAAGAAAAGCAGACGAAGAAGAAGAAGAAGAAGCAGATGAAGAATAAGAAGAAAGGGAGGAGAATGAGAAGAAGAGGAAGAAGAAGAAGAAGCAGACAAGGAAGAAGAAGAAGAAAATAGTCATCATCTATTAAATGCCAAACCAACAAATGAATCTTTTTTTTTTCAAAATCAGTTTATCGTGTTTGTTCAATAGTCCACAAGCAATGCAGGTACAATGTTCATTATAATATGTACAAGTGTAAGGACACCAAGCACCCATCACACACACCTGTACATCGTGTATGTACAACATTGATCATCATTCATTCATTCATGCCTGGTCATACAGTTTATGAAAGCTTTTGATCTGAAACTCTGTAACATCACCATTGCAACATTGCCGAATAAACATTAGTTGAAACTCAATTTCAGGTTGGAGATCACATTATCCAAGGTTGTCCCATAATGTTTTACCTTCCTGTGACTTCATGGACATGTAGTGATGGACATCCAAACTTTTAAATCAAGAGACTGTCACAAATAACAAATATTTCTTTTTGTTTTTACGAGAGTGCATTGAGTGAAAGTTGACGAACAAAAAAGATGTAGCTTCAGAATCTTTAGGACGACTCTCATTGTTGGTGCAGAAATGTGCCATTAAATGAGAACGAAACACATCAAATAACTTGCCAATGACAGAATCGAAAATACATCAAAGATTTGCAAGTTGGAAGAACAGAACTAGAATTTTGCCAAAACTCCTAAACTCATAGGCCTGTGTCTAAATTGACTTGCGCACACTTCTGTTTACCTTCCTTATTTTAAGAAAACCTATCTTATACAATCTAAGAAACTGACGAAGGAAAGCTTGAGAAATGGATTCAGAAAGTGTTGTTTTTTCTATAAGTATTAGTGCAAATGAAGAAGTTCCATGCTTCTATCCTTGAGAGAAAAGCCAGTCCTGCTTGAAGAAATTGAAGAAAGGACCTGGAGAGAAAAGCTTCTGTGGTTGTGAGTTGTCACAAATAAAAATACAAAGATTTCAGCTTGAGCACTGAGTTGAGTTTAGATATGCATGCACAGAAAGGTATAGTCACTAGAAAGTTGTGCATACACACACACAAGCACAAATGAGAGTAATGACATCCCCATGAAGCCATGTTGCAACAGGAGTGAGTTTAGGAAAGACGAAAATGCATGAAAAAGATGCCACAAAAAATGCCAACAATTTATGAGATTCAGTTGCATGATCCCTCGTTGTTGTGCTCTTCTGTATGGTGTTCAGATGATGCTGGAGTGGTCCAGTCGACCTCATCATTCATCACTGACACATTCATCACACAATGGACATTGTGAAGAAGCTGTTCATGAAATACATTTTGAATATCCCTTTTGATAAACATGATTATCGAACATATACATGAAGCGAATACCTCCATTGCAAATCACGTTTTTGTCTGAAACTTCACAGCTATTTCATAAGAAGTGACAGACTGAAGAATTAATTAACAATAAAGAATGTCTACAGACTAGTAATATAAACAAATGCTGACCCTTGAAATGCTAAAACTTCCATTCCCTGTTAAATACTCTCTGTAGGGTTAAAAATAAAGTATGCACTGATTGTTGGAGTCGAAACACCTCCCAGATTTTGTTGTCTGCATACAAAATGGTGAAGTCTCTCATCTGCATACCAAGTCTTGGTATCTTTCCCTTAAAAATTTGACGGTTACAAAATACAGTTTGTAAACACCCCATGTTTGCTAAACTGTAGCGACGGTACAATCAATGGTTCCTGAGTGGTGGGTGAAGGAAAAGCTCAACACTAGCATTAACAGGTAGAAATAGCAGCTGAAAGGTAAAAGTAGTGGGTAACGAGTAGAAGTAGTGGCTACTCTTCACTGGCAGCATTGGATCCATCTACAAAACCAGTGAGTACAACATGTCACTCAGCTTTTTTTTCATTACACAGGTTCAACACATCATTGTTTTTTACTTTTAACTGATAAACAGAAACAATCCCCCCCCCCCCCTCCCACAAAACCAACATTTAGACATAAAGCCTTTCACTGTTCATAGCAAGAGTCTGTGCACCTGCTACATGTGATCACATGGGAACTAGCTTTCTAAAAACGAACAAGAAAATGTTGACAAAAATCCTTCACAAACTCATAAAACTGTTTCATATCATCCGAATGAATTACGTCCCCTCCAGAGGGATTCACTTTGATATTTCCATAATTAATCTTAAAAGTATGATTTGAAGTTGAACTTTTCTCATCTTGTGTGAAGCATAGGCCTATTGTAAGGTAGAAAAATGTTACCAGTACTAGAAAGATTGTCGTCTTCCTTAAGTGCAGAAAATGATGGTGAAACTGAAACACCCATAAACATTACTACCAACATATTATTATTTTAAAACTTTTAGACACAAACTGAAGAAAATCTTCGCTGCTCACCTTTAAAGCCCCCAAATCAAGGAAAAAATGTACGAGTGCTCCAAAAGATTTCATGGACTTCCTCGACCACCGCCTACCCCCCCCCCCCCCCCAATTATTATTAAAATCTTTCCAAATTCTTAAACTTAAAGCTGTAATATGACAATCCAGCTCCCTGTCCCCGTCACGTAAAAAGAGAGAACAAGGACAGAATTCAGTGAGGGAAATGTAGCATAAAAAAATAAATCTCATACATAAGTTGTGTTTATACTTCCCACTCTATATTTGTGGTACACTGAGTTAAAGTTGAAAGACTAAAGAAGAAGATCATGGTTTAAAAAAATGTAAATTATCTGAAAATTACAGTACAATAAATTTGTTCATGATATGTGACTTGCATTACATTGAATGAATATTTAATCAGTAAATAACGTCCCAAAACCTGATCAATCAAACACTAAAACTAAGCATAAAACACTGCAAAAAGAAATGCCTGACCATTTTCCTCATTGTGAAGATACCATTGAATTTTTTTCATAATGCCATATATATATATATAATATATATATAGCCGTACAAAATGATAAATAAATGTCTGTACACATGTAAACAATTTTCTTAAAAATGATGCCATTTGAATTAATAATGAATGTTGATGTAACTATATCGATGTTAATAGATCTACACTTTAAATGGTATCAAATCAAATTGAAATATTCAGTCTTCTAGAACAGATCGCTTCTAATCATCACGCCAGAACAGGAATTTTTCTTTGAAAGTAAAGCAGCTTGGTTAAAAAAAAACAACAACAAACAACAACATATCTTACACATTCTTCCGCAAAAACAAGAAACAACAGCAACAACAATAACGACAATATCATACGTACGTATAAAATGGCAAAAACATCAAATACCACCCTTTTTTTTTTGTCTGCAGTTGCCCCAAATAAGTGTGATTTTTTCTGACATGACATGACATGACATGTAAGAAGGAAATAGAAACACCTGGAGATAAAGCAAAGCATGAATAAATACAATGAGAGGGACTTGTTATCTGACTGTGGTAACTGGCAAACTGGGCAGGCCGTGGCGCCACCTACCTGAAGGTGCACAGCCAGGTGAAAATATGAGACAGTTGGGACAAAAGGGGTCAATAAGCATTCGCATAATAAAAACCCCCCTAAAAAACAAAGATGAATCAAACAAAATTTAAACAATCAAACTAAACAATAGTATCTATAACACTGACAATTACAAAATATAAGATAATAATAATGATAATGATGATAATGATAGGAAAAAAAAATAAAAATTAATAATAAGGAAAATAATAACAATAATAATAGTAATAAACTCTAAACAGTACAGTAACTGTAAGCGCCCCCCCCCCCCCCACCCCCAAGATAATAATGACAATAACGATTTAAAAAAAATTACAGACAAAATACACAATGAAGAATGGCATTGAAGTGAAATATTTAAGTCAACTTTTAAGTTTCATTATATTTATTCTCCCCCCCCCCCTCCCCTCCCCCCGAGATGGTCCATTACTAGGATGGGTGAAATGTAAAGTCCCAAAGCAGTAGGCTATAGGTCTTCTGTACTACTGTCCCTAACCCCCCCCTCCCCCAATCCACAGAGCAAAAACAGAGTAAAAAGAAAATCTTTTCACACTCTGAAGCCACATCTCCACCATAAAATCTATATTCGTTTTGCACAATTTTGTTGCTGAAATACTTATACAGAGCAAACAGAGCCGAAAAATTTTGTATAGCGAGTGCGAGGCAACATTAATTGTACTCCTCAATGTGATGAAGATAGTGTATTTATTCTTCCAGCTGCAAAAGGTCGCTGCATGTGCAGTTTCTATGATCTGACTCCCTGTACAAAATGGATCTACAAAGCATCTACTAGAGACTGAACAAATCTAAAATTGTATTCTTCACAGAAGACTTTGAAGTTTTAAAAAATTGCAGTTTGTCAATCTATGATATTGGTAGCATTTGCTCAAGGAATTTTTTGGTCAAAATTCAAATTATGAATGTTGAAAAATGCAAGACAAAATAATTCATAGGACCAGTCCGGCGGATCTCCAACCAGATTATGAAGGAGACTGTAAGCAGACAGACTCTGGGATGGATCCTGATGATGGGGGTGGGGGGGGGGGGGGGCACAGAGATAGACATGTTCCGACTGTAGTGTCCCCAACACTGAGGACAAAGGTGTGACAACTGTGAAAAGAATTAAATAGTTTTTTCTCTCTCCTGAAAAATGTTGCTTCCTTGGCTTTAGTCAATTTTAAGAGCTTGCTGACAATTCACACACTGATGTTTTTCAGACTTTTCAGTTATTAAAAGAAATTTCCACAGAACCAATGTTTGATAGATTTATAAACACAAAGCCTGCAGCAAGTGCGAAAATCCTGAGATTAGTGTCTAAAACAGTTCACTAAGCAGGAATAAGAGGACAAAACAAGCCAAAGATCTGACTGAAATCATCATGTACTTTTCTTTGAAACGAAAGAAGCTATAGCTATTTCAATTTAAGCAGTTGCCCTAAAATCCCACATGGGATATTCTTCACAAACACATGCACATTAAAAATCAGCAAACATTTAAACACATCCTACGTATGAGCAGGCAATCAGAGTATGACTAAAGTGAGCCGTTGAAAATTCTGTCAAGTCTCACACAATTTTGCTACATAAAGTTTTCCACCCCAGATACTGTGCACGGTCCATATCTCTTTTTAATTCATACAGCCTTGAAAGGTAGGGCATGGGGACTAAATACTGGCTGCAACACCTTCATTGGTGAAGCAGGTGCTACTAAAATCTGCGTATCACCTCACAGGAATGGCAAAAAATCCTGGTATGATCAACTCGATTCATCAAAAAAAAGTTATTTATATGCTAGACCACAATGGCCTTGATTGGAATTCTTGATATTCATCAACAATGGAGTCCGCTTACAATCAACTTTCTGAATAGAATTTTGTGCCTTTTGTAACTCTTCCCATGTTTTATGCCAATGAGTTAGTGCTGTCTGTTTGACTCAGACTGCATGCAAATATGTCTGGATACAAAAAGAACAACGCAAGTTTTATGACAACCATGCGGAGAAAATAATGTTTAAAAAAAGATACTAGAGGTTCTGTATTTTTGGGGGGTATATTCATTTATCAAGAGTTCATAAGTGGACTCCTCTGTCAATGTAGCAAATCAGCATAGGCCCTCCAGGCTCTGAATAGTAACAGTTTTCTTTTCTCTTACATGTGAAAGGTATAACCAAAGATAGTAAATAACAAGATGGGCCACTCAGCCAAAAAAGTGTCCGCAGGAAGTATGCTCTTTGCTTCAGATGGCGCTGCAGTCTGTTTTGAAGCTCTCTTTCGTTTTTCCAGAAGAAGAATAGGAATAGCACCTCCTTGCGTGCGCAGATTGACTGCTGTTCATCAGCAGTTCGGGTACGTTCAGTGCGGAGTTTTAGGTTTTTTAAATTTTAATGACCTCTCGCCTTTCATTCTAAAGTCAAATTAAACGAAGAAAACAATCACCCTTTCCTCTGGAAGAGGTTTTTTTGTCAGCGTAACCATTTTTAAAAAGCGTTCTTCCGAAATTTATCCCAAAACATGCTAGTTTCACTTTGATTTTGTAAAACTCAAGTAGGGTAACTCTGTTCGCAAAGAGTGCGCTTTTGTGAAGAGGGCGCCACCAAATTTTGAGGACACTTTTTTAATTGGCTCAAAGAGAGAAGTGGCCCATCTTGTTATGTACTATCTTTGGTATAACAAACACGTTGATCTGTCAAGATATAACATAGGTTTACAAAAAGGAGAATCATACAAAAATGGTACATACATCAATAAAGACATCTTGGTCATGGTATTTATCTCCTACAGATAACATTCTAGGCTTTTGATCTGGTACAACTTACAATAATGCTGTTACAACAGGTGAATAAATGGCCTTAAAACTAGACAACATTGACTGGCTGAAGAAGATGAGGAATTAAGCGAGTTTATGAGACTGGTTTCAGGATGCGGGTAAAGAGTGCGCACATGATGTGACTGTCACAGTCAACATGTCCAACTGCCATGTCATCACCCCTTTACAAGTCAAAATCTCACGGAGAAAAATCGTCACTGCACAACTTCTGACTTGGACAGGTCATATCATGTGCACACCTTACATGGATGTGGATGAACTTATTGGTATAACTTTACCAACTGTTATAAAATGATAAGCACAGTGAATTGAAAAACAATAGCATTGATGAAGGTCCTTAAACGATGCATGAAACAAAACCCTCACAAGGTAAACTTCATGTACATATACATAGATGTATAATATATTTGACAAAAGTGATGGCTGATGTATAAAGTAGCAATGCTTTTGCATCTCATGAGCAATAATTTTGATTGATGAGAAAATGATCAGTAGTAATTATGAGTCAAAGAAATTAAGTGATTCTCATGCTTATAGAAGCCTACAACCCTGTGCCAAAATTCCCCGTCACAAGTAAATTCATGACAAGCGTTGCTTCAAGAAATGAGAAATGATATGTTTGTACATACAGAAAAATCAGGTGAGGATTTTTTTGGTTTCTCTCATAAAGTGATTAAAAAATATTTGGCATTAGCAGGTAGTTTCTACAGTAAAATAAGCATGGATTGTTTAAGAAGGTTGTTGGAAAAAGATTTGCCTGCTATCTCCAGATTTAGTGAGCTGTTATCTGTTAAGGAATTTCTTGAGCTTTCATATATCGCTGCCTGTTAGGTGACATAAAAAAATGTTCCTCAAAGCATTCTGCCAGACATGAGCAACGTGTTTCGGAAGAATTTGGAATAATCCTGTCAGATAACAGTTTAAGAGACATTTGCCATTCTTAAAAACACAATTCTGAACAGTGCTGAACTGTGAACTTCAGTCACAAAAGCCAGTTACATGTTTTAACAGAGCCGAGGGTGAAGTGATGTGACAGCAATGGGAAACTGTGCGTGAGATGATGCATGGAACGGAATGTAAAACTCCTTGCCAGGCTGTGACAGGGTTCAACAGAACACTAGGCCATGTTGGCTCTGAAACTTTGTCTGTCCTCAAGCCTCCGGCACAAAACACATTTGGGCTTCCGCTCAGATTCATTCAGTATACTTTGGCCTGGGCATGAGCTCACGTTTTCATTGCCAGAAAATGTCCATTTGCCATGGTTTCTTTGTTTTGGTCCACAAAAACCATCTCAGTGTATGGATTGCTGGCCCGGTCGCCTTTTCCTTTTTCAGAAGCAATGCCGGAGCAAAATTTTTCTAAATATTGTTTGTCTGTTTTAACTGTCTTTGGTTGGCTGTCTGGGAGGAAGGGCATCTGGCCCTGAAGCTCCAAGATAATTGATTTCGGCCTCATTTTGAACTTGGACTTTTGGTTTCTTCTCATTAAGCAGAAGACGAGGATCACAACAGCAACTACTAAAATCACCAGAAGAACTCCCATCACTGTGTACCCAATGATGTTTGCCTCCTCCTCCTGAGATTCGTCAAGGGGGGATCCTATGCACAAAGTAAAAACGAATTCATAATAATAATAATATATATTATGGCATTTACATAGCGCACAACCTCAATTAAAGTACATAGGCTCTGAGCGCTTTACAATACAACAGTAACATATAATCAGTACATTGAGTTTTAACCCCCAAAAAAATTTCTCTAAAAATTGATCTCATTAATTATTTAAAAACAGAAATAACTTTAGCTGACATTTGAATTACCAAACATGGTTGACTTTCCTATTCACCACAGCATACAACAGGGTGCAATTGTGGTGTAAAGGAAGATGCTTCGTCGTCCCTCCCCCCCCAAAAAAAAACGCCTAATAATTCATATAGGGCCTATAGTGCCTTTATGTTTCAGTCACAATGCAATAGTAGCCAGTATAGCAGCATCCAGTGGATCATTCTTACTTTTGTTTATGTGAGTGCTCCTTATTAAAAATGTTTAAAACCTCAAATGAGACCACTAGAATTTGAAACCCCCGGCCCTGCTCTTCCCTGGAAATTGAGTAATAATTAACAACCCACAAGTCACGGTGCATTTCAAGAAGCAGGAGTTTCCGTACCTGTGATATTGATGTGTCCAGAACCTCTCGAGTCAGAACTGTGAGAAGTAAGCTTGGACAAATCTGTGGGAAAAGTTGACAAAGATGTCAGCTACATTTATTAACAAATGATAAAAATAATAATAATAATCATAATAATAATAATATAGATAGCATTTGTATAGCGCAAATTCCCATTAAACAGTGCGCTCTACAATCTATATTATTACCCCAGTAAACCTGACAGCGTTCTGAAACAATCTTAACTTCCTGGGAAGCATACAGTGCAAGCTGCCATTTTACAGGCGCTGAAACACTAACATACTGACAAGCTCTTTCGCTGTGTATAGCTGGGTACCCATTTACACCTAGGTGAAGTGAGGAAAATTTGTGTGAAGTGCCCTTTCCAAGGACACAACACCGGACCTGAGGCTCGCAACCCACGAATACTGTGACGCCCTACATATTACTAGTGTAGCTTGTAAAGCTAAAAAAAGAAACATAAATGTTGTTTGTCAACAGCGGCAAAATTACACTTTTTTAGAGGCACAGGTACAGGGCCCTTTTTACGCGAATAGAAATTGTGAAAATAAGAAATGGGGTTGTATCGAAAAGTGCTAAAGAACCGTTATCATATTAAGAGCACATTATTACTGCCAATAATTTCTGGCTGAACTGAACAGTTTGAATGTTTGAATAGAAAAAGCTTTCTCAGTTTTATAAAAAAAAAACCCACCGAAAACAAACGTCAAGGCTATGTCATTCAACTATTGTTGATATTGAAAGGCATATTTTACCATTTTGAAGATACAACATAGTACTCACCGTAACATTCTGGGCAGCATCCACCCTTCCTTCTAACGAGAACGGTACAATGAAGGGATGGGCATGTCAAGGGGAAGCACTCTGTCTTGCCGTCAAGACACACGCACTGAGTGCAGTTATCTCCTTCCCATTTCTCTCCCTCATCAAACATTATGCCGTTGGAGGTGCAGACTTTGGGTTTGTCCATTTCTGGGAGATAGAAAGTGACAGAAGACTGGTTATACTTCAGTGAAGTGGGATACATCTCTCTTTAAAGCTTTTGTCAACAGGTAAGGGGTCCATTCAATGCAGTCTTATGGGATGAACAGAAGAAACTTTTAAGCAACATTGCATTGTTGTAATGTTATCTAATACCTGTAGTGATTTCCGCACCTGAATAAAATCATATTTCGGACTTGTCACAAACACATAAAGGCTCCTCAAGAACTGACACAATGATGGTCATTAAATCTTTACAGAAACAGCAAACTGCAATGACAAGAACAAACAAGGAAATGGGTGGAAAAAAACAAAATCTCTAGTCCCTTTGTTCTAGATTAGTTTTAGTAAGAGTTTTACGGAACATGTAGGTCATACTAGTGCAGAAGAATAGAGGTGATACTACAGAAAAGAGGAGAGATAATGATGACAGATGTTTGATAGGAAAGAAGGATCAACCCACACCAGTTCTACTTTTCCTTGACTCAAACATCCACTGACATCTGAATTTCAATTATTGACCTGCAGTAAAAATGATACATTTCCAAAAAAGCAAGAACAGACAGACATAGAAATTAATTCGTACCAACTGCAGTGAGGTTACTGAACACACAGTGCTACAAATGAAACAGAGAGAGAGTGAGTGAGAGAGAGAGAATGTTTTAAGGGGGCCGGTTGTTTCAGCACGTGAGATGTTGCCTGAGTGCACCTAACTTTTGTATCATCTACTGCCATAGTAAACGACCAAGACAAGTTTCTCCCTCTGAGATAAATAAAGATTATCATTGTCATTGTCAAAAATTGAAAAGAAAAGAGGGCAACTGAAATTTGCGACTGGTTATTTGACAGGATGCCATTTTAGCAACCTGTGAACATACACTGTTGCTTCATCCCTCGCCTGAGAATTCACTGAAACATTTTCTGTGCTACTTGACAGCTATTTGGTCAGTTAACTATTCTTTGTCTCATGTATACTTCCAGGGGACTCAACTGCCCCCATTTTCAATCCTTTATCATACTGACAATTAACCCTTTCAGTCCTGTCCCCTGAGGCTACCATGCCCCTCATCCTGAGCTCCTGAGGGATATTTCACTAACATTTACATGATGGTCAGAATCACATTCCATATCACACTCGGGGTAGTCCTTGTCATTACCAGCATCTAATTCAGACAGATCTGCATAATGATCAATAACATCTTGTTTAGTAAACATCGTTTTCCGCACACGTTTTGTCCAAGTGGGTCGGGTTGGGGATGGGGTCTCGCTCGCCGGTGTACCGGTGGCAAGGGCTCAAAGTGTTAATTGAAGACAGGAGAGCATCGGTACAAACAAAACCTCGTACCAGCACAAGTGGGGCAGCACTGTCCCTTGCGGAGGAATGTCTTCTTGCAGGTGACTAGAGGGCACATCTGGTTGTAGCAGTGGATCTGTCCGTCTTGGCAAACACAGCTCTGGCACGGCGTTGACTGCCAGGATTCCCCATGCTTGTACAGCATCCCAGTGCTGGACCGGCAGTGCTGGCGGAAGGCGGAGCTGGGAAGGAGGCTGAGGTCTTCGCCTATGGGTCATCCACACATACATGGGGAAGGAAGGAAGCAAAGGGGACAAAACACATTTATCAAAGGTAAGAGAGAATTATATTCAAGTGCATCATCTCACACAAGCTTGAGGAAATTGTCAGTGAAGCAAACGTCCTCACATTGTCGAAATGTACCGTCTATAAATACTCAATAAAAATTTAGCTACATTACATGTATTGACTTGCATTGCTATGTCTAGGGCTAAATGAATTTACACTTTTCCCTTTCTGAGCAGGGCATGAAAAAGAAAAATTATTTCTTTGCCAACTGCCTGTAAAACGCCTGCCTAAGATGCAGGAAACTAGTATAACTGCATATGGATATTAACATGTTATTGAGCTCGGAGACGTAAAACAAAATGATGTCTGTAGAGACGATGGAAAATAACACATCTGTATCAAAACACACAAACGCATAAATCCTAATCAAAGAGAATTTGTCTAACAACGCTTTCCTGATTTACAATCTGTGTATTTACAACTAGGAATGAGCAAAAGACCCGAGACAAAACAGATTTCCCATATATATGTAACAAAATATGTGGATCTATGAACCCAAAGCTGTGGTCTCACCTTTGCACACAGCACAACATTCGCTCTCCAGTTTGACAGGATGATGGCAGAGGACTGGAGGACAGGAGGGCGTCTCACACAGGATGGACCCACCGTGGCACACGCAGTGAGTGCACTCGTCCAGTTTCCATGTCTCTCCTTCTGCGTAGTAGTGACCAAGAGAAGACTGGCACATTTCCTTCTCTCCATTTGGAGATAGTATGGTCAGGCCTGGAAGTGAAGTGGACAGTTTCTCATTTGTTAGGCTATGGGTTTTTGGCACACATGTGTACGTTAATTTGGATTTGGTCATCTATTTTTATCATTTTCCTTTCAAAATTTAGATGTGAACACAAGAGGCTGAACTAGAGTGAAAGCCAACAAATCTTGAAAAGCTGAAAAATCTAAACAAATAAAGAAGAAAACTAGCATTATCAGATCTCATTGTATGTGAATATTCTAGCACAGACATGCATATTTTTGTTTAATTTGTATCTATTTCTTGTCAGTTCTGAAATCTGTGTTTGTGTCTGTAGTGTTTTCAAATAGAAGTTAAAAAACCCCCCCAAAACTCAGAGAAAAACCATTGAATAAGAAAAAAAATAATAATAACAATAAAAAAAGAGAAAAACACTCACGCTAATATCAACTTACCTGGACAAGAAGGGCAGCAGTCGCCCACTCTGAACACAGGATTTGGGCAGTGAGGGGCTGGACAGGAAATCAGGGAGCACATTTCAACACCATTGTGACAGTAGCAGATGCGGCATCCATCATTCCACGATTCGCCATTGATGTGGCGAGCACCATGCCGAGACATGCATGATTTCCCATCAGATTTGAGAATCTCCGACTTGCTGGGGCTAATCAGGTCTAGTACTGGCAACTCTGAGAATTAGGGACAAATCTGTCAGTAATAATAATGATGATAATGATTACAACAAAATATACTGTGGATAGGGAGGAGGAGGAGGAGGAGGAGGAGGAGGAAGAGGAGGGGGAG
>NW_004797277.1:2582867-2584376 GCF_000002075.1 Aplysia californica | reverse complement strand
GGGGGAGGAGGAGGAGGAGGAGGAGGAGGAGGAGGAAGAAGAAGAAGAAGAAGAAGAAGAAGAAGAAGAAGATGAAGAAGAAGAAGAAGAAAAAAAATATGTGTGTGTGCTAACAACATAATTTGAAACTTAACTTATTTCCACAAAAGCAACAAGTCTACAATGGAGTGTAACAAAAATATGCCTCACCTTTACATTTGCACACGGCACAGCCTTCATCGTTGAGAATGTGTCCGTGGACACAACGCTTGGTGCAGTTGAACATGGGGCATTTATTGCATTTGCACTTGGGGCAACCGTCTCTGCCTCTCTTGTAGCCATACTCGCATTTCTTCTCACACTTGCTCTGCTCCCAGTGAGAGCACAGGCTGTCTACTCCTTTACACTCGCAGATTTGTTTGCCTTCCACATCCGATTTCAGCCCGTACTGACAGTCCAAGGTACATATTTCTGATGATAATGAGCATAGGCTGTAACAAACCACCAAAAAAGTCGGAAGGTTTTTATATGTCACAAATATTCATCATCAATAAACAAAACTAGGCATCATGCATAAAGCAGATATAAAGTTACAGAGTTTGTACAAATGAAATCTATTTGAATACCAAAAAAAAGGGACAATTTTCGCTGTCTCTCACATGTTTTCAAATCTCTTAAGTTTTTCTTTTTTTTCGACGGACCTGTTGGAAACGAGTAGGGGCAGCTTGTATTCAAAGTAAGCTTATGCAGAAAAAAACGGCCCCCTTTCTCTTCCTCTCTCCCTCATTGTCAACTCTTTCTACTGCTACTCCTGGCTCCTACTTACTGTCGTCTTTTACCCACACCCCTGATCTTACGGTTGGTAAGATCGAACATCTAGTTTTCTTGGAGAAGGACAAAAAATCTTGGGAGGCCCAGACTGAAAGTAGTACATGTTAAAGATCTTTAGGTGGTCCTTCAAATTGATAAGAGTAGTGTAGGCTTCAGCTGCCACCTGGGCAAAATTCAAAATCAAGTCCTTCCAAAACTAAAAATACCCAAATTGGTACAAAAAGTATAGCGTACCTTCAAAATCAGAATGTGGCTACCTTAAACCTTGAAGGCAAGGAGCACTAAAAAAAAAAGGAAAAATGGTCACATACAAAAAAATTAGCAGCCCTGAAGGTTGTAGCACTAGCAGCCGACAAAACCCCTGCTGAGATCTAGCAGACGAACGAGAAGAAGAACAACAACAAAAACAAAAAGAATTCTGAGAAACAATCTTGCGATTTTGTGACAAAAATGATTCCGTCCCAGCCGACTGACCTTGTTTACACTGGCAGAGAAAGCATCCAGTGTCTGACTGCTGCAGGCCGTGAGGGCAGGAGAGAGAGCAGCCCTCCAGGCTAGGGCACAGGCTCTTTACCTCAGGGCTGGCAGTTTTTTCTTCCTCTGAGAATATCAAATAATGAAAAAGTAAGTAGGAGTCAGTTTCAGCAAAAGTGTTCAACTCAAAGTGAAAAGAAATATTAATAATAATAATAATAAAAA
>NW_004797277.1:2580820-2582767 GCF_000002075.1 Aplysia californica | reverse complement strand
AAAAGTGAAAAGAAATATTAATAATAATAATAATAAAAATAATAATAATAATAATAATAATAATAATAACAACAACAATGACAATAACAATTGCATCTATGCTTTAGTGGTTAGGCTAACAGACTTGTTATCGTGAGGTTGCGGGTTTGGTGTTCAAGCCTCAGGCCTGACATTGTTTCCTTGCAGATGGGAATGGGTACCTACCTGGCCATAGACAGTGCAAGATCTTGTCAGTATGTTAGTGTTTCAGAACGGTATCTGGTCTGCTAGGGTAAAATATAGATTGTAAAGCGCACTTAGCACTTAGGGAATTTGCGCTATACAAATGCTATCTATTTTCATTACTATTACTATTATTATTACATTTTGGGGAAATGTTGAAGAGTGATGACCAGGAATGCTGTTTTCAATGTCAATCTTCTGGAAGACACAACAATCCTTATTTCTTTTGTACGTAACAAGAATATTTTATTTTTTTCTGAATATATTTGACAACGTTCTTAGAGCTGAAAAAAAGGTTAGACAAATCAATACAGGATAAAGTATAACCCCCCCCCCCCCTGCATATTTTCTCACACCAGGACGATCACAGCCCATTGTTTCCTGTTCCTGTAAAACAACCAACTTCATCGGGACCTCAACAGTGACCCCAGATGTTTCGCGCTAGGTCAAGCAGTTTCGAAATGGTAGGTTGAATAAATTCTTTACTTTTACTGTTTATTCTTTAAACACAGCGCACACTAAAGAAAGTTTCATCAAATCCCAATTTGGTCTGGTTTGATGTATTTGAGAGTGGCATATTTTCCTTCAAGGAGGAGCATAATATCAAAAAGCTAATATTTCGTCGTAATTTGATCAAATCCTCCAAAATCAAACATGTTTATTTCTCCAGGTCAGATTCGTGCGCATTTCCGGACCCAAAGTGACCCAACCTGATGCAGAGGATCTGATCTGTTTGACCAACAATCATCCTTTCTTACAGACAAGAGCAGGTGGGTGGTTGGCGGGTGCTCTGGTGTGGTTTGCTTCTTCTTTCCTATCAAACATCTATCATCCGTATCTCTCCTCCTTCTTTTTTAAAATTTGTTACTCTCTTGTAACATCTCTTGTTTTTTTTGTTTTTGTAAGTGTTTTGCGGCGCTCGCAACTGCATTAGGTCATATGAGCGCGTGTAACACCTCTGATCTTCGGCACTTGTATATGACCTAATTGCATTGCAAGTGCTGTAAAACACTAACTAAAACTTAAAGACAAGAGCAGGTGGCAGCCTACCTGGGCAGACGGGGCAGCACTGGCCTGGCACGGCTTGTGGGTTGGTGCAGTGTACGGCACACATCTCTGCCTGGCATTGAGCGTGTCCGTCTCTGCAGGTGCAGGTGGTGCAGTCGTTCTCTTTCCACACGGCTGAGTTGTTGTACAGGTCACCCGAGTCCGACACACAACCTGGAAACAGAATGTTTGAGAATGCCGGGGTGAAATCAAACGCTTGTCAAAATAAGGAAATCAAAGATATTAATATTTTCCCACCCGTTTGGCAATTTTTATCCATTTTTGGTGATTTTGGGCCCATTACTTTTTACATCCACTGGTCATAATATGTGGTTCCTAGCAAATGGACAAATATCGAACATAAACCTGCACATATTTTACTAAAAAAGTTGATCATAACAGACAAATTGCAAATTAGTAGTTTCTAAAGAAAATAGCTTTGAAATTCACCAAAACTTTGGTGGCCATTTTTTTGCAAATTTTTACCTCTGACATCAAATCACCGCCTACCTACCCCCCGGGGCAGTGCCACTGACTGAAGTGTCTTTAGGCCATTCCCAAAGGGGGGACATTTCTCGTTCAAGCATAGTAGAATTGTAAATGGGCTGACTCATGTCACGCTCATAACTGTGCCTGATCTACAACAGGGAACTGCTGCTTTTTCTTTCCTGATCCTTA
>NW_004797277.1:2577485-2578562 GCF_000002075.1 Aplysia californica | reverse complement strand
CACACACACACACACACACACACACACACACATCCAAGCCACCTTACAACGATGCCGTCCGACCCGAGCCATACAGTTTGCCTCGTCTTAATCGTTCACTTTCAGCTGTGGAAATTACCCAAAACTTATAACAGCCAGGCACAGGCGTGTTTATATCACAGTTTGCGTGCCTGTTTTCTGCAGTCGGATATTTTAGCGGCCAAATTTAGCTCACCGTTCGTAAGGAGGCTTGTCAGTAATTTAGAAGAGGACGCGTAGCTCTTTCCATCATAAAGAAATAGAAGATACAATGTCCGATCAGCAGCAGATCAATGCAAAGTTGCGCAACATTTTAACCATCGTACACATGTCAGAAACATAAATTTGCACATTTCACAAATTATTGTACGTTGTTGCCTGTCTTTTCAAGTTTCAGATAAAGAAACCAGAGTTGAAAAATCTGTCAGAATAATGAAGCTATGTTTCTTTTCTTTTTTTTTTTTTTTTTTAAAGTGCCCCAAAATAGCGGGTTTTAACTTTAACGCGTTGTTTCTTAATACGCGTCTCCTAAGAATTGAAGTTGCCAGATATTCTCCTGTGAAAACAAGTGGGAGCAACTCGACAGCATGTTGGGCTATCACGGCTTGACAACAAGTGATCGAGAGCGGCCCTTGGCCCGACTCTGAGTGGCTTCATCCTGGCAACCTTTATCAGAATCTGCCATCTGCAATCAAGTACCAGCCAAAAGTGCATCGCGTAAGTAAGGCAGGTTAGCTAGCTAGCAGGTAGCAGCAGTTTCTCAGTTGGGGAATTACTTTTACCAGCACAGCAACAAAGATACGTCAACTATTTGCCTTTGCTTTAAAGCTACGCTGCCGGATTGGCCTATATAGTGACGTACTTCAGCTGGAAACGGTTCTTTTTTTTTTCAGTAAGGGGTTTTACGGCGCTCGCAACGGTTCGTCATTCAAACTCAGACGAATAATCCCCCACCCCACCCCCAACCAAAATTCCTGCTGATGTCACAGAATACGATGACTGGCGAAGATGACAGAATTGACACCACGACTAACTCTTAAACCATTGAAAAGAAACGTC
>NW_004797277.1:2572399-2573510 GCF_000002075.1 Aplysia californica | reverse complement strand
CGAGAGAGAGAATAGGTAGATAATGAGAGACAGAGAGACAGAGAGACAGACAGAGAGAGAGAGAGAGAGAGAGAGAGAGAGAGAGAGAGAGAGGAAAACAAAAAGGGCATGCTAACCACCGCAACACGTTGCAGATATCCATAGAGCACAGCATCATGGCGATCAAGTCACGGGATCAAAAGAGTGCGTTCAATGAATGAAACCAGCGTTCGTACGTACAGACACCTGTGCACTGTGCACGTCTGAGAGTATACAATTGTTGAGGATGAGGGGGGCGCGGTGAAGTCCTTGTCAATCATGAATGGGAGCTCAGAAAAATGTATACCGTTCATGGAAGAGAGTGTTTGTCATCGTGGGAAAGTTCGTCGTCAGAGGATGTGAAGTACTTGGGAAAACTAAAAATTTATTCACTTTTCTACTTGGATGTAAACAGAAAGGAACGCACTCTTCAACAGTACAGAGGTATACCTAAGACTGAAGCTGCTCACAGAACGATGTGGAGAGGGTCATACGGTGCAGTCAGTTTTAAGAAATGACTTCAGCCATCTAATCTGAACAGTTTGTGAACAGCTATTCGATTCACCTGGGCAGATGAGCTAAGATTTCAGAAATATCATTATCATTTTTTATGCCGCCAGAACTGTTTTAAAAGGATGATTGTATTCATCAAAATCGGACGGACAGATGGAAGGATGGACAGATGGGAGGATAGATGGACAGAGGGGAGGATGGATGGACAGATGGTAGGACGGACAGATGGAAGGATAGACAGATGGGAAGGACGGAGGAAGGACAGATGGAAGGATAGATGGACAGATGGGAGGATAGACAAATGGAAAGATAGACAGATGGGACGACTGAAAGATAGGAGGATAGACAGATGGAACGATGGAAAGATGGAAAGATTGATAGATGGGAGGATGGACAGATGACGGGAGGTGGAGGGAGTGACTGATCAAGGAACCGGAAGAAGGACAGACCAATGAAAAGCTGGATGGACGAATAGGTAGGAGGGAAGGAAGGAAGGAAGGAAAGAAAGAAGGAAGGAAGGAAGGAAGGAAGGAAGGAAAGAAGGAAAGAAGGAAGGAAGGAAGGAAGAAAGGAAGGAAGG
>NW_004797277.1:2569596-2572143 GCF_000002075.1 Aplysia californica | reverse complement strand
GGGGGCGTTGGAAAGGGGGTGGGGGTGGGTGGGAGAACAGACGATTTGATAAATCTATAGATAAATACACGTATATCGGCAAAGAAGGGGAGGAAGGGTGGGTGTCGGGTGGGTGTTGTAATGTTGAATACAAACAACTTATAATATAACCCTCACTCGCTGTACCGTCGGTGGCCACCATTTCTCTGCGGATCTTGCATAAGCCAGGCATGAATAGCTCCCTAGACACGCCAACTTTCCTCATTAGCTTCCAGTCGTTAAATGCTCATTAAGACTCGATGAATGGGCGCATGGGGCGGAAGAAATCTGCATGCGCGTATCATCGCTCTCAATTCCACTTGCGCACGCTCTTCGCGATCTTCGGAGCTATCAGCCGTGCACTCTGTGAATGCCCGCCTCCCCGATCGCCCCTCCTCGCTGTCCCAACTCATCTCCGTGGTATCTGATAACTAGTGCGCACAGGGCGTGCCGTGCCGCCGCTCTTGCTCCGGCGCAAGGTTGCTGAAACAAAACCGAAAGTCGAACGTACGCGTCGCTCTATCCACAGAATTAACCTGTCCGTACGTCCTGGGGGTCATTTTGTACCCCCGGGTTGTATTCTTCAGATTTTTAGAATACTTCTAGTACGATCAAAGATCTCTTTGAAACGTTCAGTATTTCTCAAAAAATTATTTTGACAGGCTGCTATGCAAAGCGTACGGATCGGATCTACGAGTAAATTTCCTCTTAGGAAAGTGGCGGCACAGAGTTCCCCACGTCGTATGGATACGATAGTAAAACACGACGTACGGATAGGGTTAAGAAAAGGACTGGAGAATAATAAAAGGGGGGGGGGGATATGGTAGGTCGTTCCGTGAACCCCCAAGGACCCCAGTTCCCTAAAAAAGAAAAAAATAACATATCAAATAAACAAAGCCAAAGACAAAAATCCCCTCAACAAACAAAGCTGTATATACATAAAGGATAATACTTTATTTCAGACGAATGATGAACGAAAAAAAAATTCTAGCTTAAAATAGCGTGCCATTGAGCAACAGATAATACACAATTTGTTACAAAGCCGGAGAATTTTAAATACTATCTCCCCTTCAAGCCGTTGCAATGTCTCTGCAATTAGTCTCTGGGCTAACTTCTTCTTCTTCTTCTTCTTCTTCTTCTTCTTTTTCTTCTTCTTCTTCTTCTTCTTCTTCTTCTTCTTCTTCTTCTTAATATCCAGAATTTGAAAAATACGACTGGAACTAAAGGGCAGTCTTTTCCACCACGCCTTGACAAAAACTTTATTTGAGCCGAGAAGGGCGTTAAGCAAGAACCAAACCAAACCCTCCAGCCAGTACATGTATTCCTCACGTCTATCCCGCTATCAGCCCACTTCCGACTTTGAACGCCCCCCGCTGAAAGCTTTCACTCGCAGTTTAAACTCGCACGCGATAAGCGCTCTCTCTATGAAATCCTCGGTCAGTCGTGAGCCAGATCCTGGGGAAGATATTTAGAACCCCGGGCTCTCGCCTTCCAAAAACCACCGGCTAGTTTCCCCTCAGAAGTCCCGCTGCAGCTGTTCCAGGAATTCAAAAACGCACGCGGGCGTGCCCGAGACTCTCGTCTGCTTCCATTCCGCGCAAGCGCACTTCTTGTTCCCGAAGGCGAGACCAGGGTAATTTATGGCGGGAGTGGCTCGTGTTCCGATTGTTATCCCAGCTGATTTCTTATCCCCGCCACATAGCGTGAAATTCTTATACCTAAAAATAGATTTGCGTAGGCGGCGGGGTGACCGAGAGGAAAGCGAAAAAGTAAAAAGGGAAAGTGAGTAGATAGTTTCTTCTTAATTCTTGTCAATAGAATTCAGAGACACAGGAAGTCTTGAGTGTGACTGGAGAAAAGGGGAGCACAGTCACCTCATAATTAATAACACAACGTTACTCTTTACTGCTTGGTATCTGCTGTTCATCAACATGACAATATTATTATCGTTAGCTGAGAACAAGGGGGTGAGTATGTCCAAACTCCTACTAGTTTCGGGAAGACCTGATCTTTATATGGAAAGATGTAAACAGGGAAGAAGATACCATGGACGCATTGGAAAATACAAATGCGAGGCGGGTTGGTTTGATATTTACAGACATATTGAATGTCATTTGAACATTCAACTCGGCCCCTTTTTAGGTGCTATTTTGGCCGCGAGAACTCTGTCACTTATCACTTGTAACTCAGAGACGACGGTATAATCAACGTAGATGACTTTTTGAATATGGTAAGCACACACTTCAGTCAGTGCACAATCTGACAATATCTATCTGTTGTTTTTTTGTGTGTAGTTTTGTTACTGCATTAGTGGAAAGCTCCACAGGTCTCAAAAAGGCCATTTCAAACTGGGCGACGCGTGTCTCTATTAGCAGAGGTGAGAAAAAGAAATAGGAAAGGAAAGAAGAGAAAGACACACAGGAGAGTGATAAAATAGACAGATAGACAGACAGACAGACAAACAGGCAAATAGAGAGACGGAGAGGGGGGGATATACATGTATATGTGTGTGTGTGTATATATATATAT
>NW_004797277.1:2566350-2567524 GCF_000002075.1 Aplysia californica | reverse complement strand
AGTGGGGGGAGGGGGGTGTCTCCACTTTGGCATCTGTGACGTCATGCTCATATAAAAAAGCTGTGACGTCATGCTTTTATCAAAATTCTATATATAGGAGCGGGGGTGGTGGTGGTGGCGTGAAAAGGGGAGGGTGTTGAAGGAGACCTTTCCCCCCAAAATGTTTGTAAGAAATACTCTAAACAAGGCCCAAGAAAGAAAAAGCAATGCATGCGCATGCGAAATGAGATGTCTCCGTAAAACCACCAACCTCACCAGAAGAGACCGCATAAGAAACGAAACCATACGTCTACATACAGGTTGTACCACCAATAATACAATTCATAGAGCGTCAAAGAGTCAAATGGTTTGGACATCTAACCAGAATGCCTCAGAAACAGCTAGCGGCAAAAGCTTACAACACCCGAGAATCCTGCTTCAAATCAAGAAGGAGACTAAAAACGACCTGGATGGATGGGGTTAAAAAGGTCCTGGAATAACATATCTATCACAGACGCTACACACCTTGCACAGGACCGAAACCTGCACCTCCCCTCGATATCTTAAGGATACCAGAGGGAGGCCTTAGTAAGGGTTTTACGGCACTTGCAACACAATAAGGTCACATAAGCGCAGAAGATTACAGGACGAGATAAAGACGATAGTTGTTTGATAGGAAGGAAGGAGCAAACCACACCAGAGCAACACAATAAGGTCATATAAGTGCCGAAGACTACAGGTGTTACAAGAGAGTAACAAACACAAAAGAAGGAGGAGAGATAAAGACGACGATAGTTGTTTGATAGGAAAGAAGGAGCAAACCACACCAGAGCACCCGCCAACCATCCACCCAGACGAAGGAAAAAAGTAAAAAAGTAAAGGTAAAGGAAGACTCACCGTTGACGCAGCGAAATCGGTCGCAGCAAGAGCCAGGGAGTCTGGAGGCTCGAGAGATGACCTGGACCTGGAAGCCGGCCGGACACCAGACGGGCTCACACTCGCTCTCCGAGGGGCACGTGCATCTGGAGGGAGGAAGTGGGTCAGTTGAGAGGAGGAAACAAACGTGAGTGTGATTGTTTGTTTGTTAGTGTGTGTGTGTGTGTGTGTGTGTGTGTGTGTGTGTGTGTGTGTGTGTGTGTGTGAGAGAGTATGTGTGCTTCTACATCTATGTATGAGTGTGTGTGTGTGTGTGTGT
>NW_004797277.1:2561424-2562439 GCF_000002075.1 Aplysia californica | reverse complement strand
AAACAGACAGACAGACAGACAGACAGACAGACAGACAGACAGACAGACAGACAGACAGACAGATCCAACACAAAACAAAATACAGAAACAATGCAAAAGAAGAAAAAAAACCCTTGAAGTAGCATCATCCTCATTAACAAAACGAGAATTCCCCTTGGAACCCTCTCCTCCCCGTCCTCCCCCCACCCCCACCCCACCAGAATAGCCCCCTTCATGTCGTCCAGCGTGACTAAAATGCAAGTAATTGAAATGTCTGTGTCACGCGGCGGAAGTCAAAGTGAGGCCAGGGTCACTCGACTCGACAATCAAGTTCACGTCCATTCACAAAGGGCGTATTCATCCGCGCTTTGCTCCTATGTCATTTGGTGTTCCCTGATCCCACTGCACACACACACACACACCTCAGGGCAAATTAACGGCAGAAGATTATACCCGTTCACACCCGTTCACACCCTTCGGACGTGGTGAATGCGGATTAGCTGCACTCTCAATGCCAACTATGGCCCAAGCAAGAAGCATCTCTGGTTAATGATTAGGTGATTTCTCACGAACCACGAACAAGGACTGAGGGGTCACCGAAGATTGGCTCGTCGAACCGCTTCCTTGTCTCTGCCACCCTCCCTCCATACCCCCCCCCCTTTTTTTTGTTGTTGTTGCTTTAGTGTGTTGTGTAAGGCTTCTTGGCTTTTAATGGCGGTTCTTGTACACATGGTTGCAAATCCAAACACACACACACTAACATACATCAGTAGTGGGAAAAACTCGAAATAGACGAAAACATACACATCTGTAAAAGGAGGAGAGATAAGGACGATAGGCGTCTGATAGGAAAAAAGGAGCAAACCACACCAGAGCAACGCCAATCACCAACCTCTTTTTGCGTTGTTCACAGCTATTTAAAGCGTGGCTGTGCTATTCGAACCAATGATTATGTTTCGAGCGATCGTTTGGGAAAAAAGAAAACGGGCCGGGTGGAGTGAGGGTTAAACTAACTGAGTGAACGTGAAAGCCTCGG
>NW_004797277.1:2559373-2560760 GCF_000002075.1 Aplysia californica | reverse complement strand
AGGGGGGTGGAGGGGGACGAGCAGACACACAGAGACATGTACATGAGTACAGAGCGCGGTTTAAAAAAAGTTGTTGTTGGTTTTGAGTGGGGGGAGAGGACAAAGGCATACAGGCACAGAGACATACAAAAATACAGAACAGAGGGGGCAGACATGTAGATTCACACACAAAAACACCGTCGGCGGAAGAGGGGAGGGGGTGGGGCATACGACATGACCCCCAAGGAGGGAGGTGAGAAGGATGTCAGGTCGAGGGCCCTTTGGGTGTCTTAAGGTTACTCGCAACGAAACATTTCCTGATATGTGTTTTTTATGGCATCTTGGCGAGCAGTTGTCCCGAAAACGTTTTCCAAGAGAAAACCCATAAGAGTTACTGCATGTATGGTCTCCCACAAATTAAGCACATTTTGAACAGGAGATGATTTGCAAAAAAATACCGGTCCTGTTTGAAAAAAGGATTCATCATGCGATTAAACATAATTTAATATGAATACACACATTTCCCATGACCAAACAAACTACGTTGAATGAACAAAACGCACATAAAGAGATCCGTACAATGATTTCCACCAAATAAACTTGCACTTTTGATCAACGGAAAAGCTCGAGATGGTTCAAACTTCTTTATTTCGTGGCGTGCCATTTTTTCTCCCCTTTAGTCGCGCGTTCCCTTTAATTCTCACCGAGAGACGTCTCAAGCTGAAAACGCCTTTAGCTGAGAGCGTCTTTAGCTCTTTTGCGCTCCTTTGCTTACACTTGACGTCGCTGTGTCCGAGGGGGTCTTTTCTGCCACCTTTATGGACGCTCGGGTAAGTCTATAGACATAACGCTTCGGCTACGCTCCTCTCAGACGATTGTGGAAGGCTCATACAGACGACCCTTGCTTTACTGGACGTTGCCGTAGCAGAGGTTGATGGGGCTATTATGAATTATAATACAGCACTGTGTACTAGACACGACCGGTGCTGTTCTCCGAAGAACAAACAATATTTTCTTAAGCTTTTGCGAATCAACGGGTTACTCTAAACGGCCCCATGCGACTCGATCCCACCTAATTGCCAATTTTCGGACAAGAAATTGAAGTACTACAGAGGGCAAACGTCGACTGAGCCGTCAGCCAGCTTCACTTGTATTGCCTGGCTTGGATGTCCCCTCGAGATCAAGTCCAAAGCGAGTTAAAATATTCGGATTTCTTTCAGCACAGCACAGGCTGGATCTGAATATTAATCCGGAGCTCCCCGGGGCTGGACGCTCTGCTCTGAAGGTCCATCCGGCACCCCGCGGTAAATGAGACCTTCGCTGTTTGTTGTGCCAGTCCGCGCGTCGCGCCTCGAGGCAAAGAACACACTGTCGGAGGTAGACAGGAAATTGTCAACTTTTCCCCTCA
>NW_004797277.1:2557667-2558666 GCF_000002075.1 Aplysia californica | reverse complement strand
ATCGGTTGCACGTGCTCCAGTAACACTTTGTCAAAATTCAATTTTTGAGTATTGAAACAAAAAAAGAAGCCGGAAAATACACATTATAATATACACATTATAATATACACATTATAATATACACATTATAATATACACATTATAATATACACATTATAATGGAGGTGCACATTTTAAAGGAATGAAACACACTTTTTCTTTTTCTGAAAACGTTTTGCAATATGGGCTTAGAACAGTATTGAACAGCTTGCTGACAAAATAGTGCGCTACCTCAGGATTACAAAGTTCTGACACTTTTGGCCGTTTTGAGTTACTTAGACCATGAGGTCAGAAAGCAAATGCTCTATCTGCTCTATCAAAATCGTAAGAATATTCGGAGTTGTTATCACGACATTCAAGGAACTGCATTCGAAAAGCTTCACATAATATTAATAATTGCGAAATTTAATTTATTTTGACGTCAAATGTCTCAAAACTAAGTACTGAGCAGATATAATTTTGTAATTCTGAGGTAGCGAGCGGTGTAAATCACTCAGAGACAGGTGGCAGATAGCAGCCACACACCCAAAAACTTCACACATGATTTCAGAAAAACGACGAGTCAGCACAGACTATTTTTGCACGCCACAGGAAGCCATTAACCATATTGCATTGTTGCACGACATGTGCAGAGGAATGGTGTCGGTTCAGCAATAAAGTTATAAACAAAACTGTCTTTTACCTTTATCCAGAGGATATTACATTACTCCTTATCATTTTTACTGATATATTTTAATTCGCGGCAAGCGTAAAATGTGAAGCTGCAATCGTGTCGTGATACTGAGCAGATGGATCTTATATATTTCCAGAGACAGCCTGCCAAGACAGTGACAGACAATATCAGCAGAAGAGGAGGAGATAAATACATATCATTTTTCGACGTTAGTATTCCAATTTACCTTCTCCCCTCATCCCCCTCTCTTTTCCTCACCCCTCTCACTCACTCTCTCTTTCTCTCTC
>NW_004797277.1:2554982-2556316 GCF_000002075.1 Aplysia californica | reverse complement strand
AAAAAATAAATATATCTATTAAACAACCAAATAACCAAACTAAATACAAAGATAACAAAACAACGCTTTAGACAAAACACGAAAAGATGCCGACAGCAAGGCAAAACAGAAAACACGTATTTTTGTCCCTTATCCGAAAGAAACAAATAGGTTATACAAGTGCCGAAGATTCGAGGTATTACTAAAGAGTAACATATTATAAAGAAAAGAAGGAGGGATAAATGCGAAAGACGTTTGATTGGAAAGAAGATAAGCAAACCACACCACAACATCCGCCAGCCACCCACAAACGCAGACAACAATAAACACACGATGGTGGGTGGTTGGAGGGTGCCTTGGTGTAGTTTGCTTCTTCTTTCCTATGAAACATATATCGTCCTTATCTCCCCTTCTTCTTTTTTATGTTTGTTACTCTCTTGTGTAACACCTCTAATCTTCTGGCGCTCATATTATAACCTTATGCAGTTGCGAGCATCGTAAAACCTCTACTATACTAAAACTTTAAAAAAAACACACAACGTACCCATGGGTTTCCAGCACTGGTATACGTCACAACACGAGCCAGGCATCCTCGTGCCGTTCTTGACCAACTGTCTCGTGTATCCGGCGGCACAGGTGGGCACCTCGCACTTGCTGACGTTACACACGCAATACGACGTCGGCTCAGCGTCCAACAACTCAAGCTCGTCGTCATTATCGACGTTATCATCCGCTTCCTCGTCGCTGTAGTTGTCGTCAACAATGTCGGCGGAAGTGCCAGCAGCAACAGTAGTAGCCGCAGCATCAGCAGCAGCAGCAGTATTGCTGTTGTCTTTACTGTTGAGAAGCAAAAGACTGTCGTTCTCTAAGTAATCCCTCGACTTCCTGCTGTTATCCTTTTCGCTGTCTCTTGGGGCGACGCTGTCATTATTATCGTAAAAGTCCCGATTTTTATTGTTGTTGTTGTCGCTGCCGTGGACATCGCCGTTGCTGTTGTTGTCGTCGTCGTCGTCGTCGTAAACGAGGTCAAAGAGTTGAGCGGCGTCTTCGAAGTCGCGGTTCCGGAGATCGGTGATGACGAGATAAGAGTCTGATGGACAGAGATGTTGCTCGTAGACTGCTGGGCAGTCTGTGTCGTTGCACGCAATCTCCTTGATTTCTGCAAGAAACACAAAAGAAAAAAATCCATGATTATCATTTTATTATTGTGGCGTAATGAAGAAGTTGATAAATAAATCAGAACTTGTGTCGTTCTGGAGAAGAAGAGGAAGCCTTCTATGAAATGTAGGCAAACGATACCCATGAGTCCTTTCGGGGGAGACAGACAGACAAGACGAGAGAGAGAGAGAGAGAGA
>NW_004797277.1:2552715-2553973 GCF_000002075.1 Aplysia californica | reverse complement strand
CCCCAAACACACATACAACTTTTTAAAAGAAAAAACCAACCCCAGCATCTCTTTCATTTCAAACCCTGAACACGTCTTGCTTCTTCCCTCTTACCATCTCCAAATGTTCGCCTTTGTTCGTCCTACCATCTCTCACAAGAACGCAAGCTCTTTCATAGTGACTACCGCATAATCCGTGAATCAAATGTTACCAGAGGGAAAAAAGCTTTTATGGACTATAATAAATACCCGTCACGTTAAGACCGGGCCCCCTGTTAGCTTGTTGAGTCTCAGACAAACACTGAAGCCGTGCTGTAAAAAACTCTTCCACGGCCTCGCACACTACTTACGCACGTTTTCACACTTTAAACTTTGCTCGTTTTTCTCATGCAGGCACGCAAAGACTGGAAGGGAACCCTGCAAAGGTCCCAACTTTAAGTTTTTTTCTCATCTTTCCTCGGGCATATTCTCTTAAAATAGGGCACAAGGGGGTGAAAGTCTATTTGACGTCTCCCTTCTTAAAATAAGTTACAAATTGTCTTTCGCAACAGAAGTCACGGCTTCCCCCATGTTGATCCAACACAGAGTGAAAACTATGGGAGTGTTGTTGTTGCTGCTGTTGTTGTTGTTGTTGTTGCTGCTTTGTTGTTGTTGTTGTTGTTGTTGTTGTTGTTGTTGTTGTTGTTGTTGTTGAGTAACGAGAAGTACATCGACACAATAATGCCCATTCAATCATGAAGGACGCATCCCACAGATAGGACGAACTGTACGCTCAGCTGGACATCTTCCCCTTTAAGGATAATGTTTTACTATCGTATCCATACGACATGCTGAACTTTGTGCCTCCACTTTCCAAAGAGGAAATTTACTTGTTAATCCTATCCGTACGCTTTGCATAACAGTCCGTTAAAACGATTGTTTGAGAAATACTGAAAGTTTCAAAGAGATATTCGTACTAGAAGTATTCTAAAATGTGAAGAATACAACCCCGGGGGTACAAAATGACCCCAGGGCGTACGGATAGGGTTAAGTTCTGGACATCATTACTTGAGACAGTTTCTAAAGTGTGTCCAGTCCTGAGATTGAGTGAATCTGGTTCACGAAAAAGGAGCTCTTGGGAGGATGGGGGGTTCATAAAAACAGGAAATAGTTGAAAAACCCCCGCCACTCTGACGCAAATCGTGACGGATTGTATTTGAAATTTAGGTCAACAAGCTTTGGGGAACTTAACCATGTCTTCCATCATTGTGTGTAGGTCGCCTCCTTTTTTTTTTCTCAC
>NW_004797277.1:2547573-2551205 GCF_000002075.1 Aplysia californica | reverse complement strand
CCCATGATGATGTACACACGCTTGCCAACCAAGTTCTTGACCTGACAAGGAAGTCAATTAAATACGAACTTTTTTTCTTTTTCAAATTCCAGAGCTGACACAGACGTCGGCTGTTGTGGTCTACTATTCATTAAACATTTTCTCCTCGGTTGTCTTTGTATTTTCTTGTCACCTACCAGTCCAGAATCTGTAAATTATTTTTGATCAAAACAATGCCTCTTCTGCTATACCATTCATACTAATTTATATATATATAACACTAACACCACAACAGATCACATCGATAGGGAGGTAGGAAAAAAGATGTAACAAAAGAGAAAATTAAACAAAAATTAGCGTTATAAAGGGATCCACACATCTCAAATGGTTCTGAATGAAAGCAAATTGACAGGTTGGGAGACCCCTCCCCCCCCCGCCCCAAACTTACATCAACATCCTGAACAGTAAACATGCAGCACTTAAAAGTTACGAATAATCTAGTGTGGGTTATTATCCAGTTATTGGATATTCTTTTGTCTAATAATTAAAATTTAGAGTTTGTTTGCGCCTGTGTACGGGAAAAACGGATAAGTTTTTCAAGAAAGTGAGGTACTAATCGGAGGCTTCTCTGCGTTGGAAATATTCTAATTAAACCCAAGGAAACAACAGCAATTTTGTCAACATCAGTGACACTAAACGGGTCGCCTCAGATATGGAGCGTTGACGCAGAATAGGTTAACAGAACACCCAACATATAGACCCTATTTATGTTTTTGTCAGTTTCAGTAAGTGTTTCACGGCACTTGCAACACAATATATAAGGTCATATAAGTGCCGAAGATTAGAGATGTTACAAGAGAGTAACAAACACAAAAAAGGAGGAGAGATAAGGGCAATAGATGGTTGATAGAAAAGAAGAATCAAACCACACCAGAGCACTCGCCACCAACCACCCACTATCAATGGTTTTGAGGACGACATGAAAAGAAAGTCCCCCTTCACACGTTCCTCAACGTAAACCGCCCTACTACTAGATAATATTAAACATTAAACAGTACATTCCAAGACCAAAACACTTCACATCTGGGAGGCATGTGGAGTAAAAGAAAAAGAAAACTATCTCGAAGCAGTGGAGCTTTTAATGTTAAATTTCCGCAACTCGGTGAAGTGAGAAATCAACTGCACCAGAGTGGCCGCCGGTTTCATAAAGTTCTGTCGAGTTTCCACCCTGGAATCCACATACAACCTCCCCGCTCCAAACATCTGCGATTAAAAAAAAAACATTTGAAAAAAAAAAGGAGGGGAGTGGAAGGGAGGATTTAAATGGCACACCCATCTTCCCAGCTCCAAACATGAGCGAAAAAGGGCTGGGCGGAAGGGAAAGGTGGGGTTGGGCGGAGGTTGATAATGGCGCATCAACATCTTCCTTGCCCAAAACCATCAGACACAAACTTTCTTTTTTAGGACAGACACACCCGCTACTTAAATCCCCGCTGACAGCTCACATCGACAATTCAACATATCACCCCCATGTTGGTGTTGTGCTATATGATACCGGGAATTCCGAGCGTTGTTGTAAGGCGATACTTTAAACATGTCAGAGACGAATACCATTCCCTTCATTTTTGACAGGCGTCAAGGGCAAGTGGAAACTTGGCTAGTGCGCGTACCGCCCGCGACGACCTAGACATCATGACGAGAGTTCCAGCAGCGCGTACGTCGGAAGTGCATTGCAGCCACTCTCATTCTTGTCCATTCAAGAGCCACATTTTTCTTGTTTGTATGTGTGTAAGCATAACGGCTGCGTATTTCGGGAGACGCCCCGAGATGAGGACGGAGTTCAAGGCCAGAAACGCCCACGAGAGGGGAACCCGATCCCACTACCCACCCACCCTGCTTCCCGGCTCGCCTCGCTCTCTTTCAAGCATTTATCACAAGACTCCTCATCACTCGAGGCCCCTGCTAAAGATAATAATACAAAAACAGCAGCAGAAGCAAAACAAGGGCCTAAAAACATCTATAAGTAATATAAACAACTCCCCCCCCCCCATTATTTCCAGACCCCTTCTCGCACCCTGAGTAAAAAAGACATTCTCCTCCCTCATCCATAATAAGATATAACTCCCCCCCCCCCCCAAGCAGAAATAAACAAGAAAAGGTCTAACAACCTGCCATTTTCTCTGTAGTCCTATGCCAACATTATATCGCCAAGTTCGGCTTCGTCCCTAAGCACCTTTTCGTGTTAAAGATGTAGTGTAATTAAAAGAGGGACAAATGAATACCCTACTTATATTGGCGTTAGTTAGAGTTTATTTCACAGTAGTAGGATTGACAAAAGGCGTCCCCTCGCTGACATCAAACTTTAGGTTACACCCCCCCCCCCTCAAATCCCTTTCCCCGCTATATTCCTCTTATATGAGAGAAACAGACACAGCCAGAAATCGATCCAACGACTTACCAATCGCAAGTCCGGTTGCCAACCGTCTAGGCTTCCGGTGCTTTTACTATAACAAAATACAAAAGCTTACCCCCCCGCCCTCCTTTCCTCTCGACACTCGAGACCGAAGAAAACACATGGAAACCCCAGAAAATATTACGCCATTATCCCCCCTCTCTAAGGTCAGCAGACAACAGGCGTACTAATTCTCGTCCACTTGCTAGGAGAAGCGGGAAACGGGACTATGTTCTGAACAATCTCTGGCAAGAGCGCTGAGGACATAACACACTCTCGACCCACAAAACCTGGCCCTGGAACAAGGCATGTCACCAGTCTGTTACCCAAAGGACTGGCCGGTTTAGGGATTTACCGCCAAAGCCACCTGCTCGTGGCTGAAAAGCTTTTCACTCATTACTTCACACGTCAAATCCCACCTCAACTAAACGGCGTCATTATTCCCCTTATTTTCGTGACTATCCCTGTGTCATAAGTAAGAGAAAGTGGTTAGGTGCGCGCGTATGTACGAGTTGAGAAAAAAAAAAGGGGGGGGGGGGGGGGGTAAGTGGGTTTAAGTCCATGGAGTTGCTTTGCTTTTTATCGGCAAGAGGTGACCAACAAACGTGGGATGGCTATATAGTAACATTGTATTCATTCTCTTTAAAAAAGACTATCTGCACACGTTGTTAATACAGAAATGTCTCTAGGAAGCATCTATATAGCCGGGTGATGAAATGTTGTACTCAAGTGGGAACAAAGGAATAGTAGCTATTCAAAGCCCCAAGTTATATAAAAGACGTACTTCCCTCCACAGAACGATCTGCTTCCGTTACATGTCAACTTCTCAGAAATGTGTTCAATGAAATCCTCCCAGCAAACTAACACCCAAAGTCAAGCCCCTTCTTACTTTGACAAAAGCTTCAAACACGCGAAACAATGGCGTTACTCCCAGATTGGGCGTCCCATATTCATGTCATGATCTCGCAGTCCACTTTGTTGCCGTGGCTGTTTAAGGGCTCAGCTGAGATAAATTATTGCACCATTCCCTGCACGGCACGAGCCAGTGGCAAGGTAAGCAAATCCACCTACACCACGGTATACAACACTCGGGTCTCCGTCCCCGACGCTCTCGTCGTAAATCTGTCCTGGAATGGCGCTGAACAATTTAGTAGCCCAGTCTATTCTATTGCCCCCGCCGACCCACCCCCTTCCACTCACA
>NW_004797277.1:2544701-2545709 GCF_000002075.1 Aplysia californica | reverse complement strand
GGGGGGGGTCAGGGATCACAGAAATCTTGCAGAAACACAAGCAGTCACAACCGACGGTATGGGTCTTGTATTACCATATCACGTGACATCACTGAGCGACAACGATGACATGACGCACAAGTGACCTAAAAAGGCCACAAGAAGAATTCAGTAGAGACACAACTAACAAGCAAGAATCGAAGCTGAATTTGACTGAGTGAATACAAGCAAATCGACAAAATAACACTAGAGCTAAAGGGGATGGGGGTGGGTGGGGAGCAGAACCGACAAGAAGAACAGAAGGAAAGAACAGAAGCTGGACCTTTCAGTGGTGCTCTCCAACCATCTGCGTCACTGCTGATGTTTACGTCTTGAATCATGAAACTTAACTATGACAATCAAGTTGCTAGGGTCAGAGATAAGGACATAAAAGCAGACAGGGGCCTGGAGACATCATACGACGCTAATCATGCTAGATCACACGGCCTTGGATTTTTACAACTACTGACACCATTAAACGATCACCCCATTATGCAAAGATAAAAACAAAGACCAGACAAGCGTCTGGTTAGATAGAAACCAAAATATGACCAGACATGACAGAACCTTTAACCTTGAATTACTTGGCATTAATTAAGTTCACTAGACAAGATAAGTGAAAGGCTAAGCAAGAAAAGAGAAGAATGAGAAATGATAAGTAAACCTTTCGTAATAGATTAATAAAGTCTATGTTTAACCGTGAACTTGAATCAGCTGCATACCTCGTGACCCCGAGTTGTGCACTATTGTCGTCCCAGACTAAGTGTTGCACGTTACGAGTTGACAAAAGCTTTGTAACTCCAGGCCTTAGTTCATTTCGTACTAGAAATACTTGTCACGACGCCATGGAGTCATGCGCTCGTCAATTTTTGGACATACGGAGTTATCGGTATTATTTTTAAGTTCGTTCATTTTTCTTGCTTTTGTCGGAGAAAGTCCCCATCTATCTTGAATACAAGTCCAGATATTTGCCACTGAAAGAGGCGGGGG
>NW_004797277.1:2542658-2544566 GCF_000002075.1 Aplysia californica | reverse complement strand
TTTGGAGACTTCTTTGGTGTCCTTGAAATCTCGTTATTGATTTTTTTAGGTACTTTTGATCAACATTTTTTTCCAGTAAAATCTGTGCAGATATGCATTCTTAAATGGACATAAAAGGTATGAAGCCTAAAATTGAAAATTCGAAAATAATTTGCCCAACGGTCAGAAAAAAATGCCGGTTTCTTTGACTTCATTATTATGACAAGCGGTTGATTTTACTACGATGCCTAAAATATGCATTGTTATCTTCACAAACAAACAGGGCCGTCTGTCTTCTTATCGATCAAGGTCAATAGTTCACACTGAGACGAGCGAAAGTATGCCTCGTCTGAGACGCTCCTAGCATCGAAGTTATTTCTCGGTACATTTGAGACAGACTGGATTGTATGACGTCACGCACAGAGCAGAGATAATGTAGTCTTACCAGAGAGGGTTTATAGTATTACTGTAAACTCTCTGGTCTTACACAGCGTGGCTTGTCTTTTACAAGCACACAATCTGAACTTGTAAAACAGCTGCACTGTATCTTTTCATTAGGGAAAAGACAGTATTCTGACATTTACTAAGATATAATGTATTTAGCTGATGCAGCCCATGCCCTCAAGACTGAAGAGTTGCAGTGTCGCTGCTGACAGCCGCTGCTATAAGCTGACAGACAATAAAAACAAACAAACAACAAAAAACAAAAACAAACAATTGAAGGTACACATGTAATTGCAGTCACTGACAGATATCAACTGTCTGTACAGTGAGTGTATGTTAATGGTTAGCGAACGGAAAAAAAAATTGCCCCCCCCCGTCCTTTTTTTTTTACCCCCTCCAAAAAAAGGCTACAGGTTTTTGTTTTTTGTTCGTTTGTTTGGAAGGCGGGGGCAGGAGAGATGATTTCTCCCTCGATACGGTCGGGTCTGGGTGTGATGACATCATGTCACTCTGGTGTACCGACAATTTGGTGACGTCATATTATTATCACTCCGGTGTACCGACAATTTGGTGACATTATATCACTCCGACAATTTGGTGACATCATATTATCACTCCGGTATACCGACAATTTGGTGATGTCATATCACTGTGGTGTACCGACAATTTGGTAACGTCATATCACTGTGCTATACTGACAATTTGGTGACATCATCATATCACTCCGGTGTACCGACAATTTGGTGACATTATATCACTCCGACATTTTGGTGACATCATATTATCACTCCGGCGTACCGACATTTTGGTGACGTCATATCACTGTGGTGTACCGACAATTTGGTGACGTCATATCACTCCGGTGTACCGACAATTTGGGGAGAGCCTCTTGCCTGGGTCACTCGTTCTTGGTCAAGATTCTGAAGTGCTTTGGGGCCAACTCGGGGGTACCACTTGGTTAAGTGAACTGCCCACTCGTCTCTTGTGTAACCCTTCAACCCATATTTAGCCTCCTTGACCCTACTTCCCCGGCCCTGAATGTGTTTTAAACATTTGTGTGTGTGTGTTTTAATGGCTTCTGAGGCTAAGGTGCACTACAGAAATAATGTAACGCATAAATGGAGAAGGTCAACGCATTCTTAGTTCGAGTGTTATGCATAACAAATTACCATGGTTGCATTTGATATGGGGACGTTCCCTTGTGACTAACACAATGACTTTTACCTGCAAGAATACTCATTTGGATTTGAAAAAAAGAAAAGAAAAGAAATGTCCACAGACACACATTGGAGACGTTTTCAATGAGTAAGCATGAATATCTAAAATAGGGAATTTGATTTCTTCGAACAGGATTTAGCTAGGTCCTCCTTCTTTTATTTGTCTGTTACTTTTTACTCTCTGGTACTTGTGACAACTCAAGTATCTTTACCTCACTGTCTGCGAGTCTCCACATTTATGTATCAGTGTCCATGTATCCCTCCCTAT
>NW_004797277.1:2539284-2540185 GCF_000002075.1 Aplysia californica | reverse complement strand
ACATAGAGAGAGAGAGAGAGAGAGAGAGAGAGAGAGAGAGAGAGAGAGAGAGAGAGAGAGAGATGAACACACACGCACAATTACACAATATAATATTAACAACTTAAAGTACTTTTATTAGTCTGGTATAACCAGTTGGCCTAGCTCCCTGTGCCTTTAGAGCAAGGACCACACTGTGACGAAGTGTTAAGTCCCAAACGCCACAGATAACGATTAGCGCGGTCACAGGTTTGATAACGCCCAGATAAATTCCCCGATCGCGGAAAGTGTCATGACACTGGACGAGGCTTCTGCCCTTAGATAGAGATAACAGCTTCTTCTACATTACCGAGCTTTGGAGATGTGTGTCGTCGGAACGAGAGGCTCGGATCTAGAGGTGGGTAGAATCCGGATAAATACCTGAATAATCGAATAATCCTCAATAAGACATTATCCGAATTCAGATTCTTACTTAACTATCTTTCCTGACCAGTTTGCCCAAGTAGGTGCACTCATTTGTTGAAGTGATGCTAACCCGTTTGTCAAAGTGGTTTTAACCCATTTGCCGAATCGGTTCATAACATATTTATTATTTCCCAAAGAGGTGTATTTACATATTATGCGGATTTTGCAAAAGCGACTCATTGCCCAGCCCTACTCGGATCATGGTACGTGTTTGTGTGAATGATTCCCCGTCGTGCTCTCATGAGATCTGCTGTTCAAATGTTTAGACCGACCGGGCGAATGTGATACACTGACAGGGGGATAAACTGCTGTCATGGCGCTCATATGACCTTATGCAGTTGGGAGCGCCGTAAAATGTAAAACCTCTACTAAAACTAAAACTAACCTGAAGTCGTTTTCTGACGAACGAATAGAAGGAAGAAGGATGAGCGAATGAAGTAGAAAGGGAAAGGGGGTT
>NW_004797277.1:2535458-2536831 GCF_000002075.1 Aplysia californica | reverse complement strand
AGAGAGAGTCAGACAGACAGGCAGACAGACAGACAGACAGACAGGGACAAAGAGAGACTTGGAGTGGAAAAGGAGGAAAGTGGGTGGGGGGAGGGGGCAAGTAGACAGAAGAGAATACAAAGGACGAGGAACAGAATACGGAAGGTGAACCTCCAACGTCCCAGTGTTGGTCAAACTCGTGACCAGCCACCTATTGCTCCACAGGCAGCCGGGCTCGCTGGTGGTGAGTGGCCAGATCGCATTGCCGAGGAGCGTATGACCTAACACAAGAGGTCAACTCAGGTGACCCGGCGTCGGAGCGGCTGACCCATGACCTCTGGCCTCAGGCACGTCCAGCCAATCGCCGTGCGGCGTTATCGCGGTTTTGACTCAGCCAGAATGACCCAGTGACACCACACGCCAACGCCGGGGCACACACAGCAGCAGAAAGGAATTGCGGTCAAGGTCGGGACAGTCAGGGGCTAATAACAATGTCGTTCGTCGCTAGTCGTCAAGGGAACGGAGAAGTGACGCCAGGAAGCGACCGACTAAGACACCATGACAGTCACTTTGGAAATGAAGCAGTAGGAGCATCTACAAATCACAATTCCGTGTCAAGTTCATAAACGTGTCAACTGTAAAAGGATTTATAAGAAACGTAAAAACAAATGAATTGGAACCATAATGCGTGCATGTATTTCAAAAGCTTTTTTTGTTTTAGTACGAGTTTCACGCCACTTGCAGCACAATAAGGTCATATAAGTGTCGAAGAGTAGAGGTTTTACAAGAGAGTAACAAACATAAAAAAGAAGGAGGAGAGATCAGGACGATAGATGTTTGATAGGAAAGAAGGGGCAAACCACACCAGAGCACCCGCCAACCACCCACTATTTTAAAAGCTTTTGTTGGAAAAGACATATTATATTTAAGCTAAGAGTCGAAAAGCACAGCATACTGTATTTGCCCATGAGCGAGCTGTGGACTATAAGAAACATGAACAGCAAGAAAGCGCTGCCGTGTCCATATTTAGTCAAGATTCTAAACTAACTGGTCCCCAGCTCAAGAACAGAGAGAAGAGAAGAAAGAATGGGAGAGAGAGAAAGAGAAAGAGAGAGGGAGAGAGAGAAAGAGACAGAGAAAGAGAGAGAGAGAGCGGGAGAGAGAGAGCGAAAAAGAGAGCGAGAGAGAGAGAACGAAAGAGAGAGAGAGCGAGAGAGAGCGAGAGAGAGAAATAGAAAGAGAGAGAGAAAGAGAGAGAGAGAGGGAGAGAGAGAGGGAGAGAGAGAGAAAGAAAGAGAGAGAGAGGGAGAGAGCGAGCGAGCGAGAGAGCGAAAGATAGAGATAGAGAGAGAGAGAGAGAGAGAGAGAGAGAGAGAGAGAGAGAGAGAGAGAGA
>NW_004797277.1:2534204-2535209 GCF_000002075.1 Aplysia californica | reverse complement strand
AGAGAGAGAGAGAGAGAGAAAGAGAGAGGGGGGGGGCGAAAGGAAAGAAAAACATTTCTGTTCAATTTTCAGACTTCCACAAAACGTCTTCCATCTGTTTGTATGTTTCCAAATTATGTAGCCTCTTTCTGCTTTTATTGACCTGGTTATTAGTCCTCCAATACTTTGTCTGAAACTCCCTGCATATAGGGTTAAACGTTTTTTTCAAAGTCATTAAGCTACAGACTCTCTTGCGACAAAGCAACAGTATATAGTAAAGCCGATAAAAACTACGACATCGAAAAGCTGGCCGCACCAACATCCCCTTTGAATGATAAAGAGGGAAAGAGTCGACATTTTCTCTCAGCAAACTACGTGACTTCACCGTCTAAAAACCGAGCAAAGAATCTGCCCAAGTACAACGAATGATCATTCCCTCTGTAGTCCGAGAGTTGTCTTTTTTTAAAAACCCGAACTGTCCTTTTCAAATACGAGGTTTGTCCACGCACCGGACCTCACACTCAGTCTCGGTTGGCGACGGTGGTGGTCAACATCACGTGACCAGATGGACACGTTGATTGGCAGCTAGGGCATGTCAGTGCATTTGTGTCTTAATCAGCACCCCCAGCGGCGCACGATTTACGTGACAAGGGACAGGCTGATTCTGAACGACTTCGTGAGAGGTCGGTCAGAAGCAGAACGAAAGGCGATTACTCCGCCCCCCCCCCCTTTCGCCCTCCCCACTCCCCTAGAGTTCTTTATCAATATGCTTAGAGGTAGATATTATTGTATGGGCAGAACCATGAGAACCATGATAAGAGGTAAATATTATATAGACAGAAGTATGGTGAGTGGTACAAAGAAGACAGATAGAATGAGGAACCTGTTCGCCACTTAATTAATCAGTCCAGTTGTCAAGTAGTCAGTACGTCGGTCGGTTTGTCTTTTCTGCCCACCCTCTCCGTTTCTCTCTCACTCACTCACTCACACACAAACACACAAACACACACACACACTCTCTCTCTC
>NW_004797277.1:2528275-2530731 GCF_000002075.1 Aplysia californica | reverse complement strand
GAGAGAGAGAGAGAGAGAGAGAGAACGTAAACAATTTAAAAAAATAAAACAGCCACATGCCCGACACACAGATAGACAGACAGCATATCTTCAAAACAGTTCGACGGCCCCCATTAACCGTCAAGGTGTTGCCACCTTGTGCTGTTCTCCCATCATTAAGCCCATACACTTTTTGCCCGAAGACCAACAGCACTTTTTGCACCATAAAAGTAAATTACAACGCATTAGACACGACGGGGACCAAACGCTATGCGAACGTTGTTAAGCCATTTAAAAGAAAGCAGACCAACAAACCAACAGCACGATACAGACAGCGCAACGAGGATCAAGCAGTAAAATTCTCTTCTTTGTCTCAACGCAAGCGCTAACAAGTCGTTGTTGATTGTCCAATGCTTTATTCTCAGTCCATGGATCGAAAAGATAAACTTCACTTAGAGTAACCAACTTGTTATAGCCAAACTTAAGACTGCAAACTATTTTCAATATAGTCCAGACCACATGTCTCCACGTCTCCTCCCTGTTGGATCAAACTAGCTAAGCACCGTTCACTATGGCTTTCAAGTTTGATTGCGCAAATTTTCTACAACATTCGCCCCTCCCTTTTTATCCTTTCTTTCTTTCTTTCTTTCTTTCTTTCTTTCTTTCTTTCTTTCTTTTTTCTTTTCTTTTTTGAAAGGCCGATGGCTAGGAGTAGTTTTCTTCATCGTACATCTTTATTCTTCTCCTTTCTTTCATTCTTTCATTCATTCTTTCTTTCTTTTTCTTTTCTTTTTAGAAAGGCCGATGGCTAGAAAATTATTTTACTTCATCGTAACGGGGTACATGTTGCTCCTCTCCTTTCGAATTCGGCTTTTATCCTCTTTGGAACGAACGGCCCCAGTTGACTTCTAAAGAATTCTCAAACATTTTGCACAAAGGCATGAGTAAATGAACCGGGGTAACTGTGGTAGACATCAAAGACAAACATCTAGAGACAGTGACGTCACTGAAGAGCGCGTGGTGCATGCGTGTGGGGTCGCACCGGGTAACATGACTGGACGGAGAAAGAGAGGGGGAGGGGGGTGAGGGGTGAGGGTGATGTTCAACAACGAAACTTGTGTCTTAACATAAACTCAGGCTTTTCATGGGAGTCAGGTCGTGACAGCGGCTGATCCTGCCCGAAGTTTCCCCACTTGGCTTCACGGAGGGTACTATAATCTAGATCTAGTCATACAGGCCGGACGACTCAGCCAGCAGCAAACTGCACCTCATGACAGTCGCGGCAGAAAAAAAAGAGTAGATCTACACCTAATACGGGGTGCCCACTACGGATGGGATCGGCCGATCGGGCGCCTAAAAAACAAAGGTGCTTGTTTTCAGGTTCAGGCGACTGAGTCAGGCGATCGTCCCGATCCAGCCGCAGTGGGCACCCCGTACATAGTAGATTCTACTGCAAAACAGAATTCCGTCGCTTCAGAACTATCGTGTCCAACGTGCACTCAACAGTTAAGTGCATTAATTTGGACAAAATCTTTCTTCTTCTCGATCGCATCACACTTTATGTCTGGTATCTGTCTCATAATAATATTATATTGGGCAGTCCTGCTTATTAAATCTGTCGGCTGGACAAAATAGCTTTGAGGCGACGATATCTTGCTAAAGTGGACAAGCCCAGCAAAAGGGTAGCAGGCGGGTTGTTGGTTTGAGTTACTGAGTCCAGTGAGCGATTTGTCAGATGAAACTTTTTGATTTGAGAAATAATATATTCACTAAAAGAAACAAAATATCCCCTGCCCCCCCAAAAAAAACCACACCAAAAAACAAACAAACACAACACTCTCCCCTCCCCCCAAAAAAGAAGAAAAAAAAAGAAAAAGAAAAAGAAAAACGGCAACCAAAAAAAGACCAAAAAAACAAAACAACCCTTCATGAAAACCCCACGGAGTCCTGTCATTATAAAATACAAAAAACTACCGCCAGGGAGAGTACCCGGTTTCAACAGACATAATTTCTTCACGACATTTCGAGGTGCTAAGAGGCCCAAAAGACGCGAATGTCGTTCCGGTCAAGTGTCGCAACCCCTCTAATACCCTGCATTGTTCGCAATATCCTTATCTTTACAACAAAAACGTTTGTTTCTTTTTAAAGAGAGGGGGAAAAAAGGCAACTGCGACCACCCAAAGTGTAGCAGTTTTTCTCTCCCCCCAACCACTGATGCGTCATGCTAAAAAAGACATTAACTCTGGCCCCAAATCATAAAAGCAACGCAGCGAAACGACATGCTTTGTCATAAACCAGGTGAGCAGCAGAAATAAAACAAAGCACTAGGTAGTGTCAACGAGAAAGTCAGCCGCTTTTGGGGGATATCGCCATGAACGTGTAATGGCCAAACAACCTTCTCCGAGAAAAGATCAAGTTAAGCCTATTCTCTCTCTCTCTCTCTCTCTCTCTCTCTCTCTCTCTCTCTCTCTCTCTCT
>NW_004797277.1:2523753-2525583 GCF_000002075.1 Aplysia californica | reverse complement strand
GAGAGAGAGAGAGGGGGGGGGATAGAGAGAGAAGGACATACAGGCAGAGAGGCAGAAAGGCAGAAGGGGACAGTGAGATCGTTATGTATAGGGTAAATTATGAAAGTTGTGTTCTTTTTAAAGACGAGAAGAACATCCAAAAAAAAAGAGAGACCATGATGAAATAGACCACAACGAAAAAATACAGCCAGAGTATTTCTGTAAAAGAACGTACCCTCCTCCCTCCCTCCCCTCCCCCTCCCTCTCGCAGCCCCAAACGACCCTGTCCTGTCCAGAAGGCGGGAAACTTCACACCTTGCCGCAGATGCACGTACCTCCATGTGATCCATCATTCCGCGAACGACAGTCGGGAAGAGGTTGCGGTGACAAGCCCACCAAGGCGCAGAGGTGGGAAAAGGAACAGAGAGTCGAAACGTTCAAAAATGAACCTCCCAATGTAAAGGATGATGGGGGAGGCAACAGGAGCTACTTTTTCGACGCATAAATTTTTAATAACTGCGAGTACACGGGTTCAATTACTGTAACCATTGAAATGAAGTACCATGAAGGATTGAGGACGATTTCTAATAATATATATAATAATAATATAATATGTATTGTCATAGCCATATCGAAATGCCCGAATCCACGAAGATTACAATGATATTTATTAAGCAAAGTAAAACGGAAAAGTTCAGTAATATAGATATAAACCGCTGCGAACATTCCTTCTATGTAATTAAAGTTGGCGGTATTCATAACTTCAGATAGTACTCAAACATTTGTATCGAAGTGAAAAGTCTCAGCAATTTAAAGTGCTGTCCGGGTGTCTTGGTCGACAGTCAATGTTTAACGCCCCATCGACACCATTCCTCCAGAAAATGGGCTGCTTTGGTCCTGTTTGTTATGGCCAACCCAAGCTGACATGGATACAGTATCTTAGGAGACAGACGGAGATACTAAATAAGATAACTTCCACATTCAGGAATTGAACCCATGTCTTCTGCGTGCAACGGCCAAGAGCCTTACCCTTACACCACGATCAGTAGCCCAGGCTATTTGTTGGTATCTTTTATTCTGTGTGCGTGCATGCATGCAATAGTTGACTTATGGTGGCTGCAGGCATTCAAAGCGCCTTTTGTCGGGTTTTTTCCCCCTCTGTGTCTGTGGCTGAGGCCCTTCGTGTCACCCAAAATGCTCCCACGGCGCCAAGATTTGTCGACCTTTAAAGAGTCATATGAAAAAGTAGGTTGAAGAAACAGGAAGGAACAACAATAACACATTCTCATTCCACACCCAAGGACGCACTACATTCAAGACTGCAGTGTTGTTGGTCTGGGGCATAAATCTGGTGCATTAAAAGTCTCGAAGTCGGTATTTATAGATCTCGTTGCATACGGTTTCCATTATTTCAAACACATTAAATTTTCTTCTTTTGACAAGTTCTGTCTAGCCGTATGGCGATGTTGGATGGTCGTTTGTTCTCTCCAAGGAGGATGTAACCCCGAACAACATTGATAGGAACAGGAACATGGTTTAAAAAGCGAAACAAAAAATACATCGCAGTTGTATTGTGGAATGCCCCACCCAACAGCAAGCTCTGTTCGATTTACAATCAATAGTAGTGGCCAACATAGTTGATAGAATTGTGGGGAAAAAAAGAAGCACAGTCCTTAAACTGCCAAGCTGAAATCATACCACTCTAAAGGACTACGAGAATGGCCTTGACAACAACAGCCAGGAACATAACAAAATAAAACATCTAAAGATGGCGTCGGTGGCCTAGTGGTTAGGCTCTCGGACTTGCAACCGTAAGGTCGTGGGTTCGAATCCCGTCAGGGACCCGACGTT
>NW_004797277.1:2519709-2521108 GCF_000002075.1 Aplysia californica | reverse complement strand
TTTTTTTTTGGGGGGGGGGAACCTAAAATAATGATTTAAAGTGTTTTTAGTTGTTCTGCAACCGTCCCCAAACCTCTATTGCAACACAATTTTGAGCCTTCGCTTTGATCGCAGTCTGAATGCATCATACAACAGAATCTCGTATGAGATAATAACCACAAGTCGAACCGGTATCTACAAAGCGTCCTTTGCTTCTTGAAATGTGCTATTACTTTGGGCTTAGTAGCAGGGAAGATGTTACCTATGTGTGAAATACTACACATTTTAGATTCAAAGTCTCTCTTCCGCGTGACTTGTATCTTCAATTTTACAGCCACAGACACGCACAAACGAACTCACTTACCGCACAAAATTAACTTCTGAGTTCTTACGTGGGCGTTCAGCCGCGGGAACACGAATAAACCTAACCCTCGCCACCGAAATATGGCAAGGACACGCTAAACCCAACAAGACAACCCTAAGCCTAGGCTAACCTCGGGTTGCATTCCGCTCGAAGCACGAAAAAAAACCAAAAAAAAAACCCCACCCCGCTGTGCGGCATGAAGCATAACAATCGAAAGTGCAAGCAAAACAAGAGAGGGAAATTATTTCAGAAAAACGACCTCCCCCGGAGAGAAGATGTTGTTTCTGAGAAATTATTTTTGGGACTGAGCTGAAATTCTACAGCCGCTTAGAAACTCAGAAATGGATGAAACATTTTAGTGCCAAGCGTTTCGGGGTGTCTTTGCTTCTACGTTTACACATTAAATTCGTCTGCAATTTTGATTCCTTAACATTGTCGAAAGTTTGAAATGTCTCACCTTTATAGTAGAGGCTCTTTTTACGTCTTTAGTTACAAGTTCCATTAACTCTTCTGCGAGCGTTGACCTTTCCCTCTCTCCCTTCCTCCCTCCCTCCCTTAACCTCCTTCAACTTGGGAGAAAAGTAAATGCTCACAGCTGCTGGGCGTAATGAGAAATAATATTGAGAGGCTAGAGTTGGGCTATTTCCCCCGTTAATAGGCACAGCAGTGTAAACATGGCTTTGTTACCTGGGCGTTAAAAAGGGTCAGTGGCCAGTTAATACAGAGAGAGAAACCTTTGGAAGGACCGGCCACGACTGAACGTACAATGGAGTATCGTTGGTGGACGTTTCACTTGTGTGTGTGTGTGTGGAACTATGAAGCCAGCGAAGCACAAAGCAAATTGTGTCATTTGAAATGTATGATGTAACTTGATGCATTAATCTATTACATCAGTGCCGCAGTGCAAGTACTATGCATACGTGTAAGTAAAAAATGATAAGGGAAAAAAATTACCATTTAAAAGTAGCGCACTAATTCAGGCAAGAACACTCTTTTATAAAATCTAGAGACTTTTTCACCCCTGCGACCCCTCTCCCCTTTTAAGCCTAAAAATGC
>NW_004797277.1:2516601-2518289 GCF_000002075.1 Aplysia californica | reverse complement strand
GTAAATTCCTATTTTTCACTTTTTGATATCCATATTTGTGGTGTCACGTAGGCGGCCCGAGTAGAAATTATGATGTGGTCTGCTCCTTCTATTTCTTCCAAGAATTACTTTTATTTATCCTGATCTGTTCACCGCGAAATATCGCCGCTATCGTAATGATAAACCATGTCACTGTACATGTACATGACGTCTCCCACAATTATTTTCGAGAATGGGAACAAACACCTCCTCACCCCACCGCGCCAAAAAGCCTAAATTATAACGAACCCGATTACTACCACTTGAATTTTACATCCCTTTACAGACGGTGTATGATATTTGTGAAATTATACGTCCACCTCCGATAGGAAGGAGTGGAGGGTGGTACATGTACTAAATCATCTCCTTAAAATCTTAGTACGCAATAAATACACCTGGAGAAAATCCTGCCCTGCTGTTTGTAGAGTGTCCTTCCAATCGCCTTACGCTCCTCACTGATTTTTTCCTTCAAACTTTGCACGTTCTCTCTCGTTTCTTCCCTAATGTAACGTGTGTGTGTGTGTGTGTGTGTGTGTGTGTGTGTGTGTGTGTGTGTGTGTGTGTGTGTGTGTGTGTGTGTGTGAGAGAGAGAGAGAGAGGGGGGGGGGCGGTAAGCCGAAAATACACCTGAGTATAATGAGCTTATTCACCTCTCAAACGCTCCCGACCCCATTTATCAGCGAACTGTCTCCTCTCTGAGAATAACCTTACCTTTAAATTTCGCCTCTCAACCTTGAGAGTATTTCAACACCAAACCAACCTTGCACTCCTCAACCTCTGCCTCCCCTCTCCCTAAAAAGAACAGTCTATTTCTTTTCTTTTCCCCCCCCACTTACTTGTTATCCCCTTCAGCCAAATCCTCACAGTCTGTATTCCTCCCTTTCATCCCCCGCCTCTCATCACCCACGTCTCATCCTCACAAATCTCCTGTTTATCTGCGATCCTTCAATTACCCCCACATATTTCCAGGACCCTGTAGTTTTACTAGTCTCTGAATCTCTTTCTCCACCCCCGCATCGCATGCGCATGTTTTTACCCCCACTTTTTCCTATTATACTCATCCAGCACCCAAAATACCATAAGGTGAACTACCGTTCCATCTGTCTGCTCACTCCCCGCCGTGCTGCATGCACGTGTGCTCGAACGGGTTGCATACAACACGTAAATGATTGTTCCTGCAGTCTATAATAATATATTTCTGATCGCTACCTCACTCACTCACTCTCTCTGAGAGGCGCTTTCAGAGACTCTGCCAACGGCGTCACTATTTACCGCTGTTTTCAAGGACTCCGCTGCCTCCATACACATCCTCGCGATGTTCGGAATTCGTTCAAAAATAGATCCCCTTCCCCTCTCGCCCCTGTTCTCCTGTATATATCCGTGGTTTAGAGACGCGTGGTTTATCACAGCACAAAATTATCCCGCTCCTTACTACCTACCACCCCTATCTCTCCCCATTGACCACCCTCCCTCTTTTTTTTCTTCCAAATCTTTTGCGTCGGAGTACTATTTTTAGAAGCTACCTGTAGTGAGCGAAAGGACCCAGCTCGGGTGAGAAATCGGCGGTCTGGGAGAATATTAAATTATACTGACGTCTTTTGCTTCAACCTCTTTGGGTTTTTGTGGGGGTTTTTTGGTGGTTTTTAAAAGCTTTTTTATGTGTTTTTTTA
>NW_004797277.1:2513594-2514692 GCF_000002075.1 Aplysia californica | reverse complement strand
CCGGTTTTTCAGGATTCGTGAAGCATATCGGACGATGAACTGTAATATGGAACATTTAAGAACCTAAGTGTACCGGACACGAGGTTTGGCTGGATAAAGGAGAGTTCATGCACACAATGCATGTGTATTCAATACAACACGCATAAATTCAAAAGTAAATCGGGCGTTGAAAGCTGTATTGTATCCGCTGTTCACACGATCGTTCATCTCAGCTATTTACAAACACATCGCCCAGCGGTGGGCAAAATCCGGATAATATATAAGGATAACCGGATAATTCTCGATGAAACATCATCCGAATTCAGACTCTTAACTCTCTCTTTCCTGACCCGTTTGCCGAAGTGGGTGCACCCATTTGTTGAAGTAGTGCTAACCCGTTTGTCGAAGTGGTTCTAACCCATTTGCCGAAGCGGTTCACGTCATATTATTTGCCGAAGAGGTGCACTAACATAATATCCGGATTTTGCTAAAGCGACTCATTGCCCAACCCTACTTCTGGCCTATCATTCTTGTGAAGTCAACACACTGAGAACGGGTTGGCGTTTGAAATAGGGCGGGGGAGAGATCACTTGAGTCGAAAGACGGGGGGAAAAAACCTCCGGGCTGATAATATTACGGAGAAAATGTTGGAGCAGGTGTAGTGGTGCGTATAATAGCACATAAATCGGCTTCCTGTGTTTACAAACAGTGCCTATCCGGGGGTACACATGTGTGAGTGATGGATGGATAGATAATCGTTGTGTGTGTGTGTGTGTGTGTGTGTATCGTTGTGCATGAATGTGATGACTGCATTTCTGTGCTGATGCCGAATCTTTGTAAATCAATGCTTTGGTAGAACTATATATACACCCAGAATTTCTCTGGTGGACCCGTTGAGTTTATCTTGTCCTACCGTACAATGCAATATAATTTTGAACATGTTTCCATTTATGACAAGCAGCCTAACTATGATATGTTTGTTTCATGGTACGACAAAGGCCAAACAGGCTTACACAATTGTAATGTTGATCAGTTTCTTAAGACACTAATGCTCTCTCTCTCTCTCTCTCTCTCTCTCTCTCTCTCTCTCTCTCTCTCTCACACACACACACACACACA
>NW_004797277.1:2509938-2511132 GCF_000002075.1 Aplysia californica | reverse complement strand
GGGGGGCGCTTCTCCTTCTTCTTCTTTTTCTTCATCGTCGTCGTCGTCGTCGTTATCAAATACCATGTTCAGGCATTGTAATAATCAATATTCTAACATAATCTTACAGTATTAAAGAAAGTCACGCCTTTAGTTTACCGCTACCATGATGGACACGGTGTGAGTGGACACAGGTAGAATCCTCGAAGTGGCATACTTGAAAGAGATTTGTTGAAATTTAATAGTTCTACCCCCACTCAGCAAAGGTCATATTATCGTCAGGTTGGAAATCGGGCCCCCTTAAAAACCTCCCAGGGCTAAATGGGGACGCTCCACCCGTATCATAGAAGACCCCGTGATGAGGTAAGCGTTGACAGGAGCGGTAATGGGTGGACACCTAGGGGATAAGTAGAGTGACACGAGCCTCCTGCTTGCTTCCACAGGGACCCGGGAAATGGAAAGCCTGACGGCCTGACGGAGTCACTGACATATACAAATCGCCGAATAAACAGACCGGACTGCCATGTTTGCTCGAAATATTAGACACTGTTGATAAATGCCACAATCATTTTCAGATCTCTCTGCCCAGGAAAGTCACTTACTTTCAGACTTTTGGTTGGGTTAATGTCGCATTTAATTAGAAGAGTGTTTCTTTCCCTGTCATGTTTCAACTTCAAGAATGTTGTATCCAGAAACCTCTTTTGCCTGCTATCAATAAATGTAAATTACGATAACTGTTTTTTCCTTCGCTTTTCACCTTACTCCGGGGGTAAGTGACCAAAGTTTCATTATTGTGTTGCCTTTGGTTTGTTTGTCTGTGTTTAGTCCTATCTCTCTTTTTATAGGGGAAAAGGGAGGGGGGGGGGGACTCCACTCGGCATTCCCATTTCCAGCCCCACTCACCGTTGAAAGCCAACTGGCTACGTGTCAATGGTAGGTACACGCAGGTCGCTCATCTTGTGATGTGCTTATCATAAACAGGATTGGCTGGCTAAGAGACAACTCACACTAGCAAAGTACTTATCTTGGCAGTTTCATCATTTGCCATCCTATTCCATCTGCTCCCCATATCCTGGGTTGATTTTTCGTCTGCCATGTTGTTCTTGTTATCGTTGTCACTGTTGTTATTGCTGTTTTTGTTGTTGCTGCTGTTGTTGCCCTCTCTTCTTCTTCTTCTTCTTCTTCTTCTTCTTCTTCTTCTTCTTCTTCTTCTTC
>NW_004797277.1:2503299-2507200 GCF_000002075.1 Aplysia californica | reverse complement strand
TGTGTGTGTGTGTGTGTGTGTGTGTTTGTGTGTGTGTGTTTGAGAGAGAGAGAGGGGATGTTGACTATATCTTTTCCAATTAATACAAACGTATTGAGTGATGGGTAGCAGGACGCCTTCACGTATATATAAATGTGAGTTCACTGGAACCCATACGACTGCGGAGATAGAATATGGTTTCGTAAGAGATTTATGGCACTTGCAACACAATTAGGTCATATCAGTGCCGAAGATTAGAGATCAACAAAAACACAAAAAAGAAGGGGATGATAGATGCTTGGCAGGAAAGAAGGAGCAAACCACACGTGAGCACCCGCCAACCACCCACGAAATGGAATATTGAACGTAATTAAAGATGAAAGAAACACACCTGAGACTTGCGATATCGATATACTAGAATGTTTGTTGTACAACTTGGTACATGTCTACATTGACTGCTTTAACTAACAGAAATATTTTTTAAAATAATAAAATAAAATAAAATAAAATAAAATAGATTTTTAAAAGAAATAACCACCCCAATTTTTACTCTTGGGGGATTCCAAGACAACGACAATTACACCAAAAACGATGAACAACGATAAACAACGAGATGTGAGATAGATGATAAACGGAATACTACCTTTTAAAACCACACAAATCTTGTGCATCCTGTTGCACAGATCACCCACAACCATTTACCCCTTGTATCTACGCCCCCCGAAGGAAAAATTAAAACAATGCACTCAAAAATTAAACCCAACCTCAATTATCTTAATACTTGGCTCAACCATCTCCAAGTATGACCTGTTACAAAATATGTTGCACCAACCATGCAAAACTGCTCTATAGAACTATGTATTCTGATGACAATCTTTTCAGAAAAGATACATTAGACTTTCCCTGTTGTCGAGAAAACGGACCATACCACATGTTGCAAATGAGAGACACGTTGGATGTCAAGCGACTTCGAACACAGGGTCGTAATATTGTCGTGGCTCGTAAAACGGCTATTTGCTGTTCGACGAAACGGGAAATGCATGTCTCAAGGACATTTCCCTTGGGCAGAAAGAGAAGTGAAGATCCTTCAAGTTCCATTCATTAAACATTTAAGCTTTTTCATGTTCTTTTTCTTTGTGCCTGAGGGTTGGGTTTTTTTTAAATATAAAAAGGAGGGGGGGGGGGGGGTTAAAAGCAATGGTTTATGGGTTATTGACAGACTCCGTTTAAAGAAGTTGGGTGGTGGGGGTAGTGATAGATTGGACGAAATAGCAAATATTGGAAGATTACCCTTCCCCCTCAACAAAGAAAACAACAAAACATCCCCCTCCCACCCCCCCCAAGCCCCCACCCCCAGAAAAAAAAACCAAAACCCCACCAACCCCAACTAACCAACCCAGAGGTAAGAAAGGTACAGCTATAGTTAGTCCAAAACGGAACTCAACTGACTCACGAACGGGGACCCACGATGAGTTAAGACAAGATACACACCCGGCTCGGACCAGTAAAACCCTGTTTCTACACAGTGACTCGCCCAGCGCCTTTTCTTCCCGAGTTTTGAAAGCACCGGTTAAACAGAGCCGCGCGCCTTTGTCAACACGGACTGACAAAGCAGTACAAAGTAACTGTTGAATTATTCACTTCGATAAACGCTTTCGGGACAAACGTGATTTTAAAATAATTTACCCACGGTAGCGGTAGGGGGCTCTCGCCCCCCCATCCCGCCCCCTTTTTTTCCTTCCGTAGACACAAAGAATTAATATTTCAATTTAACGGTAGTTGTCTCGTTTTCACGAGTCAAGATCACCATCGTCTCTTCTCCTTTTTCGTCTTAAACATCCTACTTTGACGTCAGAAAAACGATAAGAAAAGAATTGTGGAGATGTACAAATGGTTTCTGAAATACTACTTAGACTTTTCTATATTCTGAACGAGACAAAGGTCGAGAACATTATACATGTACAGACACGCGAATCTTTTTGGAAGACAAAAAGAAAAGAAAAGAGTGGCGAGGATTGGTGGATGAGATGGGGAGGGTGGTGCAAAGGGAAACTTAAAGTCATGACATAAAATGTAACAAAACTAGGAAAGGACACGAACGTTACCCGGTAAAAAAAATTGTAGAGTTCGGTAACCAACACAAATAACATCAATACACACAACCATCCAACATTTTAACAAATAAACTGACTGCTAAGCTGAGGCACACAATTGTCATAACCTACCAACACATTTGCAGACCAAGTCAACATCACAAAGTCAGTTTCTTTTCTCAAAATTAGCAATGTTCATTTCTCCGATAAGGACATTCTAAGCACACAACACTTTCCCTTCTATTCATGAATATTAAAAACTATCGCGTTAAAAGAAGTACTTGTGAGACTCACAAGTTCTTGCAGTCAATAACTCAACCTTCAGTCGTAATATGATTTGGTTTCCTCACAAGTAGATTTTAGCAAGTTTTCCCATGTGCCCTGAAATCTCAGTGTATTGATTGATGAAATTCGCCAAACCTACTCATGACTTGCGTTCACAAAGTCCAGATTCAAAATGCAGAAACACTACCCTGACAGAGATCCCCTTCTCTGAATAGGAAAAAGCTGAGTTGTGAGAAGGGAAGGACCTGGAACAGTAGGGGTGGGGGGGGGTCAAGAAGTTGAACTGCTTTGAAAAGAATTAGTTTAGGAATAGAGTGATAACAAAAGAGGTGGGGACCGACAGTGTTACCTTTTTGAGTCTGGACGATTGGGCGTCGGTCCACATTAAAAGCGTAGCGTCTTCTTGCTACAACTGAATCGCGGTAGCCTAGGTGAAAGGGTTCGTGTTTGTCTTTCGATCCTTCCCTCAATCAAGTTCAGGAAACCATCCTGGAGACTTTAAGAGTACATCAAGAGAAGTAAGGAGAGGAGGAGAGGCGGGGTCAATTCGTTCCTTCACAAACATTTGCCATGGATCAAAAGTTTACTCTCGCCTACTCGTCTGTTATAGTCCGGCGTGAGTCAGGAGTCCAACTAGTTGTCGCAGGATCGTTGGTTTGGTCCCCGACTGTTTCACACCAAATATTAACACCCCCTCCCCCCCCCTCCCCCACGGCACTTTAACCTGTTTTGCCCTTAGTTCACAAGGCTGAAAAAGGATACGTGGCAATCGGCAGTAATAATTTAGACCACAGAGGAGCAGGGTTGTTTCGATCCTGCCTCAGGACCAAAAAGGGCTGAGACTGAGAAGGATAGGCCCTACTGCGTCACAGCAAACCGTCGGAGATACTCGATTAGAATCCCTACCCACACAGGAATCGAAGTCATGCCTTCTGAGTGTGACGGTAAAATACCTAACCGCTACACCTCAGACGCCGGTGGGTAGTTCATGAAGATGAGAACGGAAGGACCCCCGCAGGAGCACAAGGTCACCGGTCACGAACACTGTATTGCTTTGCAGCAGTTTCCTTCTCCACATTCGATTTTGCAATCTCCTCGCTATCCATTTCCATTCCCTCGTAAATTACAAGGTTGGACTGTGAAGAGGCAGTTCCCACTGTCAACACGCCCGTTTACCCGCCATTCAAATGTAGCTGCCAAGTGCGTGGGTGTAGAGAGACAATAAAAAGTTCCATTTAATGAGAGTATTAAAAAAAAAACACCTACATGTATAGAGGCACACAAGGTACTCCAAGCGGGATTTTTGGAGTGTCTGTTATCAGAAGACAGCCTGCCCCGTCGAGCCGTCGAGGTCCTGCAGGGGAGCCCAGGGTAGAAGGAAAGTGCCTTCCAAATCCCAATGAAGGTAATGTTATGCACAAGGGCATGAGCTTAAAGAATCGCACACAAAAAAAAAAATGCGAGTGTTGTTAAACATAAAACCTTCAACGTTGGAGACACGGCCGACAGAGTGGAGACATTTATCAATGAATCTCCCCCCCCCG
>NW_004797277.1:2491736-2502424 GCF_000002075.1 Aplysia californica | reverse complement strand
ACACACACACACACAGGCACACACACAAACACAAATACACACACACACACACACACACACACACACACAAACACAAATACACATACATACACACGCACAAATGCACGCAAAACACACGTATGCGCACTCGAATATATATTTTTAGACAAACTAATAACGTAAGTACATGTACATATCTAATGCACGTAACCATCTACCTATCTGTCTATATCAAAAACATAAAAGAAACTTCTTGAAAGGTTGCGTAGTGATTATTTCCGTGTAAAAAAATCCAACTCGATAACATCCTATGAATACAATCTTTCATGAGGTAAGGGCAGCTAAGCTTTGAGTAATGTCAAACAAAGCACAGCGGGCGAGATCCATGAACTTTCGGCCGCCATGTTACCCCCGAAGAAGGAGTCAAACCTCGCGCGTTAAGAGGAGCAAATCCAAAACAGTTCGTCAGCAGTAGCGATGTCGTCGTTTGCTTATTTGGGGAATGTTAAGCAGACAATGTCCATGCCAAATTAAGTGACAAATTGACAGCTCAGGCCGTTGACCTCTCAGGGGTACTGGCAGTCCCGCCTGCCTTCAAAATCTGAGATGGATGGACTACTCTGTGTCAAGAAGAGCCTTAACTCATTAAGGACGTAGGAGGCACACAACATATCGGATCATCAGAGGACTAAAGACGATGTCGCGGCATATTTTGAACCAACATACACAAATAAGAAACATAGTACACATGTTGTTGCCTGTCTTTTAAACTTTCAGAAAAAGTCAAAAGGAACTGAAAACCCTGCACGAAAAAGGAAGTTATGCTTCTTTAATTACCCCCAGAAAAGCGCCTCTTCAAGCGTGCAAAACGCGCGTCCTCAAGGAGTTAAACGCAAACGAATCCCCGCAACAAAAACAAAAACAAAACAGACAAACCATAAGCTGGCAGGTTTATCAGCAGTGAGAACTGACACATGCCACTATAGGCTGACCTTAGGCCCAGTTTAGAGGACACTCTAGTATAGCACTGTTTAACTTTAAGAAGTCGTTACATAGCCAGGGCTGATATTGTTGAGGTCTGAAATATAGACCAACTTCACATTTATTTATCTTGCACACTATGTGCTGCAGTTGGTCAAAATCTAGGCCCACACACAGAACTTCAATGCTCGAATCCATAATCAATACGTACCGTTTTGTTGGGGTTTTTTGCTACGACTGAAGTCCAGTAGATGAAATGGTTGGTATTAATTTGCTTTCAAATCCTTCCCTCGATAACGTTCAGCGACTTTCAGCACCAGCACAAGGACGTTGAATGCTGTAATAAGAGTGTGGTCCCCAAGTTACTTGTTGCTTCCAAAACTTCGTCAGTCCACGCCGTTAACACAGGAGCAGCTACCTTACCTCGAAATTATTTATGAGCAGCTACCTTACCTCGAAATTATATATAGCGTGCTTAGTATAGCCATTAAAGTACCAATACCCTGGGTGGTTATAAATACTATTAAGTTAGATGTACTACTGTGGTTATAATTGTTGTGGTTGTCATCATCGTCATCGTTGTCGTTGTTGGGATTCTTTGTGTTAATGTTGTTGTTGTTGTTGTTGTTGTTGTTGTTGTTGTTGTTGAGAATGGTATCTTTGTTTACTTAGTGCAAATGTGGGTGAAGGCCAACTTTTTCAGAGGGCACTTTACTGATAAACGATTAAGGAAGGCTTCTTTATGACTAAAGAGTCCAAATTTCACCCGCTGTACGTCATCGAAGGAGAAGGAACTGTTTCTCTCAGGAGCATCGAGGCTTCGGCACGGCGTCATAAGTCATCCAACCAATGCGTAATAATTTTCTGGAATTCGAACCCCCTGTCAGCGCCCTTTACGTCACGGCAGACACCCTGCCCCCCGCGGGTTAAGCCCTTGATTACGGTACACAACCAGCGACTTAAGACCCTTCGCACTCTCTTCTCGACGGACCCGTGAAGCAAGTGGCTATGCAGGGGCCGGAACTCTGTCAATATTATCCTGGCACGGGGAACGACGTCATAACATGTTCACGCTCAGTTGGCCCGTCACAGTGCACGGCATAATGCTGGCACCGACTGGCTGATCACGTGACCAATGAGGCGTGAGGCCAGGACTCCGCCTCCTTTCACTCCACCAACCACGTCACTCTCTGCTCGTCGAGGGTCAACACGTACAACGGGATGATATGGTGGGCACTTCTGGACAAGGTCTTCGAAATGACTTCCCGGCCCAGGAGCAGAGTCAAATAAAGCTTATGTCCAAATTACCGGTGTACCCAGTTTATGGAGTAGTAGTTTAGCCTTTAGTAAGGAATTTACGGCACTTGCAACACAGATGGGTCAAATACGTTCTGAAGATTAGTTCTGTTATTAGAGAGCAACAAAAACAAAGCAGGAGCGATAAAGCCGATAGATGTTTGGTATGAAGTAAGGAGCAAACCATACCACCAGAGCACCAGCCAAGCACCCACTAAAGTCGTAGGTTACAGTGAACTGGCAATACTGAACATAAACAAATAAAGAGGCCATAAAATCAACACTGAAAAAACGCACACACGAAGCAAACAACACTACAAAAGAGGCAACAAGTTCAGGGGACATGACCCTTCCCCTTAACGCCCCTTTCCCAGACACACAAACACACGTGTTAAAGCAGCAATAACAACAACAACAAAGCGATAAAAACAACAACAAAAAACCCATCCCTTTCTGTTATCTTGCAGGGAGACAGTAGCTTTCCCCCAAAAGGCCATTGAGGATTCGGAATGGAGGCAAAAAAACCGCAAACATGTTTGTCACGGCTCACTTGCGTGTGGCCAGGCGTTGGCGTAATAAACATCTGTAATTCATTTTCTCCCACAAAGTCTATCCGCGCACGAGAGGCCACGACGTTCTGTGATCCGAGACCAGGCCACGATAATGATTTCGCTGGAGCTCAATCAGAGCATTCTGACCCTGATGTCGAGGCTATTTAGTCCCCGGCTACAAATAACCCTCCGGAAGGATCAAGAAGTTTGAGAAAAGAGCGGATCAGATCGGGGAACGATTCTATGGCTCGAGATCGAAAAGATTGTCGATGGCGTTGTAATAGCTGTCAGATCCATACGATTTGGCACAGGCAAAAGCCTGGCTAATCCCACAATTTGAAGAGCCGGGAAAAATTATTTCGTACGATAGTTTCGCCGAGTTTCCAGATAGTGATCTACGTTCTGCTTCGGCAGTTTCAAATCAACAGTCTAAAAAATATCGCCCCAACGCTAAATTGGAGTTTCAGTTTGAAAGCTATCTTGTGGCAAGTAATCTCGTTCACAGAAGCGTGTGAACATCGCAAAATTAATGAGTTCTAACTGCATTCAAGCATAGTTTTCAAGGGTTTATTTATCCATTCATCAGGTTATCAACAGCTTTCGAGAAGAAAACCGCATTGGATACCAGAGATTCTAATAGAGTACAGACAATAGGCCTTTTGCCTTTTCAAAGTTGTAAGTCGCGAGGACACGCCATTCGACGTCCCAGTACGCTGAGACGACACAGAACGCTTTTTGAACCTTTCGAATTCGACAAAATCGTACAGCAAGTGAAAAGTAGAACCGTTTTCAATCACTTTTAAAGCCTGTAATAATCCATTGACCGAACTGTGAACCGGTTTTGAGAAAGGAGCGAATATTTACCACTCGAAAAGCTTATTCGCTAAAATCAGCAGCAGGGACCGCTCATTACTGTACATTTAACACGACCTGGCGTAAGCATGTGTTATGTTTAATTAAGAATATTCCCGGAGCCAAAACTAAAAACTCTACAACTCGCCTCAAGCATCACTCACATTGTCGCTGCTATCCACCCCAACTGTTTGTCCATAATAATATTGTCCCAGATAAAGGATGCCATTCTATGCAACACTGCCGAATGAAAATTTCAGAAACAACTGAACTGTAACTCTCCAATAATGGCCAACCGTGGCAACTATTCGGGTACACGTGAGCAGACGCTGAGGGTCGATTCCACAGCATCGTGGACACGTGGGGGCCTGCACGAGCTAATGGTCTCAAGAACTGAGCAAACTGGCCGGGCAAACAGTCGTAGACAGAGGCACACGTCATGAGGACGATATAAAGCGCCGCCAACACAGACCTCTAAATGGTCCAGTGTCGTTACGCTTATCACGTGACCTTGCAGGGTATTGCCAACTCGGTGACTTGGTGTTCGAATCCAAGTGTGGTTCAGAATTTTGAAAAGACCCCCCCCCCCCACCTCAGACAGACAAACAGACAGACAGATAGACGAACGGACAGAAGGACGGAAGACAGTCAGAGAGAGAGAGAGAGAGAGAGAGAGAGAGAGAGAGAGAGAGAGAGAGAGAGAGTTTCATCTCCCCTCCGAGGGTTATTATTAGTGTACTTCAAGGCCGCACGGCATATCTTGAGAATCCCCCCTGTACATCGACGAGAGGCAGAAGTCACGTGACAAACAAGGAGCCGCGCTGTAACAGGATACGCTCCAAAGTTTGAGAACACGTTAGAAAACAGTAAAAGTGGCCTAATTTTCCAACGCGACCTTCGCGTGGGTCCAAACCTTAAACAAAGGAGTATTCATATGTTGCCATTGCCGGCACTTACTGATCAAGCGGAAAAGGGGCTCCACGATCGTGCCCCCTCCCCCCCCCCCTCTTTTTTCTCCTCCCCACCCCTCGCCTCTCTACAGGGGGAGGGGGGCAGCCTATCACAAGTTAGCGGGAGAGGGCCGTAGACACGAACCCGCAGTTATCTTTTCTTTTCTTTTGGTAAGTGTTTTACGGCGCTCGCAACTGCATAAGGTCATATGAGCGCGCGGGACACATTAAACATCTTCAGTTGGTAGGAAATTTTTTAATTTGTCCGGGTGGCAGTCGAAGCCTACTCTTACTGATTTTTAGACCATCAAGGGATCTTTAACGTGCGCAACTTGCAAACGGGACCTCCAAAATTTTCGCCCTTGTCCGAGACGGCTAGGTGTAGATCTTTCCTACCTAAAGATCAGGGGTGTGGCTGAAAGACAGCAGTAAGAAGGAGCCAAGGAGTAGCAGTAGAAAGGCTGCCCGAAGAGTCAGGAGCCAACAAGAGGGGGCAAAGGAGGTGAGGGTGTAGGGACAGAAAGTGGAGTCGAAAGCAGACGACAGAACATTGCAAGAGAGCAGGAAAAGAGGTGAAAAGAGACCATTTAAGAGAAGAAAATGTTTCCGTCGCTACCGGGATTCGAACCCGGGACCTTTGAATGAGAGGCGAATACCTTAACCTCTAGGCCACGAGCCCCCCCCCCCCCCCCCTTTTTTTTTCCCCCGCAGTCAATCCACAAAACGGACTGCTGCACTCGGCACACTGGAAGGGCATACTGGTGGTATAGTGTGCGGGTGCGAGTCCTCAATAGACACCGTCGTCACGTCATTTCAATGGAGGGATCTCCATTAAGTGTAATGCCCAGCTCCAAAGAGGTTGAATCAAGTGGATGGTGAGCTCGCAGAGCCCGTAACAGAAATCAAGGTTTTAAAATGTGTTTGTGTATTTGTTTTATTGATTTATGTACGTGCTCTACGCCACCATTGACGCAGTTTAGATAATTTAGGAGGTGAGCTGCGACCCTGCCTGTCAGGACCAACCCACACTGGAAAGGATACAATATCCCAAAAGAAAGAGCGACATACGCAATAAAAATTCTGCCCTCTCATGAATCGAACTGGGGTCTCAATGTGCAATGGCGAAGCACTTCATTGCTTCATCGCAGACCCCGGTACAAATTAAGGTAAAAAAAAATCACGGTTCAGGTTTGAACTAGTACGATCTGCATAGCAGTTCAATATGGCATCAATCAAATTTTAGCTGTCATCGTCGTACTCCATCTGTTGGAACAAAACTGACTTGTTGTTGAGAAATACCGTGCCTCTATAATGTCGGAGTCCCCGGTCCCACCCTTCCCCTCCCCCGACCCCTTCCACGCACGTCTGTTTCACAAAAGATAGCAACAGCAACGTTTTCATAAGCCTTTCAAAAATACATTGTTACGAAAGGGGGGGGGGGGCAGCTGATCACTTAAGATTCAGAGTGAACATCCATCCAATAAGAAGCAAGAAACGTATGCTAATAATACAGAAACTAAACGTGCACCGGTTAAAAAAAGAGAAAAAAAAACAAACCTGTTCAAGTCTCTTTGTCACGTTCGTTGTCACTTAATATAGCACAAGGACCCCCCTCTTCCCCTTTCCCAAATCCGCCCCCTCCCCCGCCTTTTTTATCAGGATCACATATTAGAAATGCTTTACATTCAGGACTAAAGCACAGCTAAACTCGAAACTCTTGAAGTCATGAAAAATGACGTGTACAGATTAAAGGCATTCCTCTCCCCCCAGTTGTATCCTGTCTTTCTGAGCCGCCCTGATCGTATCTTTAAGCCTCTCGCTCGTGTTCGTATCCTAAGGTTTTCTCTTTTTGCTGACATAACATCTTCCCCACCCGCTTTGAGGCATGTCTTCGCTCATTTTCGTCTCCTAATTTAGCGTCGTATTGTGGGAAAACGAACGAAGATAACACCGGGCCACGATACATTGGCGTTTATATTAACCCTACTTGAATCGGGGAAGTATGCTCGGCATTTGACAGCTGCTTCTCTGTTAAGCTGCATGCACACTCTCTGTTTGCTGAGTTTCAATCAAACGCCTTTTTTGCTGGAAGGTATGTTTACCTATAGCGACCATAAAGATTAAGAAATATTATATATATAGAAGACGTTTTATTTGCCCGCATGTTGAGGCCCCAACCACGTTGGACGGGCTCGCCGATAGAACGCTGCTGACATGAAACTAGTGGTTTATAATACAGTGGATCGTGTATTCTGAAAATAGATCATACCAAGAATGTATTCGGAAAGGGCAAGAAAGAAAAGGGGGTGGGGGCGCTTTATTATTATTGTAAGACTGTTTAATTTTGCTCGAGATAAACTGTCCTGCTTGCATATAAAGTGGGCTGTTCGAAGGCAAGACATTTACCCCAGTGGCAAGATTGAAAAACAGAAAGACGTACCGAACCAAACCATTAATAATCTATTTTCTTTTACGTGCTGTTTTAGTCTCATTCTCCTGTCTTTCAGTTTATAATTTGAGCTTTTTCGTGTATCAATCTTGAACCAGTGATTCCTGTAACGTGCAGAAACGTACTCTACTTTCTTTTCACCATCGTAATGTAATCACAGCCAACACCACACTTGGATAGAAAGAACGAAAGAAAGTAAACACAATACATGATAGTACATTTCTGCGTGTTCACTTGACCCTGGAATGGTCACTTGAGTCGTTCTTTTCTTAAAAGGATTGTTATTTGAGTAAAGTGACACACATTGACACAATAACGGTAATTTAGTGCACGGAAAAGAGTACGACTGACAGACAGACTCAAAAGATGGAAAGAAAAGAAGTAGGATCTACCAGTGGTGCCCTCCAACCACCTGCTTAATGAGGTTAAATCTTCCACTGTCTGCCCAAAATTACCGAGAGGAAAACGAGATAAGAAAAAAAAGGGGAAAGGGGGAGGGGGGGGGTATTATCTACTACAAATGAAAAGGGTTCATTACCATGTTTTGCTCGTTTAATTGTGCCAACTGTTCCGAATAACATTTTTCAAATTCCATTTCAGCGTGGGTTGTTTTTTTTTTCTCAATTGAAACGCATCACGAATGTGTCTGTGAACGCTTTTTGTGTGAGTTGTTTCGGCGGTTGTGAGCTATTATGTGGTGATATTTATATCCTATGCACATAATGCGTATACGCTTTTAGCTTTTGCCCAAATAAACCAACAGGTTGATTGTTATCAGTGCCGGGTTGGCCAAAAAAAAAGTCACTAAAAAGCAAGATTAGAATCGGGGGTAATTGGAAGTCACGAACAATTTACAACATCATCAGAGAAGACTGACAAGAAAATGAGAATGCCAGATTAAGAGATGGCATAAAGCCTTGCCTGTTGGGTTTACAAATTATGCAAGGCATCTGTGAGCTAACAGTTTTCACACATTCTTTGAGAGAAAGTCTGTCTGTGAACTGGTCGCTAAATCTAGCGAACCAGTTTCTACTCTCCGATGTCTGCTTCAGATCTGACACTTATAGAAGAAGAAGAATTCTACAAAGGAGTCTTTAAGGAGTCTTTCTTTGCCTTCTTACGACCCCTCCCTCAGTGTCCACGGCCCCTGTGGGACCCGCGTGTCAGTGGACAGGAATGTGTGACGACGGTGGTCAAAAACAGCAGGAGGAGAAGGAATACAGTTTTAACCCTATGTCACCCAAAGCGGGTAATTAGTTGGCCCAACTCCCCTTATCCGCATTGTGTGTCTCCGCGCATGCATGAGAGTGTGCGCATGCGTGCGTGCATAAGAGTATGTAAGCGTAGCTGTTCGTGCTTATTTGCGCGGACACGTTTGGGGCGATTTTTTTTCTTATGACCTTCATGATAAGTGTGTGAGAACTGACAATACAGGCTATGGAACAGCCCTATACTCTAAACAGATATACAGTCATATACTCTAAACAGATACACACATTGTACAAATATACTGTTGTGTATGCAGAGTCATTTAATAATGTCTAAATGAAACACTAAATATTGCACAAAAACAAATATGCTACGTACCAGTAAAAAAAGAATAACACCAAAATCAAAGGTAGACGTCTACGATTTACTTAGGGAACTAAAGTCACGAGTCAAAGGGAATAGGGGTGAGGGTGCGTGTGGCCTTGAAGGCGTGTTTGTGTGTGTGTGTGTGTGTGTGTGTGTGTGTGTGTGTGTGTGTGTGTGAGAGTGTGTGAGTGTGTGTGTGTGTGTGTGTGTGTGTGTGTGTGTGTGTGTGTGTGTGTGTGTGTGTGTGGTTTGGGAAGGGGAGAGAGGGTCTCGTAAGTGTTTGCAGAAACACGTATGACGGTTATCGAAATAAGGGGTACCAGATCCGGTGCAATGACCTCAACTATCAAATCCCCTGGCTAACAAAAACAGGGCTCTTACTCTTACAAGGCACAGACCTCCCGCAGTCCCAGCTATATCGTTGCAATGTATGTACAATAGTTGTCCTGCAGAACGAAGCCGTTCTATGAGACAGGGTCATTGTCCATATCTCTCCTCAGGAGACTACGACAACGCAACTAGAGCGTCACGCCCTGCTCGGCCATGCAGGTGGCACAGACCGCAGCTTCAGTTTCAGAATAACGCTTCTTTTCGTTTACGTAGGAGTTTTAGGGCACTTGCAACACAGTAAGGTCATATATAAGTGCCGAAGATTAGAGGTATTACAAGAGTAACAAACGCAAAAAAAAAGAAGGAGGGGAGATAGAGACGATAGATTTTTTTGTATAGGAAAGAAGGAGCAAACCACACCAGAGCACCCGCCAACCACCCACATAACGCTTCTTTGTGAACAAAGGCAGGGGCTACTTAAAAGGAGGAGTTTGTCATATTGATCTGGTTGTGAACAAGTTTAAACGCTTCCCCAATCCTCTATCCCATCCTGCCCGGGTTGGCCCGGGTTAGGTCCAGAGCCGCCTGCCTTCCTCCTAAATGTTCTAATTTGTGTATGGGCTGGCTTAAAATATTTTCAGTAGGTGACATCCGCCGTTCTCTGAGGTGACATAGGGGTCAATCAAACAGACGGTTGACGGTACTCTCACCTTCGATCTATGGGGTGATGTCAAAAACGTCTCTAACCCCCGTCCATTTCCCCCACACACCACAATCATCATTGTCCGCGTTCTTTCCCCCCAGAAGGCAACACACCAATCAAACGCGCTAAGAATCGAGGAAACGGTAACCCTGGATAACCAGCGAGCAGCCGATGACATCGCGATTAGCGCGGGAAATCGCTCTGGGGCCTGGCCCAGGTGTAAAGTTATGTAGGGTGACCCCTGATGTACCCCAGATGACCGCTGCTGACGCCATGGGCTTTCACCGGAGATCGCCCTCCAGATAGGCTTCCAGTCCACCTGTCGTGTGAGGGGAGGAGATTGACTGGACAGTGTGAACCCTGCAGTGGACACTCCCCGCCACCAGCTAACGGTCTTTTACTTTTAGTAACAGTTTCACGGCACTTGCAACACAAGATAAGGTCATATAAGTGCCGACGATTAGAGGTGTAACAAGAGAGTTTCAAACACAAAAAGGAGGAGAGATCAGTACGATAGACGTTTGATAAGAAAGAAGGAGCAAACCACACCAGAGCTTGATAATCTACATGTAATTATTAACCCAGGAGGCCTGATAACATTCTAAAACAACCTCAACTTCCAGAGAAGCATACGGTTCAGCTGCCATTTTACAGGCGCTATAATATTAACATACTAACAAGATCTTTCACTGTCAGTAATGAGAGTCATATTATAACGCTGGACGACAGAGACATACTATAGATGTAGAACCTACTACTGGTGCCCTCCTAACTACCCTCTTAATAAACGTGTCAATCCAGAACACATACATACTGAGACAAGAAAAAATAATCCCCAGTTTTTTTCACATGCGTCTACTGAACTGCAGCCATCGACAGCTATTTTCCGACTCAACATGACTAAATTATAGTGTTTGTTTCCTCAGGTCCATTTGCTACAGATGGCGATTAGAGTGAGAGAGAGAAAGTATGTATGTATGTATGTATGTATGTATGTATGTATGTATGTATGTATGTATGTA
>NW_004797277.1:2486595-2488086 GCF_000002075.1 Aplysia californica | reverse complement strand
AGAGAGAGAGAGAGAGAAAGAGAGAGAGAGAGAAGGCATCCCCCCCAAAAAAAAGAAATACACACGGGCCCTTAAGCATTCCAAACAATTCTGTGTAAATCATCCCAAATCAGCCATATAAATTATTTCACTGTACGATCACCACAGAATGACATCGGAGAGCCCACAAATGACCTTGCCGGACGGACTGGACATGCGCCCAGGTTTAGTTTCCCCTTACCTCCAACCGAGTGGCCGAACTCCGAGGGGCCAAATAAGCGGTATCGGGTTGCAATAAAAGCTAGATTAGCAGGGGGGAACCTAAAGTAGGACTTAAGTCTTATCAGAACCAGCAGTTACTGAAGGGATTTGCCGACATTCTGCTGCTATTCAGCGCGCTAGAGGACAAAGGTGAAATGTTAGTAATGCGGATTGTCTAAAGAATTTCTTCTTCATGGTGTCCCGTTTTGGTCGCCTTTTCGGTGGTCTGTTCTCTCTTTTTTGTGGTTGCTGTTGTTGTGGTGAGACTCTTCTTTATTGTCGCTGTTGAGTGCTGTTTTCTAATTGTTGTTGTTGTTGTTGATGTTGTTGCTGTTGTTGTTGTCGTTGTTGTTGTTCTTGTTGTTGCTGTTGTCCCTTCTTCTCCTTCTTTCTTTCTCTTCTTTCTCTTCTTCTTCTTCTTCTCCTCCTTCTTCTTCTTCTTCGTCGTCGTTGTCGTCGTCGTCGTCGTCGTCATCGTCGATGTCGTTGGTACTATTCTCATCGTGTCTTCGCATTCGCGCTTTCTCTTTGACTTTGAGTCACCATCACCCCTTTTCACCGTAAGCTCTTTCTTCTTCTACTTACGCGTCAACACCCTACTATGAAAGCAGAATACGGCCCTAAATTCTACCTAATAGAGCCCTCCCAGACAAAGAAACAAACACCCATATTATTCAGAAATGCGAGATCGTAAAAATATGAAGTGATGAGTGAATATTTATTACAATAGCAGAACGGAGAGCAAGACCGCGGTGAATAGAAGGCAGCGTTATCTTGGGCTTTACTAAAGTCCCTAGTAGATCCTTCTCCTTTTATTGCTCCTGGTCTCACGCACTTGGTTGTCGTTTATGCAGAACAAACCTATCTCAGCCCCATCTGCAACGGGACACTCCCTCGGTAACATAATGCGTGTGGATTACACATGCCTTCCCTTTGCACTGAAGTGCTTCCGAAGTGGTTATGAAACAATAATGTTGTGGCCCATTCCGATCTCGATTTTGTTTTTGCTTCCCTGGTTTTGGCTTCACGGGGTCACACAATAATTTTGACGTTTCTGCGCCCTGCCTCTCTCCCTGAGGTGGCGAAAGGGCAAAAGTGATGTTTTATAGAGGTGGCGCTGGAGAGAGGGCTGATCCAACTTCATGGGGACGAGCTCTTAACACTTTCACATTTCACCCCTTCACCCACCCTTCCTTTTCTCTCCCTTCTGTCTTCTGTATCTCCCTATCTCTCTCTTCCCATCCCGTCGTC
>NW_004797277.1:2482579-2483788 GCF_000002075.1 Aplysia californica | reverse complement strand
CACACACACACACACACACACACACACACACACACACACACACACACACACACACACACACACACACACACACACCACGAGCACGCGCACATGCACTCAGTCTCTGTCTCTCTCCCTCGCACAGAATTGTGCAAAGAAAATAAAATTACAGACAGGTGGAAAGAGGGCGCCTAGCCGTATGTAAAACAACACGCTGTATAACTGAAACGTGATATTGAAGAAATAATGAGCAATTGAACTGAGGTCTTTGAGTACAAGCACATTACTATACTCGTGAATATCTGTGTGAGTCACTAAAGGTGAAGCATACTTTAAATACTTTCATACTCACGACCCCAAAATTGTCGCCAAGAGTGGGTCAATGAAAGCACGTGCCAAAAGATTATCATTCCTAGGTAGATTGTCAAGGTATTTATTACCTCTATGGCATCCACATACAGTCACTGAAAATTGCACTTAGTATTGGCACAAAAAATGGTGTACACATTTCACTTTAAATGATCTTAATGGCATTTTTTGTTTTACGTTTTCAAACAAACCATTGTCGCCGGGCGCGTGCCACATAGTTTTCGCTCCTGGAGCCCCTGGCATTGCTATGCATGTAACATTCTCAACCTCCAGGGCTTTCGCATATCATGAAAACCTGAAGAAAGCTGATCTCCCAGGTGTACGAAAAAGAAAAACGTGTCTCATTCCTTCGATCTAAAAAAAAATATATATATGCAACCAAGATTAACTGTGCACATTTAGAGATGTCTACCTTTCAATTCACATCAGAAACGAAAATCTTAAAGTATTAGCCACAGAAGAGTCTATCAGGCGATTTAAACCACTGCATCAAGCTTGTCGCCAGTTTTGTTTTTAACCAAGACGTCAGTATTTGGTTTTCATCCACCATTATCCATACGGAGACAGGAGACTCAGAACATCTCACTCGGGCGCGAATCTTTGCAAGTCTCTGAGCAAGCAATAACTCTGCAGATGTGCTATCAAAGCGCTGGGGCAAACCTCTCTTGGCTCGTGTTTCTGAGTATGAGACTGCCAGTCTGTCCTCTGCACTGTCGATCAGTCAGTCGTTTATTCTGTTGGTCTAGCTGCACGTCTGACTACTCGGCAGTCTCGTTGTCAGTCGTACATTCCTTTCATTTGTCAATCAGCTTCTTCTTCTTCTTCTTCTTCTTCTTCTTCTTCTTCTCCTCCTCCTCCTCC
>NW_004797277.1:2480950-2482323 GCF_000002075.1 Aplysia californica | reverse complement strand
TCTTCTTCTTCTTCTTCTTCCTCCTCCTCCTCCTCCTCCCTTCTCTATTTTCCCTTTTTTTCTACATATCCTTCCAGGCCCCCAACTGCTCTATTCACACAAACGATCTTAATTATACGCAACAAGAGGAGCAAAAGCATTTTAGGCCATCTAAGTATAATAGCAATGGGACGAGAAATATGCTTTACATCTGCCGAGACCAACGCGGTAATGGAACAAATACGTTGGCGATTTACCGCTACCGCTGTTGACGGATCAAACACAATGACACGTGAACAAATGGTTTAGTCCTCGGACAGTCCCATTCAACAAATCCTCTAGCACAGTCCCATGAACTACACTGGAGACCTTCTTTCTCTCTGACACAGACATGGTAATCAGAAAACCTCGACTAAACCACTTGTTCACACACAGGTGTCTTTTCCTTACTCGCACCCTGTCATTAAAACGTTCGTGCGGAGTCTTCTACACGTGTCAGGGACGAGAGATGAACGAAAGACCTGTCCCGGACAATTTCAACATCTCCTCTGAGCGGATCAACAGAAGAATGGTGGAGGTATTTGACAAGAATAGTCAAAGATCGCGACGCCGGGGTCGCGCCATCATCTGGTGTAAACTGTTCAAGTGCTGAAACATTCCACGGAAACCAAGCGGAAAAATAGAGCTGCTAATTGAAGCGGAAAGAAGTCAGTGATTGTTGGAGAACTCTCCTGGAATTTCATCTTACCGCCGAGCTATGCTCGAGGCTAATGTCTTTTACCAGTTTTCAATGCCATCCGCCACTTTGGTTCCGTCATGACATTCATTCCGTTCCCACACTACCTATAATAGTATCTTCATGAAAAAGGTTGAGGTTTAGCCGAGGTCTCTCTTCCTAAAGCCAGTAACAACAATCGTCTTTCGCGCATGCCGTCAGGGCTCAGTGAGTGGGTGGTTGGCAGGTGCTCTGGTGTGGTTTACTTCTTCTTTCCTATCAAACATCTATCGTCTTTTTCTCCCCCCCTCCCTTTTTCCGTGTCTGTCACTCTCTTGTAACACCTCTAATCTTCGGCACTTGTATGAATTTATTGTGTTGCAAGTGCCGTAAAACACTAACTAAAACGTCAGGGCTCTTCCCCCATGTTGGGCCCTCATTGAGAGGAGATACTGGTTCTGCGTGGTAGGTGACTGTGTGTTTCCCGGGAAGTCGAGAATGTTTCTGGGTGTCCTCGGGTCTAATGCGGTAACAATAATATATACATATACATGTACATGTAGTTGCAAGGCACACAGAGCATGCTGTTGGGCATTGATATGCCTTATAGTCTTTTTCTTCCCCTTCTTCGTCTTCATCTTCTTCTTCTTATTTTTCTTCTTCCTCTTTATTATTATTA
>NW_004797277.1:2475150-2477477 GCF_000002075.1 Aplysia californica | reverse complement strand
TTTCCTTCAATTAACGTCACAACACTGCAATCATGCGAGACATGTCTTAATACTAAACTATGACGAATGGGATTTTTTTTAACCAAACCTCAAAGCCTCTGGAATTCCTCTCGAGACGGGAATCAACCGCAAACAACAGCCCGTTTATTTTCCTCGCAGAAACTCTAAACACCAGGTGCCTTTGAGCCGGCGTGTTGGGGGTAAAGTGGGGTACACTTTATGACAGATTGGGAGCAGCTAGATCTTGTAGATTGTACCCACTTTTCCGAGCCACGAAAGAACATCCTCTCCACAGAAAACAACATAATATTTATCTAAATTTGGAGTGAAAAAACAAACAAACAACAACATCTACAACAACAACAACAACAACAACAACAACAACAACAACAACAACAACAACAACAACAACAACAACAAAATGAGAAAGAACACGCCAAAACGGAGCATTTTTTAAAATCAGCAACTACGGCACTTTAGAAGCTCTAGCATCGTCATTCCTTTCAAACAGAAATAATACTAAAGGTACTTAATCTCTCTCATGTGATACTTGTGGTGGCCGTGTTGATAACAGCATAGAAAAGACTGAAAACAGCTACGTCGAATCCAGGTAGTTCTACGTTTAAACGTGCTGGCTGGGAAAAGTTAATTCTTTCTGAATTTTGTATACTAAAAAATCACTGCCGTTGCACCACTAAATGTTCAGCAACCGACCCGATCAAGCAGCTCCGACACGTTGAGAGAGTGCTGATCCTACTTAAAGCAAGAATCGGCGCTGCTAAATTGTGTCATACACATTCCTGAACGGGCCCGCGGAAAGCGACTTGAGTTCTTTCTGTGAGGAAGGAATGTGTGTTACGCTTGGTGGGGATAGAAAGGGCGTACCTAGCTTGCTGCCAGCTGTTTGGGAACCCCGGTTCGCCGTATTTCATGTAGTTTATATTACAAGGTTTGCGCATAAATTAAGATTAAAAAATATATGTACATAAAACATCAGTAAAAACTTTTAATTAAATTATAAGTGCTTCGAAAGGCGAGACACGCATGTAGTTTTCATTTACTTCATTTTTATTCCCTTTTCTACACGCTTGAGACGAATTAAAAGTTCCAGATCAAAGTGTACCAAGCCGAGACATGCTCTCAATCAGAAATAATGTTATATATACTCCGTGGTCTGTAAAACACTGAGGACAATAAAGACCATCGTTAACGGGGCCCGGTCGCTTACAAATCGTCGCGTTTTGAATAGCCGAGATCTTTCTCGAAGTAGACACCAGTTAGGATTTATTACTCAATCACCGCGGGGCTGTTCAAATACACCGACCGACCGACCCGAGCCGTGACTTCAGTAAGTCACTTCTCAGGGACACAATATTAGCGCTGACAGATATCGTAGATCTACCGTTAACTTAATATGGACTAGGCTAGAAAGACAATGCTTGGGGGGGGGGGGGAGTTCGCTTAACCTCTATGCTAAATTCTTTGTTCTATGAATATCTAATCAAGCGTGACGGACGGCAGGGTACATCAAACTGAAAGAGTGTACATCAAACTGAAAGAAAGGGGAGGGGATGGGGATGGGGAGGTGGAAGGTGGAGAGGGGTGGCTTAATGAGGTCTTTTCCCCCAACAGCCAGAAAATAAAGCTGAGCTTTTCAGCTACAACTAGATGTACTTTGTGACGAAAAGTTCTTAAAATAGCCCATATCTTATTATGCGCATCAGAAAAGCAATGATACCACACCATAGATAACATAATGAATTAGCATTTTTTCACTTTTTTTTATCCAGATGGGCGGTATTATCATTGTGAGCACTTTCAATCACTGTCAATGTTGTATTATCGTTCAAGACCCGACCTATTTGGCAGGTGACAGAGAACAACGGGACGTGGCAACATCGACAGAAATAGCTGCACTACTGTACTGTAACTATGAAATATTTCTGTACTGTAACTATGAAATAATTCTGTACTGTAACTATGAAATAATTCCTCTCTACTCTGATAGTTTTGTTCCCTACTCCTCGTCGTCATTGGTTTTCCATTCATCACAGATGTCGAAGCGTCGTCGTTGTTGTGGTTGAGTAGTAGTTGTTGTTGTTGCTGTCGTTGTTGTAGTTGTTCGTGTTGTTGCTGTTGTTGTTGTTGTTGTTGTTGTTGTTGTTGGTGGTGGTGGTGGTGATGGTGGTGGTGTCTCTGTTGTATTTGTTGTGGAGGTAGTTGTAACGGTAGGTGGAGATGGAACTGATGATATTGTTAATCTTGATTTTTCCTTGTTTGTGTGTCTTCAGAATTGCATAATAATTTATTATGTGGTCGCAGTCAAT
>NW_004797277.1:2470720-2471946 GCF_000002075.1 Aplysia californica | reverse complement strand
TTCCTTCCCGTCACTACAAACGACCTCACTATCCTTCACCCTCCATTAGCCTCTTCATTCAGTAACTCGCCCAGTCTGCCCTCCCAACAACCGCCGCGATATTTGCAAAAAGCAAAGAGGTTAGAGAGAGAGAGAGAAAAAAAAGAAAAGAAAAAGAAAGTACACATGTATAACAAACCGCAAAGGTAAGCAACTCTCTCAGTTGCCATGTGTACTAGGCGCAAGATTGATAGTCCGTTCGGCACGCTATAAGTGTGGATGCACAAATCCCTAACACACAAGTTGTGCTGCAGCTTTTTTTGGGGTTTTTTTTTTTTTTTTTTTGGGGGGGGGGGACTGAGCGTCCACTTAAACTAAACAGGTAACAGGAGTAAATCGTTTATGCAGCTGTTTTAAGTTTCTTGTTTGTTTGTTTGAATAAAGGCAGCACCTCGACACGATGTTAACCTTTTAAAGCAGGGACAAAGTAAGAAAGACAGGCTAGAAAAAAAGCAGAGAGAAAGAAAGGAAAAACGATGCCCACCGACAACTCGCTTTAAATTTTTAGCTGATTTCATTTTGTAGGTATTTTACTGCTCATGTCTTACTGACCAATACAAAAAAAAACAACTGCACCGTAGTTATCAACATAACAATATACCTACTTAGACGCACAGGGAGGAAATGTAACATAACAAGACGCCAGTCAGAAAAATCCGCAAACCAGTTCGGGAATGACATTTTAACTCTCCAGCTTCTCTTTCCTTTAGCCCTGCTTAAGAATTAATGCCTTCATGTCCCTTATTATTCTAACTGCTTCCCTCTTGGGCGGAGACCGTTAAAGAAGAAGATCCTATTTAAAAACCTCCAGATTAACTACTGTATCTCCGCACCCAACTTGAGAATTCTTCTTAATTTGTTTAACTTATGCAAAAAATGTTGAAACGTGGTAGTCTTAATCATAATGAGATTAAACCTTAACAGGCTACTGTCATGACTACCATGTTGGCAATTAGAATGCAGTGGAGGTAAAATAGGCGACGTGTAATTTGAAAAAGAGACAAAAGTTTATCTCTCTGTCAGACATAATGGATGGCAGCTTGAAACGCCACGCGACCGGCTTGCCTTTCCCGACGAGTCAGTCCAGAGCTGAGGTCTTTTGGGGACATAGTTTAGGGTAAGACCGAGAGAAGACAGGAGCGGGAATTTAATCTGATAAGCCACAGGGGCTTGCTGGTGTATCTGTG
>NW_004797277.1:2467593-2470404 GCF_000002075.1 Aplysia californica | reverse complement strand
GTGTGAGAGAGAGAGCAAAAGACACAAGAGAGAGAGAGAGAGAGAGAGAGAGAGAAAGAGAGAGAGGGAGGGAGAGAGAGAGAGAAGGAACATGATACAGGAGGACAGATTTATTATTGTGAGGTTTTTGTCTATGTATGAGAAAAGGTCCTAGTCTGACCCAATACTCAAAGAGTCAAACAAAAATATCCATAATATTGTTTAACTGTGTGACGATATGTAGGGGGCAAAGATACAACCACACAAGAGTGTCAAAGACAACAACAAAAGAGACTGATAAACATATTACAGACGACGACGACAGCAAGTCAAGACGATGATAATCAATACTGAACTCACGACGACGGTGAAAAGCCAGTCTAAAACTGAGGTCAGAGACTGATAATGACAATACTGAGAACGAAAAGTTTGAAAACTAAAGATGAAGATGACGACAAAAACGTTGGTATTGAAAAATGTTGAGTAGAAAATAAAGACTGTAAAAAGAAGCATAATTGACGACAGGTACACTTCAAGTAGACACACCAAAGACTGAAGTGACAACTATGCCAACCGCAATAATTCCAAAGACTACATTTTGCCGCTGCCGAAACTTACCACCGCAGATGCCAGCCTCGTCGCCCCGGATAGGTTCTCCAGGAATCGGCTGAATGAAACAATGTAAATTCCGGTCACATTTCCCCAGGATACCGAAAGGTCCGCCGCAACTCTCATTCTGCACATGCGCACACACGTGACAGCAGTGACAGATGTCCAGCACCAGGCCTCCAGGACAGTCCGTCGTGTTGGGACAAAGTTCAAGGTCACAGGCAGCGCAGGAGAGAGCGCCTACGCCGGCTCCTGTACCGCCAAAGAGAGGGTCAGAGGCCATGAGCAGGGAGGCCAGGACCAGAGCGAGGGTGGCGGCTCTCTGCACTGTGGACATGCCCAAGCCGCCGCCTCTGCTGTTGCTGCTGTTGCTGCTGTTGCTGCTGTTGCTGCTGTTGCTGCAGCAACTTCTGTCACTTTTGCTGAGGCTGCAGTGGCTGCTGCTGCTGTTGTTGTTGTGGCAGCAGTGACTGTTGTGGTGGAGGGGCAACAGGTGGTCAGGGGCATGGCTTTGCTGGGAAGAGAGTGGCAGCGCCACCCGGCTTATAGACAGCCGCATTCCGGAGCCGTCATTGGACCTCGAGTCCCTGTGGTTCTATCAGCGATGTCGAGCCTTGCTCCTCCTTAACAACCACAGGGGATTTCTTTTTCGGGGGACTAAGGCACAGCTTCTATCACTGCCTCTGTCGAGTATGTATAATATATCCACAGCGTAGTCAAGTATCTTCAGCGTTGTTAGGTACCTACAGGTTAATTTTACAGTTAACGTTGCCTTCTGACAACTCCCGTGAACAGAAGAAGGCTGTATTATAATCCCTTCCTTCCCGACACCGATTCTGTGTTCAAGACGGTCTCAGTTTCTCTCCGGACTTGGGGAGATCGCAATAGGAAAATCCACACGCCCTCCCGGCGTCAGTGTTGCGTCTAGCTCTGTGTACCTCTGTCCACCCACTCTGCAGCGCTGCTGTCGTGGGAGTGTTGCGCCGTGATGGTCGTCGCTAGGACGGATCAGAGCAGCGTGTTTGCCGACGAGCGGATCTCTGTTTGTTGTGACTGCTCCAGGAGAAGGACGAGGAGATGCGAAACGAAAACAGAAGGAAAAAAGTCCTGACGCTCCACGCCGCACGTGACGTCACGATACCAATACCCCAGGTCTCCCAAAGCGAGCCCTAGGTATAAAGGACCAAAGTTCTGGACTCCGAGGTTGTAGTATAGAGGGACCTTGTTACACCTGCCCGTCACGTAGAGAGATAGGACAGCCCTGAAGGCAGAACACTTTTCCTCTCTCTACTTGTTTGCTTCCTTCTTCTTTGCTTTCTTGGAACCTGTCAAAATACAATAGGAAGCAGATAAAGGGTTAATGGTCTACTTGAAAGTTACAGTGTGTCGTTGATAAGTGCGTTATAGGTCATTTGAAGGTCATCTCACGCTAAAAGGCATGTCAGGTCAGTCTTTCCCACCCAGCGATTTGAAGATGAATTAAGATAGTCATTAAAAAAAATTACCTGATGACTTGAAACGCAGATGTTTAAATCAAGCCCACGATTTGTAAGAGCAAGAAGCTACAGTATACTGTTCACATTTTATCGTATAAACAATGTTTTAAAACATGACGCCCTTCAGAACATTATGCTGGTCATTTATTTGGAACACGATATTGTCCTTAGTCTGGGTACAAACTTGTGAGTTTGAATCCCGGCTCAGTAGTGCAGAGCATTGTAATGTATTCTGAGGATCCATTGTATTATATTTAAGCATTTAAAAAATCACCCAGCTGCAAACACTTTATTGGTAACCAGAAGGCACACTGTGTTGTATGATAGCGGTATGCGCACAACAGACTGCAACGCTGTATGGCCTCACAATTTATTGCGAAGTTGCGTGAGCGTGAAATAAATTTATGATGTAAAAGATAGAAATAGATACAGGCTATCTTTTCAAGAATTTTCTCATACATTTGCACACGGGCAACGAACGGACTTTACCGCACGCAGCGAAACGACAACTCCCCTAAACAAAAACCTCTTGACTCGTCGAGACAAAGCCGAATATTCAACTTTTTGTGTCAGCTTTTATGTTAGATACATGAAACATTGCAGCCAGATACAAGACATGAATATTTACACTCGCAGTTTTGGATCCTTCTCAAACAGAAGGAACATTAAAAGACATGCATTGTTAGCATACTATCGCAGTAAGACGCCACTGGAGAGTGGGGGGGTG
>NW_004797277.1:2461517-2462584 GCF_000002075.1 Aplysia californica | reverse complement strand
TAACTTCTTCTTCTTTTTCTTCTTCTTCTTCTTCTTCTTCTTCTTCTTCTTCTTCTTCTTCTTCTTCTTCTTCTTCTTCTTCTTCTTCTCCCTCTCGCCACTCCCTTCCCTCAATCTGCTTATCTCCTCCAACCACGTACATACACACAGCTCTTTTCTCACACTCCATCTTTTTTTCAACCTCGCAGAGATATTCACTCAGATTGTCGTAGGGGGTTCTTTTTAATTATTTTTTTTTGCTCCATATTTTCTTCCAACTCTCAACATCCTCCCCACCCAAACCCCACACCCACACCCACACAGACACGCACTTTTTCTGTCCCCTTACTCAAAACATACTTTCCTTATTTTATAAAAAAGGAAAAAACAAAAATATTTTAAAAAAGAGTGCCTACAGAATGTAGGAGTGAACCAGTTTCTTCCTCCAGTTTCCTTGGTCCTCCCTCTTCTACTCTTTACCCTGAAGGACTTAAGCTGACACTTTTATTGTGCAGAGTGGCCGAGTCTACCCAAAGCCTAGCTGAAAGCTTGGGGCCGAGAGACCAGGTCGGGGACTTTGTGAGGTCAGGGCACAGAACTAGGACAAAAAAAACAGACGGAGCAGCGGTTGCGGTAATGATTGAACTCATCTGAAACGAAAACCCCCATGAATTTCAAGCGTCGTGACCTGTCTAAATCCAGCACGGGCGTTGGTGGGTCTGAAGCAAAACAAAAAATAAACAAACGAGAACGATAAGGCCATTTGGCACTTTCTGTCGGCCTTCTATATCTGTGGATGTTCAGTTGGTCCCGAATAGGGGGGGGCAGTGACGGTCTCTGAGGGCGACACATTTCGGTACACACGACATGTCGGCCGGCGAGAGGGCAAACGGAGCAGCACAGGGAAAAGGGAAGAAGGAAAAAAGAGAGAGAGAAGAAGGGAAAAAAGAGAGATAGAAGGGAAGAAAAGGAGGATAAGGAGTTCTGGTGTTCCATGGTGCTTTGTCAGACAGACAGACAGACAGACAGACAGACAGACAGACAGACAGACAGACAGACAGACAGACAGAGAGAGAGAGAGAGAGAGT
>NW_004797277.1:2457665-2459106 GCF_000002075.1 Aplysia californica | reverse complement strand
GGGGGGGGTGTTAAACTTTAAAGAGACAGAGAAAGAGGGCGCATAATATGTTTGTTTAATAATAGGTAGCTTGCCGTGAGTGTGTGTTTGTGAAGATCTGAAAATGTAACGAAAAATTTAGCAAGGTGTCCTAACAACAACAGCCTACCTATGAGCCTCCGTTAAATTCACTCTTTCTGCACCAGTATCTGTTTTGGATGCAGTAAGAATTTAACTGCACTTGCAACACAATAAGCTCATACATGTATATAAGTGTCGAAGGTTCCAGGTGTTATAAGAGAATTAAAAACAAAAAAGGAGGGGAGATCAGAACGATAGGAGAGATGAAGCAAACCACACTACCAGAGAAACCGTTATTATCTGTCTTCACACAGTCGAGACAATAGTGATATACGGGTGATCGAAACAGTTAACGATTACTGAATAGTATTAATTCACTCCGTGACCGTTTAGACTTGGGTGCTCTGCTGTGGTTTGCTCCTTCTTTCCTTTCAAACATCTTTCGTCCTGATCTCTCCTCCTTTTTCTTGTGTTTGTTACTTTCTTATAACACCTCTAATCTTCGGTACTTATATGACCTTATCGTGTTGCAAGTTCCGTTAAACTCTTACTAAAACTAAGACCATGGACAACCCATGGTACATGACTGCTCCTCTACCCACTGCTACTGACTGAAGTTGTCTTTAGGCCACCCCCACCCCCCCACCCCCAACACAAAAAGGGTTCGATTCTGGTGTGGGGAGCATTTTGTAAAAATTGTGTCTTTAGGCCATTCCCCAAGGGGGGGGGGGGAGGTAATGAACATATTTTTATACACAGTAGAATTGTAAATGGGCTGATTTATCAATGTCATGCTCATACTGTGCCAGAACAACAAATGGGGAACTGCTGCTTTTTCTTTGCTCATCCTTACTATCGTCATTTTTTCCTTTACTTCTTTTGTATGTTTGCCACTCTCTTGTGAACAGCTGTTTCCGGGGTGCGTTGATAGTCGACGAAGCAGACTTTGTGCTGTTGAGGCTAGAGAGGTGAGAAGAGTAAGCCTGATTCCCCGTTTGGACTTCTCTCTTGACATCCACCCCTTGACGCTCATATGACCTTATGCAGTTGCGAGCGCCGTAAAACCTAACACAAAAATTAAAACTATATCTACCCACGATGCGATGATGCACTCACAATCAGTGTCAAACCTAGATCTATAAAGACTAGCAAGGCACCGACTGCACAGGGCACGGCCAACGTACTTTACAGACAGAGACGAGACAGGCTGTGAACTAGATCTCTACATGTCTCATCCAGAAACCTTATTTGTCTGATAAATGAGACGGCTGTTGGCTGTTGGCTTAAATGATCTAATTCGTTTCTGCTCAGCACATGAAACAGGATCATCCGGGTTTTTTTGTTTTTCTTATTTTGTTTTTGTTCTGATTTCGACTGTTGG
>NW_004797277.1:2450885-2456029 GCF_000002075.1 Aplysia californica | reverse complement strand
GGGGGGTGAGGGATTGAGGAGACATATTTATTGCTTCAATAGTCCCGAATCCTCTGTGGCACAATGGCTGCTAGCCACTTGTAGTTCTAGATTCTAGTGCTAAGGCGCTGCCTCGTTCAGAGCTGTTAACCCTATCCGTACGCCGTGGGGTCATTTTGTACCCCCGGTGTTGTATTCTTCACATTTTAGAATATTTGTAGTACGAAGATCTCATTGAAACTTTCAGTATTTCTCAAAAATCATTTTGACAGACTGTAAAGCAAAGCGTACGGATCGGATTAACGAGTAAATTTCCTCTTTGGAAAGTGGTGGCACGGAGTTCCCCACGTCGTATGGATTCAATAGAAAAACACGACGTGCGGATAGGGTTAATCTATACGCGCCTGCGATATGGACCACGGAAAAATCCTTGTAACAACACGGGAGACTTCGACTTCCAACTCCACATAGACCGTTGGAAACCGCCCACTCTTCCTGCTGGCTACACATTACCTACACAATAACAAGTCGCGAGATCGCTGGAATTTAAACTATGAACTCTGTCGGGTCTGAAGACGAGTAGTAGTGGCAGCAAGGTAGTAGATCTAGATCTAGAGAATCTTTGCTGGCAGTGGGGGTAGGTAGGTAGATGCGAGATCGAGATCTAGAACGGAACGGTACGAGACGACGAATATAAACACGCCGAGCGCACGTACGCGTCTAAATATAGAAAAACGAATTATGATGTTCCCCGATTTAGCTTCGATGATGACAAAACCAGAAAACCGGGAAATCCTGGGAAAGAAGAAAGATCGTGTTTCCCCCGACAATTGCGTCATCTTCAGCGGCTATCGGTGGACTTCTCGGTTTCGTTAGGCTGGGGTTTCTCGGTATTTTTCCCCCGACATATTATTTTTCTGCAGTTATTTTTCTTCTTATGCGCTTGTTTACACGTCGTTTTCTCGGAAAATGTGGGAAGCTTACTTCAAGTTACTTTTACTAACTTAAACGGATTTCTTTCAACGAACACAACGATGAAATGACAAAGCGCCCGAGATGTTGTAATAAAACAGACAGACACATCTGAGACCGTTCGCTCCCCATGCTTTGAAATAGAAATCCCTTACTCCCCTTTCCGACCCCCCCCCCCCTAAAATAAATCTAAATAAAATAGAAAGTTTTATAATAAATTTTATAATAAATTGAAACTTAAAGAATGAACAATAAGATAAGAGTAACTTCTGTCCGGTGTGACGATCGCACGCACAGGGTGGAGTAAAAGTTAAAAAAAACAAAACTCAAAACAAGCACGTTAGGAAAACCAAACTGCGAAGCTTTTACAAACGGAAAAAAATTACGATCGCAACCACCAGGCATTCCGTTGCCTGTATGTATGTATATATATATATTTTTTAAAAATAAATATATATATAGACAATATATATCACAGAGGAGTAGTACTACAGAGGAGCAGAACACCCTGATCAGATATAATAGGTTTCTGACTATTTACCTATTGTGCCACAGACTCGAGAGTCTCTCTCGTCATCTCCCAATCTTCTAGCGCAAGTCGCCCTCGCGCATAAAATAAAAATAAAATAATAATAACAGGATATTATGAAATTTAAAAATAGAATAAAACGCCCAATAAAAACAGAAGATAAAAAGAAAGAAATGGGAACCGACATCACAACTTAGGCCCCGTGAGAGCCCACGAAACCAATGCGCGCTGTCTTTAAGTAAAAATAAATAGGAGTGATGTATCTGTTTCACTCTGATAATCACCGAAAAGAATCCCGGGGGAAAAAGACCACGCATAAATAAGAGAACAAGATCCGTGCGGGCAAGAAAATACACCTTACATTTAAAAAGAAGCACACAAATAAATAACTTTCTTAAAAACAATAATAATAGATTCTATTTTAAAAAAACAACTACAACAACTAACCGCAAAATAAATAAACCAGAGCTCCGTGGCCACATCTTACCTGTGTCAACGAATTGAATTTTTAAATATCAGTCACGAACAACAATAGTCAAACAGAACACTGCGCGGCACTAGATCTAGATCTATGTCATCTTGATCTTGATCTCTAGAATCTAGTAAACACACAACAAGAAGGAAGACCGGTGCTCTCCGCAAAACTAAAAACGAAATAGATCTGTACCTCAGGAGGGCTTTATTAAGTTTCGCTCTCTTGTCGCATGAGCCTCCGGGCGAAAAATAACGGGCAGGTCCCGGTGGAGGAAGGAAAGCGTGGTGGTGGTGGTGGTGTCCCCAGCGAAAACGTAAATAGCGATGAGATAACAGGCGGGCCACCAGCTGTGCGGACTCTACTACTCGGTTCAGCCTAACGGCCAGGCCTGTCGCGTACGCTGTCGGGGTGGGGGGGATTAGAGGAAAACGGAAAATAAAGGGGTGGGTGCCTAAGCGATGAGGATTTTTTTGAAAGGAGGGGAGGGGAGGGGGGGTTGTTTAGTGTTTTCGCTGTCACTCGTTATAGTGCGGGCAATGCAACTCATTCACAAGATAAGATAAGAAAGAGAAAAAACAAACCAAACAAGCAACCGCAATAGGCAGTGGAAATAGAAGTAGATCTAAAAGATGTACAGGTAGGCTAGACTTGTATTGTGTATTGTGATTACCGTGAAGGATGGTTCGGTAGTGTCGTTACGAAGTTCACTGCGTGGGTGCAGTTCTCCGAAGAGACAACAACAGAGTGGCGTTATCTTGAGCAGGCTCTTCACGCAGATGCTGCGATAAGATTCCGAGTGATGGGTTGGTTATGAATGTATCTCCGAGCAGGCGATAACAACGACGACGACGAAGACGACGACGACGAACAATGATAATGTTTCCAACACTAGAAGAGCACAAGCACACACGTGAGCAAAATAAGTTGTGTAATTACACCAGAGAAGGGAACTCCAACAAAAATAAAAATAATTCTAGTCGAAGTGAAGAAAGTACAAGTAACAACTATTTCTCCACACGCAAAGTCGAGCAGCGCGCGATCAGCTGACGAACCAAAACAATATCGACCTGGGTTGACTGCTGGTCCCAAACTCCGAGCGTCGCACCTGGGTTAGGTGAGGGGCTGTTTTAACTTGGGAAACGAGCGCTGAAAAGTTGTCGAAGTGCAACGTAGATTTCGTGTTGGCATCTCGAGCTCTCGGTTTGAACTACCCTTGCAAATGCTCGACTGAGGTCTTAGCCCATGCGAGAGAGACGACATCTCACTCAGTGAGAGGGAGGGGGGAGGGAGAAACAACCTCCGTCCGTCTTTCGGCCTTATCACAAAAACAAATAGACTCGTGCGCTTGTGGCCTCTTGAATCTGTGTCGCAGTTCACATCCGGCCGTGGCGGCGCGCGACGCATGCACCAAACGAACGGAGGAGAGGAACGAGCGAACGACGAGCGGGCGAATGCGGCGAGGGGGGCCCCTCTGTGTGTGTATGTGTGTGTGTGTATGTGTGGCTGTGTGAGGGTGTGCGTTTCTGGCGGGCCCGCGTTGCCTGCCTCGCTTGGGGTCGCTCGATGTTGGCAGCAAGCCGGGTCGCGACACAAGTTTAGCGGGGCCACGGGGAGGCAGTTTTTGGGCAGTGATGCCTGGGGGTTTGGGGACGGTGATAGTTTGGGGACCCAGGAGGACACAGGGCAGACGGCCCCTCGGCTTCTCACTGGCCCGAGCAGACCCCGAACTGGACACATCTTGACCGCACTCTCTTTCGCTTGAACTCTGCCGTGAAACAACTCAGCCTTTTTGACTCGAGAAGTGTCGATCTATTACAGATCTAGTACTTGCGCTGTCCTATACGGTGGCTCACTTTCGATTGTCTTTCAAATGTTGAGCCTTTAGTTATATGTTATTTACGATTATACAGATGGGTGCCGGGGACAGACCAGGATAATGATTATAGCTTCTTTTTTCTGATCGTCCTAACACCTAACAAAAGATTGAATGGAGAATTGTGATCGCCGATTTCTGTCGCAGATGTGACCCTTGATGATGATAATTACTACATTGCGAATCGCAATGCATTTTTGAACTGTTTCACATTTTTATCGCACATTAAGACTTTTCAATAACCGGTTTGCCCATCAGGATATGCAGATTTATCAAAACCACTGTTCTGTTTAAATATTTTGCCATCATTGCAACATCAACAAATAATGAACATTTAATTTTCTACAAATCGTGACTTATTATAGCTATTCATTTTCTTCTGATCACGTTAAAAAATGCTGTTTCTTGATTAACTCCTTTACTGCCAGACTCAGCGCTGTTGTGAATTATTTGAAAGCGCAATGTTGCAACTATGGCAGTTAAAGGGTACATTTACCAATGTAAATGCTCAGGTAAATTTGCATGGTACTCCCGTAGACTAGCGACCAAACTTTATATTTATTTGGGCCTTACATAAAATAACCGAGCCTGCAAATTGCTCATTTTGAGACACCACTCTGTCCCCACATCCCAGTACAAGCTTGTAGACCCCCCCCCCCCCAATATGTTTCATTAGCATGCGTTTAAGTGTTGATGAAAAGTGGGCAAAACTTTTTTTTATACTTTATGTTCTTGCTGTACGTTCTCCGCCATTTTTACTCGCTTCTGGCCAACAATACTAACATCAAAGAACGTGTGTCGAAACCTTAGTTTTCAGTGATCTCGAGCTCCAATAATGGGCTTTTATATTCTGTTGGTCATCTAACTTTTAGACCCTCATGCACAGGCCTGCGAATATTAAACAGACCGATTTCTTTTTATACTGTTTTTAACCGAGAGACGAAAGTGGACATGCTATACAACCAGAGTCTCTTCCTTTCAGAACGTTTTTTTCAGTAAAGCTAAAGTGTTCGTAATTGTGAATCGCATCCTCTATCGATGAAAATCGAAGTTGTAGAAAAAGCCAACAAAACGTGGTAATTGTAATAAATTAGATTTCAATTTACTTGGAAATATAAGTCCATTGTTTTGCTAAAGCGTCCAAGGGGGGTCTCGTGACCTAGAGGTTAAGGTGTTCAAATTCGCCTCTCATTCAAAGGTCCCGGGTTCAAATCTGGATAGCGACAGAAAAATTTTCTTCTCTAAAATTGTCTCCTTTCACCTCATTTCTTGCTGTCTAACAATGTTATGCCGTCTACTTTCGTCTCCACTTTCTG
>NW_004797277.1:2449677-2450706 GCF_000002075.1 Aplysia californica | reverse complement strand
CCCCCCACCTCCCTTGTCCCCTCCTCTGGGCTTTTGACTCTTTCTGCAGCCTTTTTACTGCTACTAATTGGACTCCTTCTTACTGCTGTCTTTTAGCCAGACCCCTGATATTCTGGTAGGAGAGATCTACATCTAGCCTTCTCGGACAAGGGCGAACAATCTCCTAGGTCCCGTATGCACGTTGCGTACGTTAAAGATCCCTTGGTGGTTTTAAAATCGATAAGAGTAGGCTTCGGCCGCCACCCGAGCAAAATTCAAAATTTCGAAACCAGCTGAAAATGTTTGGTGTGTCCTGCGGCTCATATGACCTTATGCAGTTGCGAGGGCCGTAAAACACTTATTTTAACATAGAGATATCATATCTAGATTCTAGAGACAGTGCTGAAAGGGCGAGTAATATTATAATATTAATAATTTATCCGAAACGAAACTCCACGACTAGCAAATTGTCTTTCATCTCTATTTTATTTTAAAAAGACTATCCGCCCCTCCCCCTCCCCTTTCCCTCTCTCCATTCCCGACTCTCTCTCTCTCTCTCTCTCACACACACACACACACACACACACACACACACACACACACACACACACACACACACACACACACACACACATTTATTCTCTCCTCCTTCCCCTTCCGCCTCGACTAAACCTGTACAAAAACTTATTATTGGCCATCTGTCCCAACTTCTGCAAAACAACAGCTATATTGTGTGTATGCACAGAGCGCGCGCTGAACACTAAAGTGCTGATCTACCTTTTAGATTATGCATTTACGATTCCTCTCCTCCATCTCTCTCTCTCTCTCTCTCTCTCTCTTTCTCTCTTTCTCTCCCTCCCCCTCTCTCCCTCCCTCTATCTCTCTCTCTCCCTATCTCTCTCTCTCTCTCCCGCTCCCCCCTCCCTTTAATTCCCTCACTCTTTCAATCCCCCACTCCCCACCCATTTCCCTTCTTTGTACCATAACACGTATTCTAATATAGGTCAATGTGAAGGCAGACAATATTTTTGCACCACACCATAACCCCCT
>NW_004797277.1:2443320-2447485 GCF_000002075.1 Aplysia californica | reverse complement strand
GGACAGCAGAACGAGGTCTGTGCGTGGTTTTACGAATAATCAATTACCATGTAAATGGGTGCGTGATGTGCGTATGGGTGTTCGTGTGTGTGCAAGTTGTAATGCGTGCATGAGTTCAGGTGTCTCGATGCAAATCCTGACAGGTGTCTTCAACAGATTCTTTCCTCACTGGAAACATGTATGGCTTTACTTTATGGTGAAATCAGACACTCCTTAAAGTTACCTTAAAATGGTAAATATTAGTGAAAAATGACATAGAACACAATTTTCTGTTCTTTGGCTGATACACAAGTTTAGCATATTCTGCACATTTTCCTGTATCACACAACGTTTTTAATCACCTGAAATGGAGGAAACCGGTAAATTCTTTCTTTTTTTTTTGGCCCGTTGGGCAATTGTTATCAATTCTTTTTATGTTCATTCCGAAACATATTTCTATGCGCATTTCACTAAGAAACGTTGATTAAAGGTACAAAAAATATGAATTTATAGTTTTCAAGGATATTCAAGCTTTGGGAGTCATAAAACTTTTGGCAACAATTTTCTCGCATATTTTACCAGTGACACCAGCGACCCCCACCTTCTTCAATCGCAGATATTTCAACTTTTATTCAAGATAGACGGGTACTTTTTCATCTTAACCCTATCCGTACGTCGTATTTTACTATCGTATCCATTCGACGTGGGGAACTCTGTGCCACTACTTTCAAAGAGGAAATTTACTCGTTAATCCGATCCGTACACGTTGCATAGCAGTCTGTCAAAATGATTTTTTTGAGAAATACTGAAAGTTTCAAAAAGATCTTCGTACTAGAGGTACTCTAAAATGTGAAGAACACAACCCCGGGGATACAAAATGACCTCAGGGAATACGGATATGAAGGAGTGAATCTGATAGATCTATGGAAATTTGTGATTTAAATGATCTTTGAAATGTTAATGTTCTTTCAAAATGCAGATGCTGAATTAGGCAGTCACGTGAGGTTCACAAAACCATCAAAACGCAGACTTAGTTTAAAGTCAGAAAATATGGGAGCTGATAAACGCGAAATGTTCTTTAAGTAAAAAGAGTAATTTGTTTCAATACACCATTCCATCGTGGAAATGACCCCCTCTGTTATCAAAAAGGGGGGACAACTTGAATACTTTTTAACGTTTAAAACGTTTTTTTTCTTTAATTTTTCTCAAGACTACGAATTTCCATTGGACGCGGATAAGTTACTTTGAAGATGTATCCCCCCCCCTCTCTCTCTCTCTCTCTGCCTCCTTGTCTCTCTGTCTCTCTCTCTGTCTCTCTCTGTCTCTCTCTCTCTCTCTGTCTCTTTGTCTCTTTATCTCTGTCTCCCCCCCTCTCTCTGTTTGTCTGTCTGTCTGTCTGTCTGTCTGTCTGTCTGTCTGTCTGTCTGTCTGTCTGTCTCTCTCTCTCTCTCTCTCTCTCTCTCTCTCCAGTTTCAGGGACCTGTTATTTTAATGCAGCTGTTCCGTAACGCCCACGATCAACACAGATAATTTAGATCATTATAAGGCGGGCTATGACTCTCTCTGCCAGGACCAAACGTCTTGACAGAAAACCGCGACACACGATAAACATTCTCCATAGTCGGGAATCCAACTCCGTTATTTTGGTGTGCAACAGCTAAACACAGTACCACTGCACCACCTACGCTGATCTCTATTTCGTTTGCTGAATATGACTCTCGGTGGACAAACTAACCCAAAACTGCTGGAAACAGTTTTTCCACATTTTGTTGACTATTGGAAGGCAAGGCCTGTAGACAGAATTCGTAGGTGCTTGGCGGGTGCTCTGGTATGGTTTGCTTCTACTCTCCTATCAAACATATCGTCTTTATTCCCCCTCCTTTTTGTGCGTGTGTTACTCTCTTGTAAGACCTCTAATCTTCGGCACTTATATGATCTTATTGTGTTGCAAATGCCGTAAAACACTTACTAAAACTAAAAAGACAGAATTCCTCTTAAAAGTAAATTTTAAAAAATAACAACCAAAAATAAAACAACAACAAACCTTTAGGTGCAGGTCAGGCGTGCAGTCGAAAATAGTGGCTTTGGTGTATTCACTTTTGTTCACAAAATAATAGCTATCATACAGAGCTGATCCTACAAATAAAATCAGTTTCTTTCTCCATGCACTCCTTGAATTGAATGACACCGATCTTCTGTATTATGTATGAATAGTGCAGGTTTCTTTTATGCCTGCTTTGAGGTGGCTGTGTGGAGCGGGGATCGGAGCACGTATGGCAATGCCCGGAGTGCTATGATGTTGTTCCCAGAATCAAGTAATCATGTAATAAAAAAAGTACTTTTGCATTTTCACTGTTTTTTGTAGCCTTGTGTTAAGATTTTACCAGCGATACGTTTATGCGCGGTGAACAATGGTAGCATGGGTGTTTTCACGTTTGCTACAAAAATAATAACCCCTATGCAAAGTCTGAAATACAGGATCTTTTCCCCTATGGAAATCGTTTATCTACTTCTTCTCACAAGAAAACAATGTTGACCCACCCCGCAGGTTTGAGGCACACAGCTCGGTTTTCAGAGTGGCATGTTTTCGGTCACACGAGTCATAGATTGCTATTAAGTGAAATCGACTGAGAGGATCAACACTTAGAATGTTTCGAATATATTTCAGTAGGAAATAAAGCAACTTCTGCCTTCAGACCAAAAGTATGATGTAAATGTTTCATTTGATTAACTACAAATATCTGTGTCGTCTTAGAAATGTTTAAAGACCAGACGTATGAAGGTTCGGTAAACTGTAAAACGATGCTAAAGTATTAATTATATTCGTTGGCGTATTTTGCTATAATGTTCCCCATTGGTTACATTTGAAAAGAAAATTCTACTTTTTAATTAGGATAGCATTTTATTAAAAAAGCTCAGAGCAAAACAATAGTATGGTAAAATTGTTTTCAGTAGAAAGGAATGCTTAATGACAATGATGTTCAGTGTTTGTTAAAAGTACATAGATTATTATAATATACTTTTACAGTAATACGATGTTTAAGCATGTTATTTCAACACAGAACCGTTTTGTGTTGTCGACAATAGCAACAGGGGGTGTTTCCACTGTTGTTACAAAATAATAACTGCTATGGAAAATATGGAATCAGTGGGCGGTTTTTTTTTCCAATGGAAAACGTTTGTTTGTTTTTCCCCATGTGAAAACATTTGGGGCCGCCCTGCTGGTAATGTGAGAATGTCGCCATTGTATTGAAAATCCTAAACCTGCCAATGAATCAAGATCTTGAGGGTGTCGTGGGGAGCATGGAAAATTTTCGCATGACACTGGAATAATGCTGTCAAGCATACCGAATCTAAATAATGCATTGTTGATACCTTGAGAACACCCAATTAAAGAATACAGAACACACAAAAATGAAACCACTGTCTATTGTTTCGTGCGCTGTCAATGGTGGGTATTTTTATGTCCTGTCGTCAGAATATCGAGTGTCGTGAATGATTAAGCGAGAGGAAGTGGTTTTCCGGTTTAGCTTGAATGTCGGGAACACTTTTAGAATCAATTATCTGTTTCATATGTGAGGCAGCGTGGTGGAATCAGGCTCTCGTCAAAATAATCAAAGTGAAGATACTTGCATTTTTCCGTTGGTTTGTGAATTTTTATTTAAAAATTGTTTTTTGGCTTAACACCTTTCATGCCCATTAAAGAACTGATTTCTGAGTGGATTTTTTTGAAAAACGTTGATTAAAGGCACAACAAATAAAAATTTTCAGTTATCACTGATTCTTAAGCTCTGGAAATTACTCATCTTTGACGGCCATTTTATGATTAATTTTACCTCTGAAAGCAGGTGACCCCCACCTTCTTCATTCGCAAATTTCTCGACTTGTATTCAAGATAAATGGATGTTTTTTTCCATCCAAATAAAGACAAGTGAACAAGCTTTAAAATAATACCAATACCTCTACATGCACAACAATTGACGAGCGCCTGATTCCACCACGCTGCCTCACATATATGGATAGCGGCCGCAAAGACAGGATACTGTTTGCGTAACTTATTTGGACTTGGGGGAAGTGGAAGTGAAAGTAGGACAAAGCAGACGGTCTGGTGTACGCACATCCGCCCACACAAACTTTTAATGCTCTCACACACATACACACGCATTCATAATATGCATGCACACAC
>NW_004797277.1:2441662-2442901 GCF_000002075.1 Aplysia californica | reverse complement strand
AGAGAGAGAGAGAGAGCTGTTCCAAGGTTGTAACATACCTCTTTTACTTGTCAAGGAAGAAAACACATTTCTAAAGCGGCTAGTGTCAACTTTGATTAAAAATTTTAATATATAATTTTCTGCAATACTTAACTTAATACCGCCCTTTCTTTCATATTCGCCAGTCAATAATCATATTGACCATTCCAGATCAGAATGAACATTGTTAATAGGGGGTGCCCACATACGCGATCGGGTCGGGTGGGGTCGGGTCGGGTCGATCTGGTAGTCGGGGCTAGCCAAATTGAGGGTGCAAAGCGGCTATCGTGGCTCAAACCGATCGACTCGGTCGGTGACCTACAGAAACAAACGTGTTTGTTTTCAGGCCTGCAAATCGCGCGATCGGGTGGTTTGAAGCCAATCACAACCAGGCTGAGTCACGTGCTCATGTTGACACTCAAAATCCGGTGGCACCCTCTTCAAAAAAGTGCGGACTTTTCGAACAGAGTGACCCTTTTTGTTTGAAAAACAATTAAAAGCGAAACGGCGAAACTAACAAACTGTGCTATTCCTATTCTTCTTCTGGAGAAATGAAAGAGAGCTTCAAAACAAAGACTGCAACACCATCTGAACCAATGCGCAGACTTCCGCGGACACCCTTTTTTTGCCTGAGTGAACTAGAGATATCTCCTTATGAACGGTCTTTGATAATAGAAAGTTATCGATGTAACTATTGTAACCATGTTTATGGGATTCCAGGCTGCCGCGGCACTGCGGCAGGGAACTGCGGAAAGGAGCCCTGGAAGCCATTGAAGTTAAAGGTTTCTCTACTCTAACTTCTAGGTCGTCGAGTAAAATCGCAGCGGGGTTGTAGTATGCACTGAAACCACCAGAAAACGACCCGAAGACGACCTGACCCGACCCGACCCGACCCGATCCGCTCTCGCTAGTGAGTGGGCACACCCAATAAGGCTTGCAAGGATCGATTCCATAACCAATACACCACTGAGCAAACCTATTGTCTTAAAAACTAAATATAACCCCAATGGTGAATGAGGAAGGAGGGTGGAAGGAATAGCCAGAATTCTGGTAGCACGATTTATTTCCCCTCAGTCTAATGGGTGCATCTCAGGGTTTCAATATGCGTATACTACCCAGCGGTGAAAGTGTTAAATAATAAATAAATAAATAAATAGATAAATGAATAAATACATTAAAAAATGTATAAAATTAAATAAATAAATAGATACGTACATAACT
>NW_004797277.1:2439072-2440718 GCF_000002075.1 Aplysia californica | reverse complement strand
CACACACACACACACACACGCACACCCCCCACACACACACACCACACTTGTACAGAACTCCACATCTGTGTGGAGCAATGAAGATCAAATGACATGATAGGAAGATGGCCGCGCCCATTGCGAAAAGGTCAGTCTGAGCATATCTTTTACCTTAAAAAACAAAAACAAAAAACCAAAATATTTTTAGTGCAATGTCCAGTAAAAAAAAAGTGTGTGTGCAGGTGTTTTTTGTTGTTGTATTAAACCCGAAGAGGATAGGAATTGCGCATTTAACGGTGAATGATATCAAAACTACGACTTCTCAGCATAAAAATAAAACAAACCAAAACAATAACAATACATTGCACTGGCAGCATACACTATTAATTACATGTAAATGAATTCATAGCGTCTGTGGTTAGCGGTAGGCACTTCGATGTCACACACAGGAGACTTGAGTTCGATTCCCGAGAGGGGCAGATTTAAAGCGAGTATCTGGATTCAATATTATTATTATTGGTTAGTGTTTTACGCCGTTTGCAATTGCATACGGCCGTACTATGAGCGTGCGAGACACACTGCATTTTCAGTTTGGCAAGAATCATTTTTGAATTCTGCCCAGGTGGCTGCCGAAGCCAACTCTTATCGATTTTGGGACCTCCAAGGGATCTTTAAACGTGCGCAACTTGCACACGGGACATTAGGGATTTTTTTTCTTGCTCTTATCCGAGAAGGCAGCAGTAGAAGGTTGCAGAAAGAGTCAGGAGCCCAGAGGAGGGGCCCTCAATCTTTCTGTTGGGAAGTTGTATCCCTCTTAGCCCGGACTGACCCTGACAGGCAGGGTCGGAAGCCCGCGTCCTAAATGATATAATGTATGTCAATGGGCGTGTAAAAACACCTACCGGTACATAGAAAAAGGAATGTATTCAACTCAATGGTCTGCTCTTTTCGGTACTGTTTATAAACTCAATCTAATAATTTGATGCCCTTATCGGGTGTTATAGTTATAGTACTGTCAAAAATTCGTGGCGCTACTTATTTTCAAATATCTCCCTATCTTTAGAATATAGACTCTCCAACTTTTGCACAATGACTTAGATCTAAGCCTATATCAATTTGTCTTAACAGATGAATTTTTTAAAAACCACATTAGTATGCGCTGTATTCCAGAAAGTTCCTAATAAATACTTATAAAAAATCCCAGTTGGTGGTTTCTACAGATTTTCAAAAGGCTTACATCCTAGAGCAGGGACAATGGCACTTTTAAAAGCAAGTCCGTCCTACTTCTTCAAATCGCGACACTTTGCTTATGGAACTCATTTTTTGATAACATATTAGTGTAGTTAATGGTGCGGAACAACAAAACTTACTTTTTACTCAGTTTCTGCAACCATAGGCCAACATGATTACAATATAATTATTATTGTTCAAACCAAAACACACTGGCACCAGTATATTGCTACTGAATAGGAGTGGTTTACACTATTCATTCATCACTCCTTTTACCCGTAAGTTATATATGCTAATTTATTGAAATTTGTTTGTGATAATCCATTAAGATTGTTTAAAGAATCGCACACTCATACGATATCAAATAAAGCTAAGCATGACGGTATTAAACCAAGTCACTCCCTGTCGCAATATCCGACTACGACCCCCCCCCCCCC
>NW_004797277.1:2434474-2438972 GCF_000002075.1 Aplysia californica | reverse complement strand
CCCCCCCCCCCCCCCCCCCCTCACCCTCATGCTGCTTCTTATCAGACTACAAATATAGTTATAAAGTATGAGCAGAAATTCTATATCATTTCACATGTCATTTATCAGAAGATTGTAATTTAGCGTGGGCTTAAAGTTTTACAACTTAAAAGTGTCATTGGCGAGCTGTGACGCAAGCCACATACGTAAGTAAAATGTGTGTGAGAAGTGAGAAATGCTGTGAATACTTCCATTTTCCCCACAACAGACATTGTAGTATTTTATATACATTTATAAAGATATTTTAACAATTCTAGCCCCGTTGTTGTGGGAAAATATGAATAAGTTAAGACAAATTGATTCAAACTGCTGTGCAAAGTACGGGAGGCATTGATTCTCCAGTTAAAAAGATATTTGAAGATAAGTTGCGCCACGAATTTTTCACCGCATTATAGTTTTATCTTCAAAAGCTATTTGCAAATGATTTGTAATCTAAGCATAATTTTAGTCTTATATTGAGCTCAATATGTTTATTTTCCTGCTTTTGTGTTGGATGCCACGGAAACGCAGAAAAACAGCCCATATCTTGGTTTTTCCCCATAGACCGATCGAAGCATATCATCATGCATATTACATATATCGTAAACACTATGACTCCCATGTCAAGTTTCGCATCATAATATGTATACCTGTTGGTATTTATAACAAATTTATTCTAAAAAACAAACAAGCAAACCAAAAAAAACAACAAAAAAAAAAGAACAAAAAACCCCCTGACAACATCAACAACAAAAAACCCCTGACAACATCAACAACAAAAAACCCCTGACAACATCAACAACAAAAAAACCCCCAAAACAACAACCCCAAAATATTCTCAAAGTCCAAATAATTTAATCTGATCTGCTTCTGTAAGGGTTCTGGGTGCAAAAAGGAAAAACAGAGACCAGCTTATTATGCTAAACTGACAGTGCAAACTTTTGTTTTGACTCATTCCCCATCTACCTTCTACACCGCGATGTCTCTTTGCAGTCCCGTAGGCCACCTGTCGCCCTATGACTGTTGGTTGGCTTAGAAGTAGTTACGCCCTGTTTCCTTTCCCAACACATAACAACAAACGTCTGTCACACCCAGCCTAAAAAAAAAAAAAGAAGAAAAAAGAAAAAAAATTCTCTGAGGTTATTGCTGACAGAACCTTTGTTGACATAATGCTTTAATTTATCCGCCCTGCACTCGCTGTAATTTGTGAAGGTGAGTCATCTTGCTGCAGTCATAACAAGAATATCAATAATTTAATCATTGCCCTCTGGGGACATAGTAAATAAATATTCAGTGGAATGTAAGATTACGAGTTGTATTAAAATTTAATAAACTACGTACGTGAGTTCAATGGCCAATTAGGAAGGTGAGTGTTTTTTTTTGGGTTTTTTTTTGGTTGTTTTTTTTGGGGGGGGGGTGTTTTTGTTTTTGCTTTTAACAATCGAGTAACTCCGTGTGCCTATCTATTTGGTCTGTCAGCCTGGGTTGGCCCTCACAGGCAGAGCCGAAGCAGCGCGTCTCGTAAACGTTCTAATTAGTATCAATAGGGGCGCAAAACATTTGCATTACAATTACGATTACAATAACCAATATACCTGTATTGTTAGACCAGGAGCGTAGATGAAGTAGATAGAATAATCATTGTCAACACAAAGTCATAAAGGCAGCAGGCAGAACGTACGTGTTTACGTACGTGGAGGCTTTTGTCTACGTTTTGTTCTTGTCAGAGTGGGCGCACCGTTAGTTCAGTGTTGTTGTCCTTCCGGGCTATGGTGCGGATGGTCCTTGTTCGGATCCTCCTGTGGGGTTTTCTTGAACATAATATGGTCGCTTTAAAGGACAAGCGGGCTGACCCAGAGTTCGAGGGGTTTCCAGAAATCTTGACCTGCACCAAAAGTGGGCATTGCCCTACCTATAGGATAAGTTTGGTTTCATTGGGGTGTATATTTGTTTGGTTATAGAGAAAACTCTGCCTGTCTGTTAAAGAAACCGAACAAGGGGCAAAAACTTCAACTTCGGTTTTCTCTAAACAGCATTTTTCGGGATAGCCTCCTTGAGCTTAATAGAGACCATATGTAGCCAAGTCTTGGGAATTTTCAAGGCCCCATGCGTTTTTGTGGGGGATCAGATCCCTTGGAGTTACTGCTTTGTTAAAGAAATTTTTAAAAATGAGAAAATAACAAACAATTAATTATTCGATGTTCAAAGTACAGGTAATGTTAAAGCCATGTCATGCAAAACTTGCTACTCAAAAATCTGTGATAAAGCCAAAAAGTTATGCAAATTTTGATGATAAATTCCTCACCAACTTTATAATATAGCTGATACTTCACTAACGACCACCTGTACAGAACAACCACCTTGTACAAACGGCCACTCTCCATTCCTCGTAGCTTTTTTAAAAAACATTATATATACAATTACAATTATATTTTGTAAGACGTCCACCTGTCTAAGTCGGCCATTGTTTTCTCCCCAACATTAGGTCACCGTCTCAGACAATTCTTTTTGCTATCTCAGTACCTGTGTGCTTTTTCATACAGTTTGTCACAACTGTCCTTAAGATGATTATTGACGGGGAATATGGATTGTACTTATCTCTCCTCCATATTATATGTGTGTCTTGCTCTTTTGTAACGTGTAACACCTCTAACCATTGGCAATTTTATGAGCTGATTGTATTGCAATTGCCGTAAAACACTGACCAAAACTAAATCATCAGGTCTCTTGGAGTAAAAGGAAAGTACTACAGGATCGACAAGAAAAATCCCTGATCTGCTATAATTCGGATGACGATCCAAATAAGTACAATCCATACTTGATAGGACAAAAGGTGCAAACTACACGAGAGCACCCGCCACCCACCCACACCCTGGCGGTATACAAAATTGTGTCATGCTTACAAAAATATCGCACATTTTGTCTACAAGGACATCTGTCGTCAGCAAATGCAACTGCTTTGCACATTAATAAGGAAGGTCAAAGTTTATAATCTAGCTAATGCACGCATAGCTCTACATGATGCCAGGCTGTGCTCAGAAAAAGTCAAAAGTCTGGGTCATCAATAATGCCTGATATATTTCCACGTTAAGTAAAAGAAGAAGAAAAAAAGAAAAAGAACTCCCGAACTGAAAATTACGGACCTCTTTAGCACAGACTCAAGTACGTCTTTGATCTATTAATTGGCGGCGCTAACAACAGTAGCAATGTGACTTTTTTTAGTTGTGTGAAATCACGACAAAAGGACATAATATTATGAGTTGTAACGCAACGCACGTAACAAACATAGGTCAATCACACTCAGTCCTGTTTGAATCTACAATCACGTTTGTGCACTCGCTACCCTAAAATTACAAAGCTCTATCTGCTCAGTGCCTAGTTTAGAGAAATTTGCCCCTTAAAAGAAATTGAGTTTCACAACGTATCAAACTTTTTCGGATGCAATTCTTTGAATATCTTCATAACGACTCCGAATAATTTTATAATTTTGATAGAACAGATAGAACATTTGGTTTCTAACTTCATGGTCTTAGTAACTCAAAAACGGTCAAATTGTCAGATAAAACTTTGTAATTCTAAGGTAGCAAAATGGCATTTTTCAGTTATGTGACATTAAGACAATACGAGACATCATGAGTAATACCACACACAGTCATAGCTACCATTGGTTAACCGCACTCAGTTCAGTTTGAGTCTACCACCACTTTTGTCAACTGTCTAACAGCTGTAGTGGAGTAAACACTGACATCGAGCGATCAGATTACACAGCTTTGATAGAAGCATCAGTGATCAATGATATAAAACAAGCACCAGATGGCCAATGACAGTATTCAGATAACGATCTCAGTATCTAGATGTTCCTTTTGCTCAAACAATGTATGGGGGTCACAGGATAAGGTTGAAAAAAAAGGTCTGTTCCATTATCAAGCTGTTTGCTGAATGCGATTGAAAATAGTCATGTGAATGCTTAATCTTAAGCAGATTATACATAAGATAAGGCATGTTGACCTTGTTGACAGCTTTGTCAGCTGGGTAAAAGTAAAGTATAGCCCACCCCTCATTTTTTGACGCATCCAGCGATCCGGTCTTTCTTGTTCATGCAAGCCATAGCTGTAACCCCACTAAGACCTACCCTCACTGTGAAAACAGGTGCGCTCACTAGGTCAAGCGGGTATGGGCATTCCTTCTTGTTGTATCTTTTGGTACCGTATCGAAGTAAACAAGTAAACACACTATGACACACAGCTCTGATTTGATGACTTGTAATGTCGTTATGTTCTCGTGATCAGGGATCTACTGTAACAGTATCGAATGGCAAATACATAATATCCACGGTTATTATAGATAATAATTCATTATGCAATTGCAGTATCATGATTACATATATATGTATCTCCCCCTTCTTTCCCCTACACACCATTTGTGTGTATTCTTTTACATTTATGTTGAAAAAATATATAGCCACCCCCTACCCCCCACC
>NW_004797277.1:2432911-2434029 GCF_000002075.1 Aplysia californica | reverse complement strand
ACACACACACACACACACACACACAAACGCAAACTAAAACACACTGTATTAAATAGCTGTCTCGGTCTTGTACCCCTTAGACGCTGATTCGTAAAATTATCATTGTAATATACATGTACTTTTTTCGACTTTGCTGCAATTTACTCAAATTTACTTCTAAAGCAGTTTTTGTCAACCTTTTTTAAAGCCAGCACGGGTGCTCTGGAGTGGTTTGCTCCTTCTTTCCTATCAAACATCTATCGTCTTTATCTCCCCTCCTTCCTTTTTGTGTTTGTTATTCTCTTGTAACACCTCTAATCTTCGGCTCTTATATGACCTTATTGTGTTGCAAGTGCCGTAAAACTCTCACTAAACCTAAAAGCCAGCACCCACTTTGCCATCTTTAAGGGATGTTTCTACCACTCATGTATTTCTAAGCGGGACGTGAACTAACACTTGTCACAACCCGAGTCTGTAAGGACTTCTCTGTTGACATCCACCCCTTGGCGCTCATATGACCTTATGCAGCTGCGAGCGTCGTAAAACCTCTACTAAAACAAACAAACAATCCGAGTGATCTCCACTGCCCACCAAAAATATAATCAAATCGCTCTCTAAAGAGGGGGATATCGCCCAGGTCGGCATGTACCGTACCCTTTTTATCAAACGTGAAAAACAAGCTGTTTGACTTCGGAGCACTTCTATGCTTTGGTCCTCTTTCGGGTTGGGTGGATTTCGTTCGTCGTGGTGTATCATGATATCAGAGTTCATTGATCTTAACTGCTATTTTTGCCGAGCCTTGATTATAATATACTGCTCGTTTATCTTTAGGGAAGATTTGCAGCTAATGTATCCCCTATCTAGTTTTGCATTATGCCCTGTTTGATCTGACCTGGATGTCGCACACGCAGTCCAGTGAGCACCCATTGTAAATGTTAACCCTTTTAGTGCACCGCCATGACTCATGACTGTCTCTGGCTGTCTTTGGGATAACACAGCAGATCTTGCAGTGGAAGGGTTACGGAGCATTACATGTACTTGAATGAACCTTGACCTCCACACGTTAAGCCCCACCCTCATCCTATCCCCTCTCTACCAATAGGCCCACGTTCATTATAATATAATATATCATGTATTGC
>NW_004797277.1:2431734-2432811 GCF_000002075.1 Aplysia californica | reverse complement strand
ATATATATTAATACCATGGGGGGAATTGAAAAGAACTTTGGAGAGAGAGTTCAAGAGTACGTGAAACCGGTCAGAGGTAAACAGGCGAATCTGCAAAGTCGGCCCACGGAACAACGATCACCGTGACAATGAAATAGTGAGGAGTCGAACGTACCCGACACTCCTCTTCTGAAAAATACTTACTGCAAAGATACTCGAGGAGTCCCAATCGGCATACTATAACATGTACTCGTAGTGTAGAAGTTTGGCGCTTTGCCGTCTCACACAGAAGACCCGAATTTGATTCCCATGAGGGGATACTTTTTAAAAAGGCCATTGAATGTCTCGGCCTTTCTGCTGGGACGTTGTGTCCCCCAGCCCGGGTTGTCCCTGACAGGCAGCGTCGAAACCCTCTTCCTGGATAACCTAACCTAAATTGAGTCGATTGGGGCATGAAAGACCAGCATTTCTTTTTAAAAAGTGTCCAAAGGAGGTCATGACCATTGTTACTGCGGTGAAAAGAAGGCGAAAAATATTTTTTTTGTAATCTCTTCCTCGGTGCGTTCATATTTTGAAATGATTTTCCCCTTGATAGTGATTATTAAAAATAACAAACACAGGACTGATGAAAACAACATTGTAGAAATTCCATATTAATTTTTCAATTTCATTTCGAGATGACCACAATAGTTAAACATTTATAAAGGAATTTCATTGACTCACGTATTCTTTTTCTTTACATTCAGATTGATTGACTTTGGAAGCACAACTTTGAAGTACACTGACTAAAATACCGATAACAAAAAACTGCGCGAAGTCATGATCGATGACCGCATTCTTCCAACATACTTATGCAAAAAATACTAATCGTATTCACTTCAACTAACGTGAAAATGGCAGAGAATGCAGAGGCAAACTTCAAAGACTGAAAAAGTACTTATTCGTAGTATCTCAAACATCTCAAAAGGACTCTTTGAAGTAGCAAGTTGTTTTTCTTTCTGAGCCAGGGGAATGAGGCCTAGGAATCGGCACTTTATAAGTACTGTTTTGCTTAGTTGAACAGCTTATAATATAATATCTACTCTGAGGTATTGAATA
>NW_004797277.1:2426351-2429668 GCF_000002075.1 Aplysia californica | reverse complement strand
AAAACCCAGCAAAATAAACCCCCCGAAAAGTGACACAGGAAGAAAACTGCGATAAGAAATGGTTACGAAAAAAAAAAAAACAACTCAAAAGGAATCACCATTAAAAAACCCCGGATGGAAAAACCACGAAAAAAGATTTTTATAAACCCCTCGAGTGGACAAACACTACTAGACCCCGGATGTCGCCGAGGACCATTGAGATGTGAGCGTGGGAGGTTGAGAAAGTTGTACGGTGGCCATAAAACCAACGTGACTCATAGGTCCACCCACACTTCCCGTCGCCCACCACTGTTCTCTCAACTCGAACTGTGGAAAATTTACAACAGTGGCCACTTCAGATTTGCTGATGAAATCTTTTAACGGGCTAACGCCTAGATCTAGAGTCTAGGCAGATCTGTCTCCACTTAATTGTTTTCGCTTTCGGTATCTTTCTGGTTTTTAAAAAATAGTTTAGCTTTAGTTATTGTTTAACGACATTGCAACACAATAGGGTCACGTAAGTGCCGAAGATTAGGCGGTGTAACAGGAAAGTAGTAAACACAGAGATAAGGACGATAGATGTTTTATAGAAACGAGCTTAGCTCCCTTATAATAAGAAGAAGGAGCAAACCACACCAGAGCGCCTGCCAAACACTCACTTTTTCTAGTTTTATCTGCCTTTTCACTCTTCAGGTTGCTTTGTAATCTCTCTTATTCTGTTTTATTCCCCACCCTCGCTATTTTCTCTGTCTTTTCCCCATCTCCTGCTTTACCTTTCTTCCTCCTCTCATTTTTCTCCCCTCTTTGACTCATTATCACGAGCGCGATCTCTGTCTCCTTTTACTGTTGTCCCTCATACCCAGGAATCTGTTTCGCTTTCTTTCTCTCCCCCCTTTCTCTTTTTTCGCTCCATCCTCGTCTTTCTCTTTGTTTTTCTGTCTTTGTTATATATACGCTTAAATAGAAAAAAAAAGACAGGGGGCTCTCGTGGCCTAGAGGTTAAGGTGTTCGCCTCTCATTCAAAGGTCCCGGGTTCGAATCCGGGTAGCGACCGAAACATTTTCTTCTCTAAATTTGACTCCTTTCACTTCCTTTCCTACTCTCTAGCAATGTTCTGTCGTCTGCTTTCGTCTCCTCTTTCTGCCCCCATCCCTTCACCTCCTTTGCCCCCTCCTCTGGGCTTCTGATTCTTTCTGCAGCCTTTCTACTGCTACTCGTTGGCTTCTTTTACTGCTGTCTTTCTGCCACACCCCTGATCTTCTGGTAGGAAAGATCTACACCTAGCCTTCTCGGACAAGGGCGAAAAATCTCGGAGGTCCCGTGTGCAAGTTGTGCACGTTAAAGATCCCTTGGTTGTCTAAAATCGATAAGAGTAGGCTTCGGCCGCCACCCGGGGAAAATTCAAAATTTCCTACCAACTGAAAAAGTTTAGTGTGTCCCGCGCGCTCATATGACCTTATGCAGTTGCGAGCGCCGTAAAACACTTACTAAAACAAAATAAAACAAGAAAAACGACGGCATGAGAGAGAGAAAGAGAGAGAGAGAGAGAGAGAGAGAGAGAGAGAGAGAGAGAGAGAGAGAGAGAGAGAGAGGCAAAGAAGCAAAGAGAGAGAGTGAAAACCTTGAATCAGACAGACAACAACCAGCAAAACAACAACGACAACAACAAACAAACAAAGAAAACCCCAGTCAAACAGACAAACCAACAAAAACAAAAGGGATGCCTTATCGGTGAGTCTCTTGACCTCGCCAAAGTTCAACGACCCCTGGAGACCGACAGACAGCACTGACAGTGCCGAGCAGACGTAGGAAGGCCAGGGCGGGGAATTGTCTCTCTCTGGCTGTCTGGAGCATAAAATCTTCGTCTGCCACCGCCCTGTCCTGTCGGATGGGTGCCGTTTGTTCCGTGTTAACTCTTTCATGTCGCAGCAGACGCCTACTCTGGCCAATTTAGAGGTTTGCTAAATCCGGATAATCTATAAGGATAACCGGATAATTCCCAATGAAACATTATCCGACCGAATTCAGACTCTTAACTCTCTTTCCTGACCCGTTTGCCGAAGTGGGTGCACCCATTTGTTGAAGTAGTGCTAACACGTTCGTCGAAGTGGTTCTAACCCGTTTTCCGAAGCGGTTCATATCATATTATTTTGCAGAAGAGGTGCACTAACATACTATTATCCGGATTCTGCTAAAGCGACTCATTGCCCAGCCCTACTGGCCATCCCACAACGCTTGGAGATACGCTGTTTTGGCACATTAGTTCATTAATCAAACAGATTTCTCGATTTTTTTTTTTTATCTGAAACTTTAAACAAGCATGCAACAGCATACGTGCTAAGCAACACGTAAACTTATGTTTCTGATATGTGTATGATGGTTCGAAACCCCACCCCACAACACTGCCTGTGGTCTGATGCTGTCGGACATAATATCGCTACCTCAGAATTACAAAGTTCTATCTGACAATTTTGGCTGTTTTGAGTTACTCAATGTTCTACCTGCTCTATCAAAATTGTGAGAATATTATTCGGAATCGTTTTCAAGATATTCTTAGAATTGCATTCGAAAAAGCTTGTAATGTTGTGAAACTAAAAAAAAACAAAACGTCATTTTTTTTTCAAACAGAGGTATTGGACACATCACCCGTTCATCTGGCCTTGCCAAGATGACCCTGCAAGGCAGCGTCAAGGGGAAAAGGAACAGAGGCAGGCCGTAGAAGAGTTGGGAGGACAACATCAAGGAATGGACAGGCCTGGAACTCAAAGACACGCTCAGGAAAGCTGAAGACCGGAAGGAGTGGAGGAAGCTGGAGTCTAAATCTTCAAAAGCGCCCTGAGACAGGTGAAATTGAAAGTGAAGTTGAAGAAGGTATTGAGCAGATAGAGCTTTGTAAAGTTGAGGTAGCGATTTTATAATGTGTCCACTACGTCAACGAAGAGTCAATGTCACGGCGGACACATGTGTGCGACCAGCAGCAGATGAAGGGAAGTGTTGCAGCATATTTCAAACTGTCACACAAACACATGAGACACATAATATGTGTATTTATATTTGATCGTATTTATGATGTTGCCTGCTTTTGCTAGTTTCAGATAAACAAAACAGAATCGCAAAATCTGTATGAATAAAGAAGATATTACGCTTCTTTTTCAAAGTGCCCTCACCCCAACCCCCACCCCACCCCTAACACCAACAACAACAAGAACAAAACAACAACAACAAACAACAACCAAAAACAACACAACACAAAACGAACAAAAAAAAACCCAACTAAAGAAAACCCAAACCAAAATAACAACCAAAGTAGACTACAAAACAAAACAACAACTACAAAC
>NW_004797277.1:2422709-2426211 GCF_000002075.1 Aplysia californica | reverse complement strand
GGCGAAGCTCCTCACCGCCACACTACAGACGAAGGTAAACTGGGAGTGACAACTGCTGCAGTCTCAAAGGTCAGACAGGTTTGGGATCTCCAGTATGTTTGAGATGTGACATCTCCTCTCTAGCAGCCCGCCTGCTTGTCTTTCTGGCTGTGACCTCCCACTTTCTGGTCCCTTGACACCTCGACTGGGATGTTGATTCAAGTTTTCCTTTCTACGCATGACAGTGGCTGCAAGAGAGCAAACTAAATGGGTACCTGGCCATAGGCAGCGAAAGATCTTGTCAGTATGTTAATGTTTTAGCGCCTATAAATGGCCGCTAGCACTGTAGGCTTCCTAGGAAGTTGAGATTGTTTCAGAATGCTCTCATGTCTGCTGGGGTAATAGCATAGATAGTGAAGCGTATAGAGCTTGCTGCTGAGCGGGGATTTGCGCTATACAAATGCTATCTATCTATTATTACAGACTTCAACAGAAGTTAAGGACCATCTTGACAGACAGCCCTGATTTTTAAAAAATCTGAAAAAAAGACAGCCTGGGATGTTTCAAAATAATGGTCTGCCCTGAAAGTGTTAATGGGTTACCAATGCGTACTGCATAGCTTCCAAACTGGGCAAAACAAACAACGTGCAGCACGGAAATCCTCTTGGAATTTTAGCCAAATTTGCTCTTTTTTATCGACTTGTGTGTGACACCACGGACATTCCTTTGTTAATATTTCTGATGCACGTCATAAACTAACGTTTGGTATCGACCTGTGCTTACTTTGGTGGCAATAAAAGCCGCCGTTTGCGAAAAATCCAGTATCGCATCAGCATGCCACCAAGACGAAAGCTGAGAGACTTTGATCGTGCCAGAGCTATGGCATGGCTGCAGGATGGAGTTGGAGCCCGAGAAGTTGCCAGGAGGCTTGCAGTGTCAGACTCTGTTATTGTCCGCCTGATGGCAGCCCCATCACGCCACTGGGTCAGTCCAAGAACGCCCACGTGCAGGACGACCCCAGAAGAATACTCAAGAGTGTTTGCAAGTGGTCCTTAACTTATGTTGAAGTCTGTATTAAATAAGCGGGTACCGTACGTTGCTGTAAGACAAATTTGATTTGTTTGGGAACTGTAGAGTGAGATTAATTGCTGGTGAGGTAGTTGTAAAAAAACTCGTGCTATGGGTCACTATCTAGCCCATTAGTGCTTCTCAGTCTTTTTATAACCGGAGCCTACTTTTGCCACCTATAAGAAGCTAACATTTATTTCGTACCGCCCACCTTCCAAGGGAGGCATTAAATAATAATTTTGTATTTGTCCCTAACCGAGTGATCCCCATCCCCCGCCAATATAATTACCTATTCACCCATTAGAGGGCTGTATCTTCCAGGTTGGCAAGCTGTGATCTAGACAGATTTTTGTTTTATAGTCCGAACGAACATCGCTTAATCATGTCAAATAGTAGCATTCAGACAAGGATTTGACGAAACTTTTTTTTTTACAGTGTGCACAGGGTATATCATTGTGATATCATTGTTTCGGCTCTTTTTCTCTTTATTCCCCCCCCCCCCTCTCTCTCTCCCAATCTCTTGATCTTCTCTTATTTTCTGTCTTTCTCTCTTTCTGTAATATACATGTACATAGGCCTACATGATGATACAACTTTAAGCAATATCCAATAATATAACATGTAACAGTTTTAAGTTCAAAGCCTGCCTATATGCAGTAGTAACTTTTTTAACAAGAGCAAACTTTTGTTTCATCTCCTCTGAAACAAATTATAGTATTCACTATTTCTTAAAATAAATACTTTACTACATATATACATATTTTATGTATTTTTTCATGCCCTGTTTAGTTTTCTTTTCTTTTTTTTGTTTGTTTGTTGAATTTTGACGAAATACTTCTTAATCAAATGTGACAAATACCACAGATTTAAAAAATGCAATAAGATTTTATTTTCAAAGTTTTGGGTTCGGTACGTCTGAACAACAGGCTAGTGTGTTGTATCTACGGGTAAAAATTTCTACGGACTCCTCCTATACCTAAAGTGAACTAGCGGCCTCTTCATAGCCAACAGAACGACCCCTTGAATAATTTGTTCTCACAGTCTCTCATGGCCATTGAAGAATAAGATTTTAAAATTGTCTGGGCCCGAAGTCTCTGACATTTACGAGGAACTTTTTGTTCCGCAAGGCGAGTTGTAAACCAGCCGTGTGTATAGCGAACCCTTTTTGTAGAGGTCCCGGTGTGGCGTACTTTCTGAAGGGCTGCATTGACTGTCGTGCGTGCGTGTGCGAAAAGTATATTATTATTAATGAATACAGCAGATCGTTCGTGAATCCCTGACTTTTGAGTCATTTCTTGACTCTCTTTACACATGGCGATATAGGGCTCAATTTACGACCGCGCAGTTTTTAAAGAGGACAAAAATAGTCAACAATAAATGCTGCCCGTTTAGGTTTATACTACCGGACAAAAGTTGCCAGAGGAAAGAAAGAGGGTAAAAATACCACCGCTAGGCTATAATGTGGATTTTGTTTTTGAAAATTTTCCCGTGCTAGGTCAGAGTCAAAGAAAAAGAACTGAGTGATTGTATAGACTTCTATTTTTGGCGGAGTGTACTTGATTTCCCCCAATAACTTGGGGAATCTTTGGAACGACTTCATAACTAGAGTACAACGTTCATTTAGCATACGAGACTGAAAGGTCTTGGTTGATCGAAAGGTCGAAGTTGGTGTCTGTCTAACTGTAAAACTATGTTGTCGTGTGCATACGTTACAATATCTCGTGTTTGAAAAGCTCTGCTGTCAGCACAGATTTGAATTTCAATATCTCAGATAGTGCACTGCCGCTATGGCCGCTGCTCTTAGCTCTATATTAAAAACTTCACTGCGAAATATAATATACGCACCATGGGCGCTCAAAAGCAGGGCAAAACACTAGTTTCGTTATAGCTGAGTGTGTGCGGCAGCGTTCCCTCCCTGCCCACCATTTGGCTCCAGATTGAGTCAAATGATGTGCTCGATAGCGGACAATAATTGCACGTAAATCAGAGTGTATGGTCTAGGATGTTATAATACTAGTCCATGGCCGTAAGACTGGTACTATACCTCATTTCTTTAAATGCAAAACCAAATATGTATAGAACATGCGTAAACTATCCTTGATATTGGAATCTTAGTTGAAATAGGTATCTGGTAGTTCTTGTTTTCTCGGAGGTGCTAAATCTGTTGGTTGTATGTCAGTCATGTAGTGCCAAGGTCACGTCTAGATACCTATGTTTGACTCTATCTATTCAGATTCTTAAAATGATACAAACGATGTATTGCTGGAAACGTTAGACTAAGCACTCCTATAGCTTCAAAATTTTTGTTCTTCGCTTTAAAATCACCTTCTCATTTCTGAAAACAAAAAAAGACCGCATTTAACCCCTCCCCCCAAACTTACTTTACTTTACTTTTTTCTTCCGCTTGTACCCTGGGGTGTCGCGGGGAGACACAGGTGTCTGTCTGCAGCAAGTC
>NW_004797277.1:2415842-2422609 GCF_000002075.1 Aplysia californica | reverse complement strand
AAAAAACAACAACAAAAAAACCCCAAAACAAAACAAAACCCAAAACCAAAACAAAACAAAACAACCCCAAACAAAAACAAAAAGATCAATAAAAAAGGGGAATAACAGAAAAAGAAAGAAAATACTATGAAATAAGTAATAAAATTACAAACAATTCAATGTCGGCTGTTTGTTTTGGTAAGTGTTCTACGGCGCTCGCAACAGCAAAAATTCGTGTCTTTAGGGTATTTTTTGTCTATTATTTCGGTCTTTCTGCTTGGATTTTTTTGGGAATACAAAAAGTAAGCTGAAAATCTGAATCTGGCATCCTTGCAGGAAAGAACAGAAGAACGTTCAATCAGATATGCACTGGCACAATCAGTGGAAGGACCCTCGGCGACATTTTGGAGACAGCAACGGAGCATCAATGAACATGTCCGGAATACAGGGATGTTGCTTCCTGAAACAATAAAAACAATGAATGCTTGGATTTTTTATCCCTCTCAGTCCGGGTTATCCCTTCAAAAAGCAAGGCCGAAGCCTGCCTCCAAAATGATTCTAGTTTTGCCGACGCCCGAGGAGCAAAAATACTCCATTAAAAAAATTATTATTAGATAATTAGAAGACAAATTGGTTGATGGGCTGCCCATTAACTCCATTAACCCTCCCAACCCATTTCCACGCCCGTCTCTTTGTCTCTTGTTTTCGTGTTTTTCCCCTTCTACCCAAAATCAATGAGTTCAAAGAGCCCACACATTTTCCAGGATTCAGCGTTTATAGCAGAATCTGTGAACCGACTTCTGTGGATTAGAAGTTATGTGTTTCGCTGTCGCAAGCAGGAGACTCGAGTTCGAATTTCAAGTGGGTAGCATTTTTATCGAGTATCCCAATCTTTCCACTGGAAGGTAGTATAATATTACCCCTCTTATCCTGGGTTGGCCCCAAAAAACACAGTCGAAAAGCCTGTCTCTTAAAATATCTATATTGTGTCCGTGGGGACTTCAAATCACCTACATTAAAAAAGGTAGGTGCAAGGCCCGCCTCCTAAATGATCTAAATTGTATTAAACAAAGGATTTATGTGAACTGATGTTTCTACCCATGAGTTTCTTCTTTCCCCTTTTACATTTCACTATCACTCTCTCCAAGCTTTCATCTTTCCACCAATCTCTCTCTCTCTCTGTCTCTGTCTCTCTCCCCCCCCTCTCTCTCTGTCTCTGTCTGTCTCTCTCTCTCTCTCTCTCTCTCTCTCTCTCTCTCTCTCTCTCTCTCTTTCTTCGTGTCAATCTGTGTCCCTCCACAGACCTCCTTCCCCACTTTCATATCCTTTAATAGTTTTTTTACGAGTTGATCTTATTGCGTGCTTCGGCATTCTGATGGTCCTCAATATCCCAATAAAGTATAAAGTACTCTCCTTCCTTTTCAACATCAGCATAACAAAGACGGTCCCCAAATCACAACAGACCCCCCTTCTTTGTTTTTCTAACCCAGTTTTCTCCTATTTTTTCACCCAACAGTCCTTCAGGCATCAAAGTTCCGCCTTAAAATTTGCCTTGAACATGTTTGCCCGCTCGGCGTTTTCCTCTCTCTAAATATTCACGGATTTCCCTTTTGAGCACGGACATTTCCCGGCAGTCTCTCTCAATCACGTGACTTCACCATCGTCAGGAGGAGAGGCGAGAGCAAGAAGCCAACACAACGTTCTCGACTGCACTCCGCAAGACAGCCATGTGCGAAACATAGCGGAGACCCGTTAAACAAATTGACCGTTGAATAATGAGCAAACCATCTCCAAGGTTCAGGTTGACGTCAGTCAAAAGAGTGAATTATTTTTAGCGTCAAATTAGGTCAAATCCAATGAAGCGAGTTTTCAAGATGAAAAAAAAAGGCAACTGTTTATTGATTACGGAGTGTTTTTTGTGCTTTTATTACGTTTCTTTGTGATGCTTTGCGTCCTTTGTCTTGGGGATGTGATTGGCTTGTCTCAGCTCTTGAATCGCTCACAATGCACTTGACATGTTTCACTCCTTTTGACCCTAAAATCCTATTTCAGACGAGAGCGTGTTTGTCATCAACAAGGGGTCGCTGGTTTGATTGGGTTCATTTCAGTTGAACGATCGTCCAAACACAAAGGCAGTTTTAAATAAACCCACTCCGTTATCCCAGGAGGGAGATCTGGTTCACTCTTGAATTTCGAAGGCTGGGCGCTTTTCACAGGAGTTAAAGCAAAGAGGAGGAGTTAGATACTACACACTAAAGCAAATATAACGCTTACACTTCTGTGCAGACATTCATGAGTGCTGTTTCACCTTTGAAGGGGTAACAAACCTAACATCAAAAGTATGTCTTTCAAGCTCAGAATTTTGAAAAAAAAGACTGATTGTGCAGCGAGATTTCTGAAGCGACCGTGGAAATATTTCTTAACACTCAAACTGAAGGATTAAGTCGATTCTCAACCTCCCCCCTCCCATTTCCCCTTTCCAGTCAGCCATATTGCAGGCGTTACCACTGGAATCACACAGAGACATTGAAGGTCTCACATTCCAAGCAATTGACTAAATTTCTTCTTTTTTTTTTTTTACATGTCAGAGCAAAATTAAACTTACTTCGCAAGAGAGACAGATTACACGTTTTTTGTGCTGTTTCGACAGGAATTGCAAACAGCGAACATTTATTCCGTAGTTGCATAGTTGATCAGGTTAATTTTTAATTCAAGTAGGCCTACAATACTTAGTAGTATTTTCTTGAAATGTCGTTTGTTTTAAAAACAATGAGTAAAAGCCGATTTATTTTCCTCAAGTAATTTGAAGGATTTTCGTGTTCTTCAATCGCAGTGTTCTGTTCACTGTCAGTTACATTATATTAGAAAAATAAATAATGGTTTCAAAAGCAACACTAGCAGTCCCAAGGAGAATAAATTGAAAAACTGTGGCTGTGACATCAGTGTTTACACATCTTCAACTGTCGGGACGAACGTATGCCATACTCAGGATTTGCAGTGTTTAAATGGTTTAAACTCCGTTAAGGTAGGTAACATTTAGGCGCGTACAGCGCACTAACAGGCCAAAAGGAAATGTCTCGTAGGCACATTTCGTTGTCGGTAACCTATGCGTCCCGCGTAGCCAATGTGCATTATCATTCTCTACTTTGTCTCCCACGGCGTTGTCACCCTGATTCCCCTCTATCGTCACGGAGCGGAAGTGCAGACAAAAAGTTCCAGAAGATATCGGCAGTGTAGAAACTTGAATATGAAGAAAACAGTACCCAAGGACGCCATCGACCTTTCCCATTCATAAGTTTATCTTACACGAGCATTTATACATGCACTTGAGGTTCTCGTCTGGACTGTTGTCTTTGGCAGGATATAACTTCCTTCCGGGTCACAAAAGGTTATCTCGAGTTGCAGACGACGTGAAGCAAAACGTGAACATGATTCTAAGGGGGAAGGGGGGGGGGGGCGCAGGGGGAACAGGGGGAAAAGGGAGGGGGGGGGGACACTTGTGCATCATCTCCTTCCACCTACCTGAAACCCCATTTTGGTGCTTCAATTATTCTTTGATGCGTTGCGCTATAAGACTGAGACTGTTTGAACTGCACAACTCCAGAGCGTAATCCAAGAGCTTTCATCTCCTGCGTGTGTCCATCGGTCACGCACGGACCCTGTGGATCCCACGAGGAGTTGGAGAGTGGGAAACTTGACACTGTGGGCCCATTTAGACTCGTGGGGCTTCACTTTGATTTTCTCGAGCACCGCTCCGTACCCCCTGCCGAGCAAGTGAATGCAGGAATCAGCCAGCTTGTGCATAAACTACTGCTGTGACAAGGATTCTTGTCGAAAACCGCATGCACGCACCAGGCTTTCGGTTGTCTGGACAGCTATAACGAGCCCTAGATCTATACCTCCGTAGCTCGAATTACTAGTGCGGATGATTTAGAGAGTGTCCCTTGCAGGTCCTACTTTTCTTCCATTCTTTTGTGTCTGCGTACGACCAAGTTTAGCTAGCAATAAATAGTCGTTATTGTGCCGTGCGCCTTCTTCTTTTTTTACTCGTATCAACAGGCAGCGAAGTACTGTGAGAAAAAGAAATCAAATCACAAAAATCAGTGTTTTTGGGTGGGATTTGTTTTGACACTGTCAGAAAAAACAACAACAAAATTTGAAGGTATAATCAGAATTAAATTAAAGCAACTGGTAGATCTACATGAGACCACTTTTAAGACTATATTTTCTAAGCTTAGATTCAACTTTTGGGTAAACTGGTTTTTGAGAAATGGTGTTCGAAATAAAAACCAAACTCTTATGGGACTTTTTATGGGATATCTCATGCCTCTGAGTTGCAAACTCTTTAATGGAAACCAGTTTTGTTGAACAGAACAAAATTATTTCGCGACGTTTCGCTGACTAATAACAGAGACAGACATCCTCTGTCATGTTAGCAACTCCACCCTCTCTCCTCCCATACTTAAACACAAACCAACAAACACACTTACACTTACACACACACACACACACACACACACACACACACACACACACACATACACACACACACACACACAAACAAACACACACACATACACACGGGGGCTCTCGTGGCCTAGAGGTTAAGGTGTTGGCCTCTCATTCAAAAGTCCCGGGTTCGAATCCGGGTAGCGACCGAAAAATTTTCTTCTCTAAATTTGTCTCCTTTCACCTCCTTTCCCGTTCTCTAGCAATGTTCTGTTGTCTGCTTTCATTTCCACACTCTGCCCCTGCCCCCTCCTCTGGGCTCCTGACTCTTTCTGCAGCCTTTCTACTGCTACTCCTTGGCTCCTCCTTACTGCTGTCTTTCTGCCACACCCGTGATCTTCTGGTAGGAAAGATTTACACCTAGCCTTCTCGGACATGGGAAAAAAATCTCGGAGGGCCCGTGTGCAAGTTGCGCACGTTAAAGATTCCTTGGTGGTCTAAAATCGATAAAAGTAGGCTTCGGCCGCCACCCGGGCAAAATTCAATATTTCCTGCCAACTGAAATTATTAGGTGTGTCTCGCGCGCTCATATGACCTTACGCAGTTGCGAGCGCCGTAAAACACTTTACAAAAACAAAACAAAAAAACCCACATACACATACATACACATGCACGCACAAACACATAAACACACGGTTTGCCTTTCACGCTGGATACTCTGCTCAGGTTTCTGGAAGGGGGGAGGGGGAGGGGGAGAAAGCCAACCTTTCTCCCAAATAACCTATCCCGTAGACTGGATGTCCGTCGGGGCGCTTTTGAAGGTTTGGCCACCAGTTTCCTCCACTCCTTCCGGTCTTCAGCCTTTCTGCGCGTGTCTTTGAGTTCCAGACCTGCCCATTCCTTGATGATGTCCTCCCAACTCTTCTCAGAATGAGAAAAAAGTAAGAAGTCAATCAAAGTCTTGGTCAGGTTAATATCCAGCCACTTTGAGTTTCCAAAACGAACGGATCTAGTGTGGATTCTCCCTCAGCTTGTGTCCGTCCTATCGGAGACGGCCATGAACGAACAGCAGACGCCCTGATTTAGACCATTCTTTAAACAAAAGCATAACTTCATTATTCTTGTAGATTTTTACGTTCTATTCTATTAAAATGACACGTGAAAAAAAAAAGACCGACAACAACACGTATAAGATTAAATGGGCAAATTCCTATTTCTGATTTGTTTAAGATGATTGTTTGAAATATTGCATTTGGCCAGCTGCTGATCGGACATAATTTTGTCCTGCTCAGTTCCTAGTTTTGAAGAATTTGACGTCAAAGATTCTGAGCTTCACATCATGTCAAGCTTTTCCGAATGCAATTCTTTTAATATCTTGATAACGACTCTGAATAATCTTACGATTTTGACAGAGCAGATAGAACATTTAATTTTGGTTTCTGGCCTCATGGTCTTAGTATCTTAAAACGGCCAAAAATGTCAGATAGAACTTTGTAATTCTAAGGTAGCGAACTCTTATGAGGACTAACAAAGTTGAAGACACTCAAAATTTACACTACAAAGTGCCAAACTTGTTTTTTTCTTTTCATATCTTACCAGTCACGGGGCTAAGGGCTACAATGAACAAACACCTCTTATCCAACTACAGAGGGGCAGTGATAGTTGTATAGAAACCCGTTCTTATCTACTTTCTACTTTAAACTATTTAACGACTTAGGATGTGATTTCAGGGACAGAACGCAGAGTCAAGACGTGCAAATATTTGATCTCGTGGGGATCACTGATCACACGATCTTTTCAAATCGGGTCACAGTAAAGATAAGAAGGATGATTCTGAAGACTGGCGTCGGTGGCCTAGTGGTTAGGCTACCGGACTCGTAATCGTGAGGTTGCGGGTTCGGGGGTTCGAGCCGGTGGCCCGTCGTCGTGTCCTAAAGTATGTTGGGAAAGGCACTTTACACGAATTTTCCTCACTCCACCCAGGTGGGAATGGCTACCCGGCCATAGACAGCGAAAGATCCTGTCAGTATGTCAGTGTTTTAATGCCTATACATGGCCGCTTGCACTGTATGCTTCCTAGAAAGTTGAGGTTGTTTCAGAATGCTCTCAGGCCTGCAGGGTTAATAGTAGGCTATAGATTGTGAAACACATAGAGCTTGCTGTTGAGCTGGGATTTGCGCTACACAAATTTGAGGCAGCGTGGTGGAATCAGGCTCTTGTCAAAATAATCAAAATGAAGTAACTTTCATTTTTCCCCAGGTTTGTGTTTTTTTTTATCAAATTTTTGTTTTTTGGCTCAACACCTTTCATGCCCATTAAAAAACCCATTTCTGTGTGGA
>NW_004797277.1:2411304-2414241 GCF_000002075.1 Aplysia californica | reverse complement strand
GGGGGAGAGGGGCATTTTTAAAGAGTGAGTGAGTGAAAAGACCACACTGCCTACAGCTAGAAGAACCCCCATGTGATGTTATATCAGACAATGTAACAAATCACCCAGGAATGTTTCACTGTCCGGGCTAGAGGCGAGATCACATAATGCTCTGCTGAAGATATCATTGCCAAATAATATGTCTCATAGAATACTGATAATGGTGACACATTAGGTCAAAAGAGGGTATACAGAATATTTCTGTTTCTTTCTCTGCATAAATCAGGATAAATGAAACCCCTGAAACTACGTCTGGACATTTATGTATCAAAAGGATAAACGTTATATAATAAATAGGCTATATATCATACAGTGACAAAAGTTGTGTTCAGACATCAGAGTAGAAATTTATCTTTCAAAACCTGAAGACAACGTTTTAATTTCTATGATGACAGCTAATGTACACTCAGAACGTTTTTTTAAAATTAGAAAATGGCTGCTTCAGTTATTGTTCAGTTTTTTTATTTGCAGTCATGTACCCAAAGAAAAGTCTACTCAAAGAAAAGTTGTTTGTTCACGCAGGGCAAAATCGAATGTAAATTTTTTTGTGTGTGCAGAAATAAAACGACACAAGTTTCCAAAGTCAGCTTGGCTGGACGAAAAATGTTTTTTCCCCCCCCACATCTGCAAGTTTTGCAATTTATATTATTATAAATAGCTTGAGGTGTGTGGAGTGGTATGTCCTCTGTCAAGCCCACACACGGTTATAATGCCCCCATGTTGTTCGGTGAGGATCAACTTAAAAACATCAAAGCGAAAACCCTCTTGGTTATCGTACAGTCTGTATAGCATTGCCCGAACAGGTAAAGTAAAGTTGTTCGCGTATCCGATCAAGACATTGGGGATTGCCTTGTTAGTGAGACAACTTTCTGGGCCTTCGGCATATTGTGGTAGGGTGGCCAGTTCCTTTCCACGCCGCCTTTACTTTCCCAACTCGTAGTCAGGTACCCTTTACTGTCTGGTGGGCAGGAGGGGGCGAAACAAATCAGTGTTACGTGTTACTTGTTACTTGTGGGAAGGACCGACATCACTGCACAAGGGGCATCCCCATAAGCGCTCCGTCCCCTGAAGAAGCACATCTGGAAGTGTGTAGATGCTGACGACTCCAAAGGTTGGTTCCATAGCCTTCTGCTCATCCCACTAAGTCTTGAACTTCTGCAGGCGCCCCATCCAAATTCCAAGCTAAAAAAAACCGAGGCTCGAACCCGAACTTTCCGCTTCGGTGGCGAGCGCACTAACCGCTCCGCCACCGCACCCGAACAGGTAAAAAATGTACTACTTTAAATAATGAAAAAGGACCGGGTGTCTAAAAAAAGAGGACCTATGTAAAGTGCAATAATTCGGTTATCTTCTGGCAAAAAAAAAACAACGAAACAAAACAAAAACTATTTAAAAAACCTGAGAAAAAAAATTGAACAAATAAAATCCACCCAGGCGGGCATCACATTGGTCAATAGGAAAAAAAATCAACCTACTTTTTTCCAAAAATATAGTTTAAAATAAATATTAACCAAATTTTACTGACATGCAAAACCTTGCTACTACTTAAAATCAACCAGCGATGTATTTGTGCATTGATGAATTAATTTACAGAATTGACATTGCCAAATTTTCTTAGAGAAGGTGGTGCCTATTCAAGATGCATACTCCCAATGTTGACCAGCTCTCTCCTGACAAGCACGAATACGACTCTAGAATTTTTGAATAACCATCTGGCATGTTTCTGGGCCGATTCCTCAGACGCCCTGTTCAACATTGAGTTTCAACTAAATATTTGATTGTGTGTATTGTTTGTTTCTGTAGATTCTTTTTGTCAAAACATAAATCTTAGGAACATTCATTAAGGGGGTTCAAGTCGAAGGAATACGGTGCGTGTTGTAAGTTTTCAAGGCGTTTTCTAAACCTTTTTTTGTATTTATCCTGAAAACGTTAAAGAGTTTCGAAAACGTTTGGCACTGAGGATATAAGGCTTTCGCTAAGATTCAAACTATTATAATTTACAAAATTTAGAGAGTATTTTAGATGGGCGTTGATGACTTGACAAAAAAAAATGTTCTCTTAAATTCTGAATACAAATGAAAAAAATGACAACAACAAAAAACCCAACAACAACCCAACCTAATCAAACTGGCAAGCAAACGCACACATAGTTTCTAAGAAACACGAATGCAGAATCTGCATCTTTACTTTTTCCCCACATAATATTCTTTTTCTCTTCCACCCCCACACGGAATGACTGTGCTAAATGCAGCAAACGTCGAGTTACATTTTAGATCTACCCCCTTTTTCCTACGAGAACGAAGCAGCGACCTAAATTTGTACTAGATTGCGATTATTTACGTCACTTCGCCGGTGAATGAATCACCTCACAGAGAACTGAAACGATAACATAGTACAGAATCGTCTCACGGCGAGCTCACGTTTTCCTTTCTCGTCTAAAGGCCATCAAAGTGTGTGAATTACGAGAAATTCCACAATTATCTCGAGCCATGAAAAGTTTTCCCGCTGCCGAGAGTTACCTGGCCACCGGAAGAACTCTTGTCCTATCTCGCCTCAGCATCCGCGGAATGGAGATAAAGCTACAATCGAGAGCTGTAGGGGGCGCTTTGTGAGGTAACAAAAACGAATGAAACGAATGTAATGAAAGGAGGTGATCAGCTGGAATGTTGTAAACAGGCGGAATTTTTTGTGTGGTTCAAGTGTTGCCAAAAATTCTGTCTGTCTATCTTCGCGTATGTATTTGTGTGTTTGTCAGTCTGGCTATTATTCTATCTGTATGTCTGTCTGTCTGTCCGTCTTTGTCCCACATAATAGTCTCTCTCTCACTCTCTCTCTCTCGATTTCTCTCTCTCTCTCTCTCTCTCTCTTCTCTCTCTCTCTCTCTCTCTCTTCTCTCTC